>NC_088831.1:2246545-2591545 GCF_904066995.2 Poecilia reticulata
AGCCAAAAAAGCTTTATCTCAGCGAAAGAAGTGAAAAATGGACTATCTCTGATTTCGTAGCTCTACATTAAATTTTCAGCCATATTAGATGATGGACAGCTCCAAAATGCTAAGAAGCAATAGATCTGGCAGTTTCAAACTGGAAACAGGTCTAAATATCATGTTTTAAGATATAAGAAGCCTAGAAGCCAAAAAAGCTTTATCTCAGCGAAAGAAGTGAAAAATGGACTATCTCTGATTTCGTAGCTCTACATTAAATTTTCAGCCATATTAGATGATGGACAGCTCCAAAATGCTAAGAAGCAATAGATCTGGCAGTTTCAAACTGGAAACAGGTCTAAATATCATGTTTGAAGATATAAGAAGCCAAGAAGCCAAAAAAGCTTTATCTCAGCGAAAGAAGTGAAAAATGGACTATCTCTGATTTCGTAGCTCTACATTAAATTTTCAGCCATATTAGATGATGGACAGCTCCAAAATGCTAAGAAGCAATAGATCTGGCAGTTTCAAACTGGAAACAGGTCTAAATCTCATGTTTGAAGATATAAGAAGCCTAGAAGCCAAAAAAGCTTTATCTCAGCGAAAGAAGTGAAAAATGGACTATCTCTGATTTCGTAGCTCTACATTAATTTTTCAGCCATATTAGATGATGGACAGCTCCAAAATGCTAAGAAGCAATAGATCTGGCAGTTTCAAACTGGAAACAGGTCTAAATCTCATGTTTTAAGATATAAGAAGCCACGAAGCCAAAAAAGCTTTATCTCAGCGAAAGAAGTGAAAAATGGACTATCTCTGATTTCGTAGCTCTACATTAATTTTCAGCCATATTAGATGATGGACAGCTCCAAAATGCTAAGAAGCAATAGATCTGGCAGTTTCAAACTGGAAACAGGTCTAAATCTCATGTTTGAAGATATAAGAAGCCTAGAAGCCAAAAAAGCTTTATCTCAGCGAAAGAAGTGAAAAATGGACTATCTCTGATTTCGTAGCTCTACATTAAATTTTCAGCCATATTAGATGATGGACAGCTCCAAAATGCTAAGAAGCAATAGATCTGGCAGTTTCAAACTGGAAACAGGTCTAAATCTCATGTTTTAAGATATAAGAAGCCACGAAGCCAAAAAAGCTTTATCTCAGCGAAAGAAGTGAAAAATGGACTATCTCTGATTTCGTAGCTCTACATTAATTTTTCAGCCATATTAGATGATGGACAGCTCCAAAATGCTAAGAAGCAATAAATCTGGCAGTTTCAAACTGGAAACAGGACTAAATATCATGTTTGAAGATATAAGAAGCCAGAAGCCAAAAAAGCTTTATCTCAGCGAAAGAAGTGAAAAATGGACTATCTCTGATTTCGTAGCTCTACATTAAATTTTCAGCCATATTAGATGATGGACAGCTCCAAAATGCTAAGAAGCAATAGATCTGGCAGTTTCAAACTGGAAACAGGTCTAAATATCATGTTTTAAGATATAAGAAGCCAGAAGCCAAAAAAGCTTTATCTCAGCGAAAGAAGTGAAAAATGGACTATCTCTGATTTCGTAGCTCTACATTAAATTTTCAGCCATATTAGATGATGGACAGCTCCAAAATGCTAAGAAGCAATAGATCTGGCAGTTTCAAACTGGAAACAGGTCTAAATCTCATGTTTGAAGATATAAGAAGCCAAGAAGCCAAAAAAGCTTTATCTCAGCGAAAGAAGTGAAAAATGGACTATCTCTGATTTCGTAGCTCTACATTAATTTTCAGCCATATTAGATGATGGACAGCTCCAAAATGCTAAGAAGCAATAGATCTGGCAGTTTCAAACTGGAAACAGGTCTAAATATCATGTTTTAAGATATAAGAAGCAGAAGCCAAAAAAGCTTTATCTCAGCGAAAGAAGTGAAAAATGGACTATCTCTGATTTCGTAGCTCTACATTAATTTTCAGCCATATTAGATGATGGACAGCTCCAAAATGCTAAGAAGCAATAGATCTGGCAGTTTCAAACTGGAAACAGGTCTAAATTCATGTTTGAAGATATAAGAAGCCAGAAGCCAAAAAAGCTTTATCTCAGCGAAAGAAGTGAAAAATGGACTATCTCTGATTTCGTAGCTCTACATTAATTTTCAGCCATATTAGATGATGGACAGCTCCAAAATGCTAAGAAGCAATAGATCTGGCAGTTTCAAACTGGAAACAGGTCTAAATTCATGTTTGAAGATATAAGAAGCCAGAAGCCAAAAAAGCTTTATCTCAGCGAAAGAAGTGAAAAATGGACTATTCTGATTTCGTAGCTCTACATTAATTTCTCAGCCATATTAGATGATGGACAGCTCCAAAATGCTAAAAAGCAATAGATCTGGCAGTTTCAAACTGGAAACAGGTCTAAATCTCATGTTTGAAGATATAAGAAGCCTAGAAGCCAAAAAAGCTTTATCTCAGCGAAAGAAGTGAAAAATGGACTATCTCTGATTTCGTAGCTCTACATTAAATTTTCAGCCATATTAGATGATGGACAGCTCCAAAATGCTAAGAAGCAATAGATCTGGCAGTTTCAAACTGGAAACAGGTCTAAATCTCATGTTTGAAGATATAAGAAGCCAGAAGCCAAAAAAGCTTTATCTCAGCGAAATAAGTGAAAAATGGACTATTTGTGATTTCGTAGCTCTACATTAATTTTCAGCCATATTAGATGATGGACAGCTCCAAAATGCTAAGAAGCAATAGATCTGGCAGTTTCAAACTGGAAACAGGTCTAAATCTCATGTTTGAAGATATAAGAAGCCAAGAAGCCAAAAAAGCTTTATCTCAGCGAAATAAGTGAAAAATGGACTATTGTGATTTCGTAGCTCTACATTAAATTTTCAGCCATATTAGATGATGGACAGCTCCAAAATGCTAAGAAGCAATAGATCTGGCAGTTTCAAACTGGAAACAGGTCTAAATAACATGTTTGAAGATATAAGAAGCCAGAAGCCAAAAAGCTTTATCTCAGCGAAAGAAGTGAAAAATGGACTATCTCTGATTTCGTAGCTCTACATTAAATTTTCAGCCATATTAGATGATGGACAGCTCCAAAATGCTAAGAAGCAATAGATCTGGCAGTTTCAAACTGGAAACAGGTCTAAATCTCATGTTTGAAGATATAAGAAGCCAGAAGCCAAAAAAGCTTTATCTCAGCGAAAGAAGTGAAAAATGGACTATCTCTGATTTCGTAGCTCTACATTAATTTTCAGCCATATTAGATGATGGACAGCTCCAAAATGCTAAGAAGCAATAGATCTGGCAGTTTCAAACTGGAAACAGGTCTAAATCTCATGTTTGAAGATATAAGAAGCCAAGAAGCCAAAAAAGCTTTATCTCAGCGAAAGAAGTGAAAAATGGACTATCTCTGATTTCGTAGCTCTACATTAATTTTCAGCCATATTAGATGATGGACAGCTCCAAAATGCTAAGAAGCAATAGATCTGGCAGTTTCAAACTGGAAACAGGTCTAAATCTCATGTTTGAAGATATAAGAAGCCAGAAGCCAAAAAGCTTTATCTCAGCGAAAGAAGTGAAAAATGGACTATCTCTGATTTCGTAGCTCTACATTAAATTTTCAGCCATATTAGATGATGGACAGCTCCAAAATGCTAAGAAGCAATAGATCTGGCAGTTTCAAACTGGAAACAGGTCTAAATCTCATGTTTGAAGATATAAGAAGCCTAGAAGCCAAAAAAGCTTTATCTCAGCGAAAGAAGTGAAAAATGGACTATCTCTGATTTCGTAGCTCTACATTAATTTTCAGCCATATTAGATGATGGACAGCTCCAAAATGCTAAGAAGCAATAGATCTGGCAGTTTCAAACTGGAAACAGGTCTAAATTCATGTTTGAAGATATAAGAAGCCAGAAGCCAAAAAGCTTTATCTCAGCGAAAGAAGTGAAAAATGGACTATCTCTGATTTCGTAGCTCTACATTAATTTTCAGCCATATTAGATGATGGACAGCTCCAAAATGCTAAGAAGCAATAGATCTGTCAGTTTCAAACTGGAAACAAGTCTAAATCTCATGTTGGAAGATATAAGAAGCCAAAAAAGCTTTATCTCAGCGAAAGAAGTGAAAAATGGACTATCTCTGATATCGTAGCTCTACATTAAATTTTCAACCATATTAGATGATGGACAGCTCCAAAATGCTAAGAAGCAATAGATCTGGCAGTTTCAAAATGGAAACAGGTCTAAATTCATGTTTGAAGATATAAGAAGCCAGAAGCCAAAAAAGCTTTATCTCAGCGAAAGAAGTGAAAAATGGACTATCTCTGATTTCGTAGCTCTACATTAAATTTTCAGCCATATTAGATGATGGACAGCTCCAAATGCTAAGAAGCAAAAGATCTGGCAGTTTCAAACTGGAAACAGGTCTAAATTCATGTTTGAAGATATAAGAAGCCAGAAGCCAAAAAAGCTTTATCTCAGCGAAAGAAGTGAAAAATGGACTATTCTGATTTCGTAGCTCTACATTAAATTTTCAGCCATATTAGATGATGGACAGCTCCAAAATGCTAAGAAGCAATAGATCTGGCAGTTTCAAACTGGAAACAGGTCTAAATCTCATGTTTGAAGATATAAGAAGCCAGAAGCCAAAAAAGCTTTATCTCAGCGAAAGAAGTGAAAAATGGACTATCTCTGATTTCGTAGCTCTACATTAAATTTTCAGCCATATTAGATGATGGACAGCTCCAAAATGCTAAGAAGCAATAGATCTGGCAGTTTCAAACTGGAAACAGGTCTAAATATCATGTTTGAAGATATAAGAAGCCAGAAGCCAAAAAAGCTTTATCTCAGCGAAAGAAGTGAAAAATGGACTATCTCTGATTTCGTAGCTCTACATTAAATTTTCAGCCATATTAGATGATGGACAGCTCCAAAATGCTAAGAAGCAATAGATCTGGCAGTTTCAAACTGGAAACAGGTCTAAATCTCATGTTTGAAGATATAAGAAGCCAAAAAAGCTTTATCTCAGCGAAAGAAGTGAAAAATGGACTATCTCTGATTTCGTAGCTCTACATTAATTTTTTAGCCATATTAGATGATGGACATCTCCAAAATGCTAAGAAGCAATAGAACTGGCAGTTTCAAACTGGAAACAGGTCTAAATTCATGTTTGAAGATATAAGAAGCCAGAAGCCAAAAAAGCTTTATCTCAGCGAAAGAAGTGAAAAATGGACTATCTCTGATTTCGTAGCTCTACATTAATTTTCAGCCATATTAGATGATGGACAGCTCCAAAATGCTAAGAAGCAATAGATCTGGCAGTTTCAAACTGGAAACAGGTCTAAATTCATGTTTGAAGATATAAGAAGCCAGAAGCCAAAAAAGCTTTATCTCAGCGAAAGAAGTGAAAAATGGACTATCTCTGATTTCGTAGCTCTACATTAATTTTCAGCCATATTAGATTGATCAGCGTTCACAGAGCGTTCTCTAGATCTTTTGGGTAGAGATTGCCTTTTATTTTTAAACTTCAAAGAGGGAGGATAGGCAAGATAGATAGCAGACAAAAAACAGCAAAGGTCGTAAAACATTTTACCTAAACACAGCAAAGGTCGTAAAACAATTTACCTAAACAACTAGCAATCTGATTTACGGCCTGAGCCCGGCCTGAGCCCGGTTCAAATCTTGGTCAAACTGTTTCACCTGAAGATGAACAGGCAACTGTGACCCCCAGGTCAGTTAATACACACACTAAAGAAGAGAACATTTTAAACTGCTCTAACATTAATATGAACTAAAGTAACAACAAAATGATAATACCAAAAAATCTCTAACACAGCCATATTAGATGATGGACAGCTCCAAAATGCTAAGAAGCAATTGATCTGTCAGTTTCAAACTTGAAACAGGTCTAAATTTCAAGTTTTTAGATATAAGAAGCCAAGAAGCAAAAAAAGCTTTATCTCAGCGAAATAAGTGAAAAATGGACTATTTGTGATTTCGTAGCTCTACATTAATTTTTTAACCATATTTCGACAGCTCCAAAATTCTAAGAAGCAAAAGATCTGACAGTCTGAAACTGGAAACAGGTCTAAATCTCATGTTTGAAGATATAAGAAGCAAGAAGCCAAAAAAGCTTTATCTCAGCGAAAGAAGTGAAAAATGGATTTCGTAGCTCTACATTAAATTTTCAGCCATATTAGATGATTAACAGCTCCAAAATGCTATGAAGCAATAGATCTGGCAGTTTCAAACTGGAAACAGGTCTAAATATCATGTTTTAAGATATAAGAAGCCACGAAGCCAAAAAAGCTTTATCTCAGCGAAAGAAGTGAAAAATGGACTATCTCTGATTTCGTAGCTCTACATTAAATTTTCAGCCATATTAGATGATGGACAGCTCCAAAATGCTAAGAAGCAATAGATCTGGCAGTTTCAAACTGGAAACAGGTCTAAATCTCATGTTTGAAGATATAAGAAGCCTAGAAGCCAAAAAAGCTTTATCTCAGCGAAAGAAGTGAAAAATGGACTATATCTGATTTCGTAGCTCTACATAAATTTTCAGCCATATTAGATGATGGACAGCTCCAAAATGCTAAGAAGCAATACATCTGGCAGTTTCAAACTGGAAACAGGTCTAAATATCATGTTTGAAAATATCAGAAGCAAAAGAAGCCAAAAAAGCTTTATCTCAGCGAAAGAAGTGAAAAATGGACTATCTCTGATTTCGTAGCTCTACATTAATTTTCAGCCATATTAGATGATGGACAGCTCCAAAATGCTAAGAAGCAATAGATCTGGCAGTTTCAAACTGGAAACAGGTCTAAATTCATGTTTGAAGATAAAAGAAACCCAGAAGCCAAAAAAGCTTTATCTCAGCGAAAGAAGTGAAAAATGGACTATCTCTGATTTCGTAGCTCTACATTAAATTTTCAGCCATATTAGATGATGGACAGCTCCAAAATGCTAAGAAGCAATAGATCTGGCAGTTTCAAACTGGAAACAGGTCTAAATTCATGTTTGAAGATATAAGAAGCCTAGAAGCCAAAAAAGCTTTATCTCAGCGAAAGAAGTGAAAAATGGACTATCTCTGATTTCGTAGCTCTACATTAAATTTTCAGCCATATTAGATGATGGACAGCTCCAAAATGCTAAGAAGCAATAGATCTGGCAGTTTCAAACTGGAAACAGGTCTAAATTTCATGTTTGAAGATATAAGAAGCCAAGAAGCCAAAAAAGCTTTATCTCAGCGAAAGAAGTGAAAAATGGACTATCTCTGATTTCGTAGCTCTACATTAATTTTCAGCCATATTAGATGATGGACAGCTCCAAAATGCTAAGAAGCAATAGATCTGGCAGTTTCAAACTGGAAACAGGTCTAAATATAATGTTTTAAGATATAAGAAGCCAAGAAGCCAAAAAAGCTTTATCTCAGCGAAAGTAGTGAAAAATGGACTATCTCTGATTTCGTAGCTCTACATTAATTTTCAGCCATATTAGATGATGGACAGCTCCAAAATGCTAAGAAGCAATAGATCTGGCAGTTTCAAACTGGAAACAGGTCTAAATCTCATGTTTGAAGATATAAGAACCCATGAAGCCAAAAAAGCTTTATCTCAGCGAAAGAAGTGAAAAATGGACTATCTCTGATTTCGTAGCTCTACATTAAATTTTCAGCCATATTAGATGATGGACAGCTCCAAAATGCTAAGAAGCAATAGATCTGGCAGTTTCAAACTGGAAACAGGTCTAAATCTCATGTTTGAATATATAAGAAGCCAAAAAAGCTTTATCTCAGCGAAAGAAGTGAAAAATGGACTATCTCTGATTTCGTAGCTCTACATTAAATTTTCAGCCATATTAGATGATGGACAGCTCCAAAATGCTAAGAAGCAATAGATCTGGCAGTTTCAAACTGGAAACAGGTCTAAATATCATGTTTGAAGATATAAGAAGCCAGAAGCCAAAAAAGCTTTATCTCAGCGAAAGAAGTGAAAAATGGACTATCTCTGATTTCGTAGCTCTACATTAATTTTCAGCCATATTAGATGATGGACAGCTCCAAAATGCTAAGAAGCAATAGATCTGGCAGTTTCAAACTGGAAACAGGTCTAAATTCATGTTTGAAGATATAAGAAGCCAGAAGCCAAAAAAGCTTTATCTCAGCGAAAGAAGTGAAAAATGGACTATCTCTGATTTCGTAGCTCTACATTAAATTTTCAGCCATATTAGATGATGGACAGCTCCAAAATGCTAAGAAGCAATAGATCTGGCAGTTTCAAACTGGAAACAGGTCTAAATTCATGTTTGAAGATATAAGAAGCCAGAAGCCAAAAAAGCTTTATCTCAGCGAAAGAAGTGAAAAATGGACTATCTCTGATTTCGTAGCTCTACATTAATTTTCAGCCATATTAGATGATGGACAGCTCCAAAATGCTAAGAAGCAATAGATCTGGCAGTTTCAAACTGGAAACAGGTCTAAATTCATGTTTAAGATATAAGAAGCCAGAAGCCAAAAAAGCTTTATCTCAGCGAAAGAAGTGAAAAATGGACTATCTCTGATTTCGTAGCTCTACATTAATTTTCAGCCATATTAGATGATGGACAGCTCCAAAATGCTAAGAAGCAATAGATCTGGCAGTTTCAAACTGGAAACAGGTCTAAATCTCATGTTTGAAAATATAAGAAGCCTAGAAGCCAAAAAAGCTTTATCTCAGCGAAAGAAGTGAAAAATGGACTATCTCTGATTTCGTAGCTCTACATTAAATTTTCAGCCATATTAGATGATGGACAGCTCCAAAATGCTAAGAAGCAATAGATCTGGCAGTTTCAAACTGGAAACAGGTCTAAATTTCATGTTTGAAGATATAAGAAGCCTAGAAGCCAAAAAAGCTTTAACTCAGCGAAAGAAGTGAAAAATGGACTATCTCTGATTTCGTAGCTCTACATTCAATTTTCAGCCATATTAGATGATGGAATGCTACAAAATGCTAAGAAGCAATAATCTGACAGTTTCAAACTGGAAGCAGGACTAAATTACATGTTTGAAGATATGAAAATCCTGGAAGCCAAAAAAGCTTTAACTCAGCGAAATAAGTGAAAAATGGACTATCTCTGATTTCGTAGCTCTACATTCAATTTTCAGCCTTATTAGATGATGGACAGCTTCAAAATGCTACGAAGCAATAGATCCGTCAGTTTCAAACTGGAAACAGGTCTAAATCTCATGTTTGAAGAGATAAGAAGCCAAGAAGCCAAAAAAGCTTTATCTCAGCGAAAGAAGTAATAAATTGATATCTTGGGTTTATTACGCTCCAAAGTGAATTTTCAGTTTACTTAGATTGTGGACAGCTCCGAAATGCTGAGAAGCAGTATATCTGGATTTTTTAACCTGGAATCAGGTCTAATTCTTATGTTTTAATACAGTTGAAGCAAAAATCGCTTTATCTCAGCGAAATAAGTAATAAATGGACATCTTGAGTTTACCAAGCTCCACATCAAAGTTCCAATTTAGTTAGATGTCGAACAGCTTTAAAATGCTGAAAAGCAATACATCTGGCTGTTTTAAACTGGAATCAGGTCTAATTCTTATGTTTTAAAAGAGTTGAAGCCAAAATCGCTTTATCTCAGCGAAAGAAGTAATAAATGGACATCTTGAGTTTACGAAGCTCCACAGTTAAGTTCCAATTTAGTTAGATGTTGACCAGCTTCAAAATGCTGAGAAGAAGTATATCTGGCTGTTTTAAACTGGAATCAGGTCTAAATCTTATGTTTTAATACAGTTGAAGCCAAAATCGCTTCATCTCAGCGAAAGAAGTAATAAATGGACATCTTGAGTTTACGAAGCTCCACAGTTAAGTTCCAATTTAGTTAGATGTTGAACAGCTTCAAAATGCTGAAGAGCCGTTTATGTGGCAGTTTTAAACTGGAATCAGGTCTAATTCTTATGTTTTAATAGAGTTGAAGCAAAAATCGCTTTATCTCAGCGAAAGAAGTAATAAATGGACATCTTGAGTTTACGAAACTCCACAGTTAAGATCCAATTTAGTTAGATGTCGAACAGCTTCAAAATGCTGAAAAGCAGTACATCTGGCTGTTTTAAACTGGAATCAGGTCTAATTCTTATGTTTTAATAGAGTTGAAGCCAAAATCGCTTTATCTCAGCAAAATAAGTAATAAATGGACATCTTGAGTTTAAGAAGCTCCACAGTTAAGTTCCAATTTAGTTCGATGTTGAACACCTTCAAGATGCTGAAAAGCAGTATATCTGGCTGTTTTAAACTGGAATCAGGTCTAATTCTTATGTTCCAATAGAGTTGAAGCCAAAATCGCTTTATCTCAGCGACATAAGTAATAAATGGACATCATGAGTTTACAAATCTCCACAGTTAAGTTCCAATTTAGTTCGATGTTGAACACCTTCAAGATGCTGAAAAGCAGTATATCTGGCTGTTTTAAACTGGAATCAGGTCTAATTCTTATGTTCCAATAAAGTTGAAGCCAAAATCGCTTTTTCTCAGCGAAATAATTAATAAATGGACTTATTGGGATTACGAAGCTGCACAGTCAATTTTCAGTTTAGTTAGATGTTGAACACCTTCAAAATACTGAAAAGAAGTACATCTGGCTGTTTTAAACTGGAATCAGGTCTAATTCTGATGTTTTAATAGAGTTGAAGCCAAAATCGCTTTATCTCAGCGACAGAAGTAATAAATGGTCTTCTTGAGTTTACGAAGCTCCACAGTTAAGTTCCAATTTTGTTAGATGTTGACCAGCTTCAAAATGCTGAAAAGCAGTACATCTGACTGTTTTAAACTGAAATCAGGTCTAATTCTTATGTTTTAATAGAGTTGAAGCCAAAATCGCTTTATCTCAGCAAAATAAGTAATAAATGGACATCTTGAGTTTACGAAGCTCCACAGTTAAGTTCCAATTTAGTTAGATGTCGAACAGCTTCAAAATGCAGAATAGACGTATATCTGGATTTTTTAAACTGGAATCAGGTCTAATTCACAAGTTTTAATAGAGTTGAAGCCAAAATCGCTTTATCTCAGCGAAAGAAGTAATAAATGGACTTATTGGGATTACGAAGCTTCACAGTCAATTTTCAGTTTAGTTAGATGTTGAACAGCTTCAAAATGCTGAAAAGCAGTATATCTGGAATTTTTAAAACTGGAATCAGGTCTTATTCTCATGTTTTAAAAGAGTTGATGCCAAAATCGCTTTATCTCAGCGAGAGAAGTAATAAATGGACATCTTGGGATTACGAACCTCCACAGTTAAGTTCCAATTTAGTTAGATGTTGACCAGCTTCAAAATGCTGAAAAGCAGTACATCTGGCTGTTTTAAATGGGAATTAGGTCTAATTCTTATGTTCCAATAGAGTTGAAGCCAAAATCGCATTATCTCAGCGAAATAATTAATAAATTGACTTATTGGGATTACGAAGCTGCACAGTTAATTTTCAGTTTAGTTAGATGTAGAACACCTTCAAAATAATGAAATGAAGTACATCTGGCTGTTTTAAACTGGAATCAGGTCTAATTCTTATGTTTTAATACAGTTGAAGCCAAAATCGCTTTATCTCAGCGATAGAAGTAATAAATGGACTTATTGGGTTTACGAAGCTCCACAGTAAATTTTCAGTTTAGTTAGATGTTGGACAGCTCCGAAATGCTGAAAAGCAGTACATCCGGCTGTTTTAAACTGGAATCAGGTCTAATTCTTATGTTCCAATAGAGTTGAAGCCAAAATCGCTTTATCTCAGCGAAAGAAGTAATAAATGGACATCTTGGGTTTACGAAGCTCCACAGTTAAGATCCAATTTTGTTAGCTGTTGACCAGCTTCAAAATGCTGAAAAGCAGTACATCTGGCTGTTTTAAATTGGAATCAGGTCTAATTCTTATGTTTTAATAGAGTTGAAGCCAAAATCGCTTTATCTCAGCGACAGAAGTAATAAATGAACATCTTGAGTTTACGAATCTCCACAGTTAAGTTCCAATTTAGTTAAATGTTGAACACCTTCAAAATGCTGAAAAGCAGTACATCTGACTGTTTTAAACTTGAATCAGGTCTAATTCTTATGTTCCATTAGAGTTGAAGCCAAAATCACTTTATCTCAGCGAAATAATTAATAAATGGACATCTTGAGTTTACGAAGCTCCACAGTTAAGTTCCAATTTAGTTAGATGTTGAACAGCTTCAGAATGCTGAATAGCCGTATATCTGGCTGTTTTAAACTGGAATCAGGTCTAATTCTTATGTTTTAATAGAGTTGAAGCCAACATCGCTTTATCTCATCGAAATAAGTAATAAATGGACATCTTGAGTTTACGAAGCTCCACAGTTAAGTTCCAATTTAGTTAGCTGATGACTAGCTTCAAAATGCTGAAAAGCAGTACATCTGCCTGTTTTAAACTGGAATCTGGTCTAATTCTTATGTTCCAATAGAGTTGAAGCCAAAATCGCTTTATCTCAGCGAAATAAGTAATAAATGGAAATCTTGGGTTTTGTCATAAAATCTGGGGTAAGCATGTGAGATCTATCCAGGTACACGCAGAAATCGGAATAAAGGCCTGAGAAATAACAGTAAACCTTGTATAATGATTTAGTGATGATTATGGCTTGTAACAGGGTTAAAATAATAATACACATGCCAATGAAGAAATGTCTGTAATGTATAATCAAATATATGTTTTGTACATTTAATCAGTTGAATGTTATAATGCAATATGGAAATTGAGGTTTAAACAACTTGATTGTTGTGTAATAATCTCTGATTATTAAAGACTAAAGATAATGAGTGAGGAAGAAACATACTGAAGTAAAATGTTGACAAAAGTAAAACATTGATTATGTTTCGTAAGACAACCAACAGTTTATTACGCTCCAAAGTTATTTTCAGTTTACTTAGATTGTGGATAGCTCCGAAATGCTGAGAAGCAGTATATCTGGCTGTTTTAAACTGGAATCAGGTCTAATTCTCATGTTTTAAAGGAGTTAAGGCCATAATCACTTTATCTCAGCGAAAGAAGTAATAAATGGTCTTCTTGAGATTACGGAGCTCCACAGTTAACTTCCAATTTAATTAAGATGTTGACCAGCTTCAAAATGCTGAAAAGCAGTACATCCAGCTGTTTTAAACTGGAATCAGGTCTAATTCTTATGTTCCAATAGAGTTGATGCCAAAATCGCTTTATCTCAGCGAAAGAAGAAATAAATGGACATCTTGGGTTTATTACGCTCCAAATTTAATTTTCAGTTTACTTAGATTGTGGAAATCTCCGAAATGCTGAGAAGCAATATAACTGGCTGTTTTAAACTGGAATCAGGTCTAATTCTTATGTTTTAAAAGAGTTGAAGCCAAAATCACTTTATCTCAGCGAAAGAATTAATAAATGGACATCTTGAGTTTACGAAGCTCCACAGTTAAGTTCCAATTTAGTTAGATGTCAAACTGCTTCAAAATGCTGAAGAGCAGTACATCTCGCTGTTTTAAACTGGAATCAGGGCTAATTCTTATGTTTTAATAGAGTTGAAGCCAACATCGCTTTATCTCAGCGAAAGAAGTAATAAATGGACATCTTGAGTTTACGAAGCTCCACAGTTAAGTTCCAATTTAGTTAGCTGTTGACTAGCTTAAAAATGCTGAAAAGCAGTACATCTGGCTATTTTAAACTGGAATCAGGTTTAATTCTTATGTTCCAATAGAGTTGAAGCCAAAATCGCTTTATCTCAGCGAAATAAGTAAAAAATGGACTTATTGGGATTACGAAGCTGCAGAGTCAATTTTCAGTCTGGTTAGATGTTGAACACCTTCAATATGCTGAAAAGCAGTACATCCAGCGGTTTTAAACTGGAATCAGGTCTAATTCTTATGTTCCAATAGAGTTGAAGCCAAAATCGCTTTATCTCAGCGAAATAAGTAATAAAAGGAAATCTTGGGTTTATTACGCTCCAAAGTTAATTTTCAGTTTACTAAGATTGTGGACCGCTCCAAAATGCTGAGAAGCAGTATATCTGGCTGTTTTAACCCGGAATCAGGTCTAATTCTTATGTTTTAATAGAGTTGAAGCCAAAATCGCTTTATCTCAGCGAAAGAAATAATAAATGGTCTTCTTGAGTTTACGAAGCTCCAAAGTTAAGTTCCAATTTAATTAGATGTTGACCAGCTTCAAAATGCTGAAAAGCAGTACATCTGTCTGTTTTAAACTTGAATCCGGTCTAATTCTTATGTTTTAATAGAGTTGAAGCCAAAATCGCTTTTTCTCAGCGAAATAAGTAATAAATGGACATCTTGGGATGTTTACACTCCAAAGTTAATTTTCAGTTTACTTAGATTGTGGACAGCTCCGAAATGCTGAAAAGCAGTACATCCAGCTGTTTTAAACTGGAATCAGGTCTAATTCTCATGTTTAATAGAGTTGAAGCCAAAATCGCTTTATCTCAGCGAAAGAAGTAATAAACGGACTTCTGGAGTTTACGAAGCTCCAAAGTTAATTCCAATTTATTCAGGTGTTGACCAGCTTCAAAATGCTGAAAAGCAGTATATCTGGCTGTTTTAAACTGGAATCAGGTCTAATTCTTATGTTTTAATAGAGTTGAAGCCAAATTCTCTTTATCTCAGCGAAAGAAGTAATAAATGGACTTATTGGGATTACGAAGCTGCACAGTCAATTTTCAGTTTAGTTAGATTTTGAACACCTTCAAAACGGTGAAAAGCAGTACATCCAGCTGTTTTCAACTGGAATCAGGTCTAATTCTTATGTTCAAATAGAGTTGAAGCCAAAATCGCTTTATCTCAGCGAAATATGTAATACATGGACATCTTGGGTTTATTACGCTCCACAGTTAAGTTCCAAGTTAGTTAGATTTTGACCAGCTTCAAAATGCTGAAAAGCTGTACATCTGGCTGTTTTAAACTGGAATCATGTCTAAATCTTATGTTTTAATGGAGTTGAAGCCAAAATCGCTTTATCTCGGCGAAAGAAGTAAAAAATGGACTTTGGGGATTACGAAGCTGCACAGTCAATTTTCACTTTAGTTAGATGTTGAACACCTTCAAAATGCTGAAAAGCAGTACATCCAGCTGTTTTACACTGGAATCAGGTCTAAATCTTATGTTTTAACAGAGTTGATGCCAAAATACCCTTATCTCAACGAAAGAAGCAATAAATGGACTTCATTCGGTTTACAATGCTCCAAAGTTAATTTTCAGTTTACTTAGATTGTGGACAGCTCCGAAATGCTGAGAAGCAGTATATCTGGATGTTTTAAACTGCAATCAGGTCTAATTCTTATGTTTTAATAGAGTTGAAGCCAAAATCGCTTTATCTCAGCGAAAGAAGTAATAAATGGACTTCTGGAGTTTACGAAGCTCCACAGTTAAGTTCCAATTTAGTTAGGTGTTGACCAGCTTCAAAATGCTGAGAAGCAGTATATCTGGATGTTTTAAACTGCAATCAGGTCTAATTCTTATGTTTTAATAGAGTTGAAGCCAAAATCGCTTTATCTCAGCGAAAGAAGTAATAAATGGACTTCTGGAGTTTACGAAGCTCCACAGTTAAGTTCCAATTTAGTTAGGTGTTGACCAGCTTCAAAATGCTGAAAAGCAGAACATCTGGCTGTTTTAAACTGGAATCAGGTCTAATTCTTATGTTCCAATAGAGTTGAAGCCAATATCGCTTTATCTCAGCGAAATAAGTAATAAATGGACTTCTGGAGTTTACGAAGCTCCACAGTTAAGTTCCAATTTAGTTAGGTATTGACCAGCTTCAAAATGCTGAAAAGCAGAAAATCTGGCTGTTTTAAACTGGAATCAGGTCTAATTCTTATGTTACAATAGAGTTGAAGCCAATATCGCTTTATCTCAGCGAAATAAGTAATAAATGGACTTATTTGGATTACGAAGCTGCACAGTCAATTTTCGGTTTAGTTAGATGTTGAACACCTTCAATATGCTGAAAAGCAGTACATCTGGCTGTTTTAAACTAGAATCAGGTCTAATTCTTATGTTCCAATAGAGTTGAAGCCAATATCGCTTTATCTCATCGAAATAAGTAATAAATGGACTTATTGGGATTACGAAGCTGCACAGTCAATTTTCAGTTTAGTTAGATGTTGAACACCTTCAATATGCTGAAAAGCAGTACATCCAGCTGTTTTAAACTGGAATCAGGTCTAATTCATATGTTCCAATAGAGTTGAATCCAAAATCGCTTTATCTCAGCGAAATAAGTAATAAATGGACATCTTGGGATGTTTACACTCCAAAGTTAATTTTCAGTTTACTTAGATTGTGGACAGCTCCGAAATGCTGAAAAGCAGTAGATCTGGATTTTGTAAACTGGAATCAGGTCTAATTCTCATGTTTTAATAGAGTTGAAGCCAAAATCGCTTTATCTCAGCGAAAGAAGTAATAAATGGACTTCTGGAGTTTAGGAAGCTCCAAAGTTAATTCCAATTTAGTTAGATGTTGACCAGCTTCAAAATGCTGAAAAGCTGAACATCTCGCTATTTTAAACTGGAATCAGGTCTAATTCTTATGTTTAATAGAGTTGAAGCCAAATTCGCTTTATCTCAGCGAAAGAAGTAAAAAATGGACTTATTGGGATTACGAAGCTGCACAGTCAATTTTCAGTTTAGTTAGATTTTGAACACCTTCAAAATGGTGAAAAGCAGTACATCCAGCTGTTTTCAACTGGAATCAGGTCTAATTCTTATGTTCCAATAGAGTTGATGCCAAAATCGCTTAATCTCAGCGACATAAATAATAAATGGTCATCTTGTGTTTATTGCGCTCCAAAGTTAATTTTCAGTTTACTTAGATTGTGGACAGCTCCGAAATGCTTAGAAGCAGTATATCTGGATTTTTTAAACTGGAATCAGGTCTAATTCTCATGTTATAATAGAGTTGAAGCCAAAATCGATTTATCTCAGCGAAAGAAGTAATAAATGGACTTCTGGAGTTTACGAAGCTCCACAGTTAATTCCAATTTAGTTAGATGTTGACCAGCTTCAAAATGCTGAAAAGCTATACGTCCGGCTGTTTTAAACTGGAATCAGGTCTAATTCTTATGTTCCAATAGAGTTGAAGCCAATATCGCTTTATCTCAGCGAAAGAATTAATAAATGGACATCTTGAGTTTACGACGCTCCACAGATAAGTTCCAATTTAGTTAGATGTCGAACAGCTTCAAAATGCAGAAAAGCAGTACATCCAGCTGTTTTAAATTGGAATCAGGTCTAATTCTTATGTTTTAATAGAGTTGATGCCAAAATCGCCTTATCTCAACGATAGAAGTAATAAATGGTCTTCATTCGGTTTACGATGCTCCAAAGTTAATTTTCAGTTTACTTAGATTTTGGACAGCTCCGAAATACTGAGAAGCAGTATATCTGGATGTTTTAAACTGGAATCAGGTCTAATTCTTATGTTTTAATAGAGTTGAAGACAAAATTGCTTTATCTCAGCGAAAGAAATAATAAATGGACTTCTGGAGTTTACGAAGCTCCACAGTTAAGTTCCAAATTAGTTAGATGTTGACCAGCTTCAAAATGCTGAAAAGCAGTACATCTGGCTGTTTTAAACTGGAATCAGGTCTAATTCTTAAGTTTTAATAGAGTTGAAGCCAAAATCGCTTTATCTCAGAGACAGAAGTAATAAATGGACATCATTCGGTTTACGATGCTCCAAAGTTAATTTTCAGTTTACTTAGATTGTGGACAGCTCCGAATTGCTGAGAAGCAGTATATCTGGCTGTTTTAAACTGGAATCACGTCTAATTCTTATGTTTTAATAGAGTTGATGCCAAAATCGCGTTATCTCAACGAAAGAAGTAATAAATGGACTTCTTTCGGTTTACGATGCTCCACAGTTAAGTTCCAATTTAGTTAGATGTTGAACAGCTTCAAAATGCTGAAAAGCAGTACATCCAGCTGTTTTAAACTGGAATCAGGTCTAATTCTTATGTTCAAACAGAGTTGAAGCCAAAATCGCTTTATCTCAGCGAAAGAAGTAATAAATGGAGATCTTGGGTTTATTACGCTCCAAAGTTAATTTTCAGTTTACTTAGATTGTGGACAGCTCCGAAATTCTTAGACGCAGTATGTAAAGCACTGTGAAATGCCTTGCTGCTGAAATGTGCTATACAAATAAAATTTGATTGATTGATTGATCTGGATTTTTTAAACTGGAATCAGGTCTAATTCTCATGTTTTAATAGAGTTGAAGCCAAAATCGCCTTATCTCAGCGAAAGAAGTAATAAATGGACATCTTGAGAATACGAAGCTCCACAGTTAAGTTCCTATTGAGTTAGATGTTGAACAGCTTCAAAATGCTGAAAAGCAGTACATTTGGCTGTTTTAAACTGGAATCAGGTCTAATTCTTATGTTTTAATAGAGTTGAAACCAAAATAGCTTTATCTCAGCGACAGAAGTAATAAATGAACATCTTGAGTTTACGAAGCTCCACAGTTAAGTTCCAATTTAGTTAGATGTTGAACAGCTTCAAAATGCTGAGAAGCACTATATCTGGCTGTTTTAAACTTGAATCAGGTCTATTTCTTATGTTTTAATAGAGTTGAAGCCAAAATAGCTTTATCTCAGCGACAGAAGTAATAAATGAACATCTTGAGTTTACGAAGCTCCACAGTTAAGTTCCAATTTAGTTAGATGTTGAATAGCTTCAAAATGCTGAGAAGCACTATATCTGGCTGTTTTAAACTGGAATCCGGTCTATTTCTTATGTTTTAATAGAGTTGAAGCCGAAATAGCTTTATCTTAGCGACAGAAGTAATAAATGAACATCTTGAGTTTACGAAGCTCCACAGTTAAGTTCCTATTTAGTTAGATGTTGAACAGATTCAAAATGCTGAAAAGCCGTATATCTGGCTGTTTTAAACTGGAATCAGGTCTAATTCTTATGTTTTAATAGAGTTGAAGCCAAAATCGCTCTATCTCAGGGAAATAATTATTAAATGGACATCTTGAGTTTACGAAGCTCCACAGTTAAGTTCCAATTTAGTTAGATGTTGAACAGCTTCAAAATGCTGAGAAGCACTATATCTGGCTGTTTTAAACTTGAATCAGGTCTATTTCTTATGTTTTAATAGAGTTGAAGCCAAAATAGCTTTATCTCAGCGACAGAAGTAATAAATGAAAATCTTGAGTTTACGAAGCTCCACAGTTAGGTTCCAATTTAGTTAGATGTTGAATAGCTTCAAAATGCTGAGAAGCACTATATCTGGCTGTTTTAAACTGGAATCCGGTCTATTTCTTATGTTTTAATAGAGTTGAAGCCAAAATAGCTTTATCTTAGCGACAGAAGTGATAAATGAACATCTTGAGTTTACGAAGCTCCACAGTTAAGTTCCAATTTAGTTAGATGTTGAACAGATTCAAAATGCTGAAAAGCCGTATATCTGGCTGTTTTAAACTGGAATCAGGTCTAATTCTTATGTTTTAAAAGAGTTGAAGCCAAAATAGCTCTATCTCAGGGAAATAATTATTAAATAGACATCCTCAGTTTACGAAGCTCCACAGCTAAGTTCCAATTTAGTTAAATGTCGAACAGCTTCAAAATGCTGAAAAGCAGTACATCTGGCTGTTTTAAACTGGAATCCGGTCAAATTTTTATGTTTTAATAGAGTTGATGCCAAAATAGCTTTATCTCAGCGACAGAAGTAATAAATGAACATCTTGAGTTTACGAATCTCCACAGTTAAGTTCCAATTTAGTTAGATGTTGATCAGCTTCAAAATGCTGAAAAGCAGTACATCCAGCTGTTTTAAACTGGAATCAGGTCTAATTCTTATGTTTTAATAGAGTTGAAACCAAAATAGCTTTATCTCAGCGACAGAAGTAATAAATGAACATCTTGAGTTTACAAAGCTCCACAGTTAAGTTCCAATTTAGTTAGATGTTGAATAGCTTCAAAATGCTGAGAAGCACTATATCTGGCTGTTTTAAACTGGAATCCGGTCTATTTCTTATGTTTTAATAGAGTTGAAGCCAAAATAGCTTTATCTTAGCGACAGAAGTAATAAATGAACATCTTGAGTTTACGAAGCTCCACAGTTAAGTTCCAATTTAGTTAGATGTTGAACAGATTCAAAATGCTGAAAAGCCGTATATCTGGCTGTTTTAAACTGGAATCAGGTCTAATTCTTATGTTTTAATAGAGTTGAAGCCAAAATCGCTCTATCTCAGGGAAATAATTATTAAATGGACATCTTGAGTTTACGAAGCTCCACAGTTAAGTTCCAATTTAGTTAGATGTTGAACAGCTTCAAAATGCTGAGAAGCACTATATCTGGCTGTTTTAAACTTGAATCAGGTCTATTTCTTATGTTTTAATAGAGTTGAAGCCAAAATAGCTTTATCTCAGCGAGAGAAGTAATAAATGAAAATCTTGAGTTTACGAAGCTCCACAGTTAAGTTCCAATTTAGTTAGATGTTGAATAGCTTCAAAATGCTGAGAAGCAGTACATCCAGCTGTTTTAAACTGGAATCAGGTCTAATTCTTATGTTTTAATAGAGTTGAAACCAAAATAGCATTATCTCAGCGACAGAAGTAATAAATGGACATCTTGGGTTTATTACGCTCCAAAGTTATTTTTCAGTTTACTTAGATTGTGGACAGCTCCGAAATTCTGAGAAGCAGTATATCTGGATTTTTTAAACTGGAATCAGGTCTAATTCTCATGTTTTAATAGAGTTGAAGCCAAAATCGCCTTATCTCAGCGAAAGAAGTAATAAATGGACATCTTGAGTATACGAAGCTCCACAGTTAAGTTCCTATTTAGTTAGATGTTGAACATCTTCAAAATGCTGAAAAGCAGTACATTTGGCTGTTTTAAACTGGAATCAGGTCTAATTCTTATATTCAATAGAGTTGAAGCCAAAATCGCTTTATCTCAGCTAAAGAAGTAATAAATGGACTTATTGGGTTTACGAAGCTCCACAGTCAATTTTCAGTTTAGTTAGATGTTGAACAGCTTCAAAATGCTGAAAAGCAGTACATCTGGCTGTTTTAAACTGGAATCAGGTCTAATTCTTATGTTTTAATAGAGTTGAAGCCAAAATCGCTTTATCTCATCGAAAGAAGTGATAAATGGACTTCTTGAGTTTAAGAACTCCACAGTTAAGTTCCAATTTAGTTAGATGTTGAACAGCTTCAATATGCTGAAAAGCAGTACATCTGGCTGTTTTAAACTTGAATCAGGTCTATTTCTTATGTTTTAATAGAGTTGAAGCCAAAATAGCTTTATCTCAGCGACAGAAGTAATAAATGAACATCTTGAGTTTACGAAGCTCCACAGTTAAGTTCCAATTTAGTTAGATGTTGAATAGCTTTAAAATGCTGAGAAGCACTATATCTGGCTGTTTTAAACTGGAATCCGGTCTATTTCTTATGTTTTAATAGAGTTGAAGCCAAAATAGCTTTATCTTAGCGACAGAAGTAATAAATGAACATCTTGAGTTTACGAAGCTCCACAGTTAAGTTCCAATTTAGTTAGATGTTGAACAGATTCAAAATGCTGAAAAGCCGTATATCTGGCTGTTTTAAACTGGAATCAGGTCTAATTCTTATGTTTTAATAGAGTTGAAGCCAAAATCGCTCTATCTCAGGGAAAAAATTATTAAATGGACATCTTGAGTTTACGAAGCTCCACAGCTAAGTTCCAATTTAGTTAGATGTCGAACAGCTTCAAAATGCTAAAAAGCAGTACATCTGGCTGTTTTAAGCTGGAATCCGGTCAAATTTTTATGTTTTAATAGAGTTGATGCCAAAATAGCTTTATCTCAGCGACAGAAGTAATAAATGAACAACTTGAGTTTACGAATCTCCACAGTTAAGTTCCAATTTAGTTAGATGTTGATCAGCTTCAAAATGCTGAAAAGCAGTACATCCAGCTGTTTTAAACTGGAATCAGGTCTAAGTCTTATGTTCAAATAGAGTTGAAGCCAAAATCGCTTTATCTAAGCGAAAGAAGTAATAAATGGACATCTTGGGTTTATTACGCTCCAAAGTTAATTTTCAGTTTACTTAGATTGTGGACAGCTCCGAAATTCTGAGAAGCAGTATATCTGGATTTTTTAAACTGGAATCAGGTCTAATTCTCATGTTTTAATAGAGTTGAAGCCAAAATCGCCTTATCTCAGCGAAAGAAGTAATAAATGGACATCTTGAGTATACGAAGCTCCACAGTTAAGTTCCTATTTAGTTAGATGTTGAACATCTTCAAAATGCTGAAAAGCAGTACATTTGGCTGTTTTAAACTGGAATCAGGTCTAATTCTTATATTCAAATAGAGTTGAAGCCAAAATCGCTTTATCTCAGCGACAGAAGTAATAAATGGACTTATTGGGTTTACGAAGCTCCACAGTCAATTTTCAGTTTAGTTAGATGTTGAACATCTTCAAAATGCTGAAAAGCAGTACATCTGGCTGTTTTAAACTGGAATCAGGTCTAATTCTCATGTTTTAATAGAGTTGAAGCCAAAATCGCTTTATTTCATCGAAAGAAGTGATAAATGGACTTCTTGAGTTTAAGAAACTCCACAGTTAAGTTCCAATTTAGTTAGATGTTGAACAGCTTCAATATGCTGAAAAGCAGTACATCTGGCTGTTTTAAACTTGAATCAGGTCTATTTCTTATGTTTTAATAGAGTTGAAGCCAAAATAGCTTTATCTCAGCGACAGAAGTAATAAATGAACATCTTGAGTTTACGAAGCTCCACAGTTAAGTTCCAATTTAGTTAGATGTTGAATAGCTTTAAAATGCTGAGAAGCACTATATCTGGCTGTTTTAAACTGGAATCCGGTCTATTTCTTATGTTTTAATAGAGTTGAAGCCAAAATAGCTTTATCTTAGCGACAGAAGTAATAAATGAACATCTTGAGTTTACGAAGCTCCACAGTTAAGTTCCAATTTAGTTAGATGTTGAACAGATTCAAAATGCTGAAAAGCCGTATATCTGGCTGTTTTAAACTGGAATCAGGTCTAATTCTTATGTTTTAATAGAGTTGAAGCCAAAATCGCTCTATCTCAGGGAAAAAATTATTAAATGGACATCTTGAGTTTACGAAGCTCCACAGTAAGTTCCAATTTAGTTAGATGTGAACAGCTTCAAAATGCTAAAAGCAGTACATCTGGCTGTTTTAAGCTGGAATCCGGTCAAATTTTTATGTTTTAATAGAGTTGATGCCAAAATAGCTTTATCTCAGCGACAGAAGTAATAAATGAACAACTTGAGTTTACGAATCTCCACAGTTAAGTTCCAATTTAGTTAGATGTTGATCAGCTTCAAAATGCTGAAAAGCAGTACATCCAGCTGTTTTAAACTGGAATCAGGTCTAAGTCTTATGTTCAAATAGAGTTGAAGCCAAAATCGCTTTATCTAAGCGAAAGAAGTAATAAATGGACATCTTGGGTTTATTACGCTCCAAAGTTAATTTTCAGTTTACTTAGATTGTGGACAGCTCCGAAATTCTGAGAAGCAGTATATCTTGATTTTTTAAACTGGAATCAAGTATAATTCTCATGTTTTAATAGAGTTGAAGCCAAAATCGCCTTATCTCAGCGAAAGAAGTAATAAATGGACATCTTGAGTATACGAAGCTCCACAGTTAAGTTCCTATTTAGTTAGATGTTGAACAGCTTCAAAATGCTGAAAAGCAGTACATTTGGCTGTTTTAAACTGGAATCAGGTATAATTCTTATATTCAAATAGAGTTGAAGAGAAAATCGCTTTATCTCAGCGACAGAAGTAATAAATGGACTTATTGGGTTTACGAAGCTCCACAGTCAATTTTCAGTTTAGTTAGATGTTGACCAGCTTCAAAATGCTGAAAAGCAGTACATCTGGCTGTTTTAAACTGGAATCAGGTCTAATTTTTATGTTTTAATAGAGTTGAAGCCAAAATCGCTTTATCTCATCGAAAGAAGTGATAAATGGACTTCTTGAGTTTAAGAAGCTCCACAGTTAAGTTCCAATTTAGTTAGATGTTGAACAGCTTCAATATGCTGAAAAGCAGTACATCTGGCTGTTTTAAACTGGAATCAGGTCTAATTCTTATGTTTTAATAGAGTTGAAGCCAAAATCGCTTTATCTCAGCGAAAGAAGTGATAAATGGACTTCTTGAGTTTACGAAGCTCCACAGTTAAGTTCCAATTTAGTTAGACGTTGAACATCTTCAAAATGCTGAAAAGCAGTACATCTGGCTGTTTTAAACTGGAATCAGGTCTAATTCTCATGTTTTAATAGAGTTGAAGCCAAAATCGCTTTATCTCAGCGAAAGAAGTAATAAATGGACATCTTTTGTTTATTACGCTCCAAAGTTAATTTTCAGTTTACTTAGATTGTGGACAGCTCCGAAAAGCTGAGAAGCAGTACATCTGGCTGTTTCAAACTGGAATCAAGTCTAATTCTTATGTTTTAATAGAGTTGAAGCCAAAATCGCTTTATCTCAGGGAAAGAAGTAATAAACGGATTTATTGGGTTTACGAAGCTCCACAGTCAATTTTCAGTTTAATTAGATGTTGGACAGCTCCGAAATGCTGAAAAGCAGTACATCCGGCTGTTTTAAACTGGAATCTGGTCTAATTCTTATGTTTAATAGAGTTGAAGCCAAAATCGCATTATCTCAGCGACAGAAGTAATAAATGAACATCTTGAGTTTACGAAGCTCCACAATTAAGTTCCAATTTAGTTAGATGTTGAACAGCTTCAAAATGCTAAAAATCCGCATATCAGGTTTTTAAAACTGGAATCAAGTCTAATTCTTATGTTTCAGTAGAGTTGAAGCAAAAATTGATTTATCTCAGCGAAAGAAGTAATAAATGGACTTCTTGAGTTTACGAAGCTCCACAGTTAAGTTGCAATTTAGTTAGATGTTGAACAGCTTCAAAATGCTGAAAAGCCGCATATCAGGCTGTTTAAAACTGGAATCAAGTCTAATTCTTATGTTTCAGTAGAGTTGAAGACAAAATCGCTTTTTCTCATCGATAGAAGTAAGAAATGGACATCTTGAGTTTACGAAGTTCCACAGTTAAGTTCCAATTTAGTTAGATGTTGATTAGCTTAGATATGCTGAAAAGCAGTACATCTGGCTGTTTTAAACTGGAATCAGGTATAATTCTCATGTTTTAATAGAGTTGAAGCCAAAATCGCTTTATCTCAGCGAAAGAAGTAATAAATGGTCTTCTTGAGTTTAAGATGCTCCACAGTTAATTCCAATTTAGTTAGATGTTGACCAGCTTCAAAATGCTGAAAAGCAGCACAGCTGGCTGTTTTAAACTGGAATCAGGTCTAATTCTTATGTTCAAATAGAGTTGAAGCCAGAATCGCTTTATCTCAGCGAAAGAAGTAATAAATGGACATCTTGGGTTTATTACGCTCCAAAGTTCATTTTCAGTTTACTTAGATTGTGGACAGCTCCGAAATACTGAGAAGCAGTACATCTGGCTGTTTCAAACTGGAATCAAGTCTAATTCTTATGTTTTAATAGAGTTGAAGCCAAAATCGCTTTATCTCAGGGAAAGAAGTAATAAATGGACTTATTGGGTTTACGAAGCTCCACAGTCAATTTTCAGTTTAGTTAGATGTTGGACAGCTCCGAAATGCTGAAAAGCAGTACATCCGGCTGTTTTAAACTGGAATCAGGTCTAATTCTTATGTTTTAATAGAGTTGAAGCCAAAATCGCATTATCTCAGCGACAGAAGTAATAATTGGACATCTTGAGTTTACGAAGCTCCACAGTTAAGTACCAATTTAGTTAGATGTTGAACAGCTTTAAAATGCTGAAAAGCAGTACATCCAGTTGTTTTAAACTGGAATCAGGTCTAATTATTATGTTTTAATAGAGTTGAAGCCAAAATCGCTTTATCTCAGCGAAAGAAGTAATAAATGAACATCTTGAGTTTACGAAGCTCCACAATTAAGTTCCAATTTAGTTAGATGTTGAACAGATTCAAAATGCTGAAAAGCCGCATATCAGGCTGTTTAAAACTGGAATAAAGTCTAATTCTTATGTTTCAGTAGAGTTGAAGACAAAATCGCTTTATCTCATCGATAGAAGTAATAAATGGACATCTTGAGTTTACGAAGCTCCACAGTTAAGTTCCAATTTAGTTAGATGTTGAACAGCTTCAAAATGCTGAAAACCAGTACATCTGGCTGTTTTAAACTGGAATGAGTTGAAATTCTTTTGTTTTAATAGAGTTGAAGCCAAAATTGATTTATCTCAGCGAAAGAAGTAATAAATGGACTTCTTGAGTTTACGAAGCTCCACAGTTAAGTTGCAATTTAGTTAGATGTTGAACAGCTTCAAAATGCTGAAAAGCAGTACATCTGGCTGTTTAAAACTGGAATCAAGTCTAATTCTTATGTTTCAGTAGAGTTGAAGACAAAATCGCTTTATCTCATCGATAGAAGTAATAAATGGACATCTTGAGTTTACGAAGCTCCACAGTTAAGTTCCAATTTAGTTAGATGTTGAACAGCTTCGAAATGCTGAGAAGCAGTATATCTAGCTGTTTTAAACAGGAATCAGGTCTAATTCTTATGTTTCAAGAGAGTTGAAGCCAAATTCGCTTTATCTCACCATCTTTGAATTCGCAGCAGTACGTGTTACTTTGAGCTTGATTAGATGTGGGACATCTCAGAAATGCTTAGAGGGAGTAGATCTGACTGTTTCAAACTGGAAACAGCGCAAGTGCTGAAGTTTCAAGAGAGCAGCATGCAAGAAGCCAAAAACACTTTATCTCAGCGAAAGTAGTGAAAAATGGACTATCTGTGAATTTGCAGCACTACATGTTATTTTGAGCTTGATTAGATGTGGGACATGTCAGAAAAGCAGAGAAGTTGTATATCTGGCTGTTTCAAACTGGATCCAGGTCTACTTCTCATGTTTCAATAGAGCAGCATGCGAAGCCAAAAACGCTTTATCTCAGCGAAATAAATGAAAAATGGACTAAATGTGAATTCGCAGCCCTACATTCAATTTTCAGCTTTTTTAGATCTTGGAAAGCTCCGAAATGCTGAGAAGCAGTAGATCTGGCTGTTTCAAACTAGAATCAGTTCTTAATCTTATGTTTGAAGAGAACAGAAGCCAAAAACGCTTTATCTCAACGAAATAAGTGAAAAATGGACTATATGTGAATTTGCAGCCCTACATTCAATTTTCAGCCTTTTCAGATGTTGGATAGCTCCGAAATGCTGCAAAGCAGTAGATATGGCTGTTTCAAACTGGAATCAGTTCTTAATCTTATGTTTGAAGGAAAAAGAAACCAAGAAGCCAAAAACGCTTTATCTCAGCGAAAGAAGTGAAAAATTGACTATCTGTGAATTCGCAGGACTACATGTTATTTTGACCTTGATTAAATGTGGGACATCTCAAAAATGTTTAGAAGCAGTAGATCCTGCTGTTTTAAACTGGAACCAGCGCTAAATCTCATGTTTCTATAGAGCAGCTTGCAAGGAGCCAAAAAAGCTTTATTTCAGCAAAAGAAGTGAAAAATGGACTATCTGTGAATTCACAGCACTACATGTTATCTTGAGCTTGATTATGTGTGGGACATCTCAGAAATGCTTAGAAGCAGCTGATCTGGCTGTTTCAAACTGGAACCAGCGCTAAATTTCATGTTTTAATAGAGCAATACATTCAATTTTCAGCCGTATTAGATGGAGGACAGCTTCGAAATGCTGAGAAGCAGTAGATGTTCCTGTTTCAAACAGTTATCAGTTCTTTATCTCATGTTTGAAGAGAACAGAAGCCAAGAAGCCAAAAAAGTTTTATCTCAGCGAAAGAAATGAAAATGGACTATCTGTGAATTCGCAGGACTACATGTTATTTTGACCGTGATTAAATGTGGGACATCTCAGAAATGCTTAGAAGCAGTAGATCCTGCTGTTTTAAACTGGAACCAGTGCTAAATCTCATGTTTCTATAGAACAGAAGCCAAGAAGCCAAAAAAGTTTTATCTCAGCGAAAGAAATGAAAATGGACTATCTGTGAATTCGCAGGACTACATGTTATTTTGACCGTGATTAAATGTGGGACATCTCAGAAATGCTTAGAAGCAGCTGATCTGGCTGTTTCAAACTGGAACCAGTGCTAAATCTCATGTTTCTATAGAACAGCATGCAAGAAGCCAAAAAAGCTTTATCTCAGCGAAAGAAGTGAAAAATTCACTATCTGTGAATTCGCAGCTGTACATTCAACTTTCAGCCTTTTTGGACAACTCCGAAATGCTGAGAAGCAACAGATCTGGCTGTTTGAAATTGGAACCAAGTCTAAATCTCATGTTTCATGATAGCAGAAGGCATGATGCCAAAAACGCTTAATCTCAGCGAAAGAAGTGAAAAATTTGCAACTTCATTTGCGATGTAATAGCTTAAAAACGCTGAGAAACAACAGTTCTGGTAGTTTTAAACTAGAACCAAGTGTAATTGTTGTGTTCCAAGAGAGGTGCAGCTGAGAGGATAAATAAAGCTTTATCTCAACCAAAGAAATGAAAATAGGAAAATCTGTAGATTCGCTGCTTTGCATTCTATTTTCACCCACATTAGCTAGAAAACAGCTCAGAATGCTGAAAGATAATAGTTCTGGTGGTTTTGAACTAGAAACAAGTCTAAATGTGTTGTTTCATGGGAGCTGCAGCTGAGAGATCACAAAAAGCTCAGCGAAAGAAGTGAAAACTGGACAATCTGAAGATTCGCAGCCCTTATCTGCTAACAGTTCAGAATAATGAGAAACAGAAGTTCACTAGCAAGCACCATGCCACAAAGATATAGGTTATTCATGGTGGGATGAAGAGATGAAGGGATGAGGGGATGAAAAAAGGAGGGATAAATCAAATCATAAGATCATGAATATGCCTGACTACATGATGAATTTTTAACAGTCAACAAGCAAAACTTCAACGCTGATGTCAAACTTTATTCACCTGAATGTTTACAAAACAAAGTAAATCAGTACTTCATTATTTATCTGGGGGAAATGTTTTAGAGTAAGCTAATAAAGTACATGTTTTCAAAGATAGCACAGATGCTAATGTACTAATTAAAAATATTTGCTCTTCTGTTAGCACATTAGCGGAAGTGGATCCACCACTGAGCAGCTACATATCTTTAAAGAAGTTTTCAGTTCTCATTCATTAATAAAAAGTTTTAATTTAATATAGATCTTGAAATCTCACGCTAGTTCGCATAGTGCTATAAAACTAGTACAAGCATTTATTCCTTAAGTAGTACATGCATTTATTCATAATAATGAATACTGTAATAGTTCATTATTATCTTTAAGAAGTTTACAAGATGCAGCTGATCCAAACTGAATGGAATGAAAGTTAAGAAAATAAATCATATTTCTCCCATTTTATATCAAGCGGTTTTGTTTGGTTTGATGTGAGGTTTTAGTTTATATTGTAATATTTGCAGCAGATTGAAAACTTGTGTAACTAAATGGTAGAACGAGGAGAGGGGCAGTTGGTTAGGTCTAAAATTATACATATCCCTGCAGATTGCCTTCAAGAATTTGTTTTATTCAACCAAAAGTTTGTTTCCCTCTTAATAGAGAGTAAAATAATGCAAAATAATCTTCAATATTTAATTTAATTAATGTTTAAAATTATTTATACCCTTCTCAATCATAATTGAAAAAAAATCTTTATTTACATTAAACCAATCAAATTGTTTTATAATATCTGTCCATCTCTTTGCATGTCTTTTATGATGTCTGGGCACATTAAAAATGTGAACTTTTAGGGTGGGTCTGGAGGCACAGCAGATCCCATCTGCTTGGGTCTGATGTTTATTATAATTGATTTAACTAAGTGCAGATAAAACATGAAAACGCCAAGGAGAAAATCAGAAATAAGCGCAGGGTAAAACAGGTGAACCTGGAAAGTTTGAAAGCTTTGGGAGGAAAATGGTGAAGGTCAGCAGTAGGAGACAGAAGACAGACGTGGTGCATGTCCTGTGTTAGTTATCTCAGTCTCTCAGTGTTAGCTGATAGAATTGAAGTGTTTAGTATATATGCTAATCATTCACACAGGCACAGGATTATCAGTGAGCTCTGCCAAGAGTTGCCTCACTCCACCTAATCCCTCTAGCCACTCCTCTGGTGACACCTAACTCCTCAACTTCCCACTTAACGCCTGTTTATCTTGCCGTTTTTTCTCTTCATACATATTTTCTCTCTTTTTCTCTCTTTGGGTAAAAAAAGACTGAGGTGAGAGAGGCGGTGGGTTTTTGCTGTGCAAGCAGATCAAGTTCAAACTCAGAGGTTATCTGGCTAATCCAAAGTGGTCTCTGTGAAAATATTTTACTAAAGATTTCAGGGCAATGCACTGAAACCACAAGCCTTTTCATTTATTTTTTTGGTCTTCCTGAATAAGGACCATCCCAGCTGATGTCACAACTCCCATTAGTTGGAATGCTTTAGCTGGAGGGTTGGGTGCAGCAGTGTTAGTGGATACTGCCCTTCCAACGCAGCAGCGGGGAGCTGAACGCTTAACAGGGCTGGACAAGCCAGCTTCTGGCTGTGTCCTGGAATTATCAGTAGCCGTGAGAGTGGAGGTTAGAGTTGAGGTCACTGGAGGCGGAATGAAGTTTTCTGGTAGTGGACGACAGCAGTTGGTATGTCCAGTGTTATTTTTCAGATAAGATTCATAACAAACTATAACTCATACTTATAATTTGTTATGAAACTAATAAACTATAAATAGAGATGCTAGATACATCTTTATTTACTAAAAACTATAAAATATTTCATTCATGTGGAAAATTTTATTTTAGAAATTATGTGGTGTGTTTTCTGTTTAGTTGTGTTTAGTTGTGGTCATTTTTTAATTCTGTTAAGGTTTTTTCCCCCACCTGTTTCTGGGATTTCTCATAAATAAGTTTAGCTTGGATTTTAATGAAATAATTTTAAACAATTAAAATCATGCAGATTCCTTAGTTCCAACCAGAGGTGGGCGTATAGATACTGAATTGGAAAGCAATAGCTGATACTATCAGAGCCATCTTCAGTCCCAAAAAGCTGTGGTAAAAAACTTATGAACACTTATGTATCACCACAGTGTAGTCCTTCCTGTTCACCGTTCAGTTTTCGCAAGTTCATCTGTGGATTTTTCCTTGGAACAGAACATCTGTTAAAAATTTAGCCGAAATGTCAATTTCTGGTTAGATTTTTAGCAGTGTAAACACACTTTTTTGCCACGTCAAAAGGGGTCATATGATTAGGATGCCCCCGGTCGCCTCCCTTTGGAGGCATCTCCACTGGGAGGAGACCCAGAGAAGACCAAGAACCCACTGTAGGGACTATGCACTCTGTCTGGGATGGGGATGCTTTGGGAATGAGCTGGAGTAAAGGGGAAAAGGGGAATGTCTTGCCTTCTCTCCTGGACTGCTGACTGCACCAACCAATCGAAGATAAGTGGAAGACAATAGATGGACAAGGTGATGGACAAGGTAACATGATGATACTGTTAAACAGTGAGGGAGCAGTAGAAGATATTAAAGAACGTAAACAACTGAGTGAATGTAGACCAGAGTAGTTAAAAAGAGAATTTAGCATGTTTGGTCAGAGAAGACCAAGATTTGCTGAATGAAATCAACAGAAACCGAAATGAGGTTGGGCATATGGACAAGGACAAAATCACAGAGTTTTCAAAGTCCAAAAATTGACTTTTTGTGTCCAAAAACCAAAAGAATCTAAAGGAAGTGGATCGAAGAAGATTTTTCTTACTGGTGTGATGAAAAGAGCAAAAGTTTAAGGGTTACAAGTCTGGAAAAAAAGCCCTTTACCTTTGGACAAAGAGGATTGGACAGACCCAACGTAAGGTATTGATACTGACAACCAACAACCAAGAGATAGTATCTCCAGAAGAAAGGCTTAGAGACCTTTTCCTTGTACTTTACAAGGGAAAAAAACATCAGACATTAAAAAGTGGAATATTTTCTATGTGATGCAGTGCAGGAGGCTTTATAAGAATCAGGAATGGTTTTTCCATCAATGGAATTTTCAGGTAACATCAATTCATGCTTCCTATGTGAAGAAGTCTGACAAAGGAACAGAGTGATGCATTTCCTTTGAATCTTCCTAATTCCCATTTATGCAAAATCAAATAAAACATTTGGGATAGATGATAGAAGAGGCTTACAATGATTCAGCATGCTGAAGCACTTGACAAGAGGTGGAAGCACTGCCTTCCACCTCAGTGAGCAGCATCTCTACAGTTATCTCCCTCTGGTTTGGCATCTCTCTTCTTACCCTCCCTCTTCCTCCATCCTCCATCCTTCTGCCCACTGCCCCATTTCATTTCCTTTTCTCTCTCCCTTTCAGCCGAGCTGTGTCTCTCACCCTTTTCGCCGTTAGCGGCAGACCACAGAGAGGTCATGGTGTGAGGTCACCGGCGGTCTTCTTGTAGCATATGGATGCACTTCCTTCCAAGAAAACTCCGGCCAGATGAGACCACACACGAGCTCCAACACACACACACGCTGAAAAAAACATTCAAAATAGTTCAGGAGAACAGTTTGAATCGACACACTGTGAATTTCCCAGTGCGGGTTTGTGGGATTAAAGAAAACCAGAAGCTATCTCAGCCTACTTCTCATCTTTCCTGTGACCCAGGGGATCACTTGGAGTAATCTTGGTGTTAAGAAATGCACACCCCACACTCAGTATGCCAGTAATCCACAGAAGACAGTCAACATGGCGTACACAAACACACACTCCATTACACACATGAGCAAACAAACACAGAGTCTCTTTAGATGGCGTAAGCCAGCTGACTTCTTAAGGCGCTCTTAGTGCGGCGGACACGCACAAGTTAAGTGGGACCGAGTAATTGCTTACAGTATTCAGTGTGAGATCTTGGACGCGGGCATGTTGGAGCATATGCAGGAGTACGCACACACAGAGCTGGTAATCTTCCAGCCAGCTGAAGTGTAATCAAGAAGGAGACAACCATATGTCTGAGGGTGCTGAGCTCTGCCCTCGCTCTTTCGCAGCACTTCCTCTCCTGCTCTGCGTCTTTACCGTACACCTCGCTCCCTCTCGTGTTCTTTATTCTCCATTAACTGACCCCTCCTTAAATCACATTAAGTCTACTTGCAGATTGAAATTAAATTTGGAATAAAAGCTGAAGAAGGAAGGGTTTGATTTGTGTCTGATCTTTCTGTTAATCCTTCCAGTGAGGAGCTCTCATTTCAATGTATGAACATTTTCTTTGATGCCATCTATTGAAGAGTTGGGTTTGTGTGTGTCTCTGTGTGTGTCCCTAGTCCCCTGTGTGGGGACAGCTGGTGTGGCCGTTGACCCTGGCTCTGGAAGGAAGCCCCAGCGCTCCTTCATGTCTCCAGCTCTGATTCAGGCCGTTTCAGTCCTCAGATTTGAAGATGAAGCGATGCATGCGTCTGTTTTTGTCAATCAAATTCTAAATGGTCTCCGACTGTAAAGATTTAGTCCCAATTCCATAAAAGCCAAGTGATTTTCCATGTCCTCCTCCTATCTATCCCTCAATCTGCTCATCCATCTCAGTTTCTTATCATCAATTTTTCCCACTAGTCTTTTAGCCTTTTCTTAATCCGCTCCCTCTGTCTGATGAAATGGCCATATCTAATCCCTTGGGGAGTGTTGTAACTGTATTAAGACAGTAAATCCATGTCCTTACAACTGCCACAGATGTCTTTATTATCTGCTCTCCGTTTCTCTCTCTTTCTATCTCTCGTTCTCTCCGTCTCCTCACAACTTCCCTTTTAAATCTTCTAAATCTGCTCTTTTATAATCCCCTGCCTGCTTTCAACATGCTGCATGTGTAATCTCACGTTATGTTTTTGCAGATTTGATTTGGGCTTTGTCTTCTGTCTTTTTTTTTCCTTAATTCTTCAAATTTATTTTCTCCAGTCTTGCAAATGTTAATAACCAAACGAGCAGTCGGCCTGTCCTGCTTTCAACCGGTTTCCGTGCTTGCCACAATATTAAAACTGTCCTCATCAAAATGTTCAGTGACATCCGAATACATGGAAGAACCATGGTGCTGGTTCTGATGGACCTCAGCGCAGCATTTGACCCTGCTGACTATAAGATCTTAAAGCAACAGGAGAGCCGGGCTGGACTGGTATAATACTTGACTTGCTTGAAGAACAGGGAGTTCTTTGTGTCTATGGGCAACTTTTCATTGCAGTGAACAGAAGTCACATGTGGGGTGCCCCAAGGTTTCATCTTTGGGACCCTCTTGTTCCTGATACCTAGGATTAGCTACCATAGCTATGCAGACAAAGCTCTATATTACAATTCAATCTGTAGAGACTCACACAGAGAGAGAAACAGCAGTTAGACAATTTTATTGGACCGAGAATTTGGCGCTCGGACACCGGCGGAAGACGTGCGTGCCGAGAATCGCAGTGAGCATGAATGATCGGCTTGAACGAAGCTCAGGTGGGTCTTCCCCCGGGCCCAGTCACTGGTGGTGGAGCGGAGCTTGGAGAGGGGAGTCTTGAGGGGACCTGGAGGCGTCTGGGAGGTTGGTGGTGGAAGCGGGTGGATCTGTGGTTGCTTCGCCTTTTGAAGGAGCTCTTGCCAGGTGACTGTAGAGAGGTGGTGCGTCCTGGTTGGCTGGGGTGAAGGCGTGGTGATAGGTGATGCCGGAAGAGTCTTACAGGTTGAATTTCCGCCTAGGGCTACATTACTGTAAACCCATACACATGTCTATGTATCAGCTGTTCTATGTATCAGTAGATAATCAATGCGTTGAAGTACCATAGCTTTCTCCAACAGAACAGAAGCAAAACTAAAGTAAGTACTTTTGATAGATAACATTATATAGTAGTGTACTTTAAAGAAAGTACATAATACTGACAAATTCTACAATCTGAGTTGCAGTTCTGTGAGAAAACGGTTATTGACATAAAGTTGGAACCCTGGTATTTGCAGATGTTAGGGACCACAACCACCAGCGAATAGCTAAAATCGCTGGAGATGACAAATCAGATAGTTGTCTTCAGATGGTTATCTGAAAATGCTTATAACTGACTATTTTAATTGGTCAAATGCCAAATATACCTTAATGTGCATTAATACGCAAAGGGCAGAAACTAACATTCATAGTCTTCCTTATCTATGTTTCTGGGGTACAGCCAATCAGCATCAAGGACAATAAATGACTTTGCCAATAGCGTACAGTAGCATTGCGCCTAGGTGTTCCAGATTCCCAAACTGAATTTAATGCTATGAAACAATCTTTGAATAGACAAATTTTACACTAATAATTCAGAGTAAACAGAAAAATACATAGATTTGTGAAAACTGAACCATGAATAGCCAGAGCTCCACTGTGCTGCAAGTGTCTCCAGGTTTTTTGAACACTTCCACCTGCAGGAGTTCACATTCCCCCTCCTTCCACCTCTGTTGAGGCAGCAGCTACATACAGATGTGCATTTTCTTCTTCATTACACACCACTCCTTCATTGTGGTGGAAGCTCAGTATGTGTTGGTTTAGATCTGGAGACTTTCCAGGTGTCGCTGTCGCCCCTCTGATCAGACAAGCTGAAGAAATGCTCCGTGTTTTTCTGCTCCGTTGACTTCAAGCACTGCTTCATCATGGGAGCCAAAGACGATATGGTGATACTGATACGGTGGGATCTTTGGGATTATGTTTCCCATTAGACAGAATGCTGTGTGTTTACTGACCATAATTACAAACATTGATGCTTAATACAACCAGCATAATGAGGCTCATGCTGCTGAAGAAAAACATGAAGGAAGACAACTAAACAATGTCTGGAGGAATTAGCCCTGGTTAATGAAAAGGAGACTAGTCACTGACATTAGCATTTAGAGAGGCTAGCATTAGCACTGACCAGCATAACAATTAGCATCCCTAGGCTTGTTGGTAAATGGATCGAGGGTAGGTCATGTAAAAATTACAAGTTATTCTATTTAAGATGTAACAGTCATGTAATTATTTTAATTACTTCATCAAAGTAAAGCCTCCAATTACATTTGGTTAGTTTTTGATTATTTTTTATGCATTTTGACATATGAAAATGCATAAAATTTTCATATGTCAAAATGAAAATTTTGACATGCTATATGGTGGCAAGCTATACCACCATATAGCTTGCTATATGGTGGAATTAACAACCACCATATAGCAAGCTAGACACTGTCTAGTTGTTTTCAATAAATGTTTCAGGTTGTATTAACTTTTGATAATAAATGTCTTTCCCTACAAATGGACAAACACATCTGAAATTCTGCCAGGGAATGAAAACACATGAGCACAACTGTAAAAACAGGCCTTTTACTGAGGGCCTTGACCTCAGTAAAATCTACGGTGGCCGACAGGTGCAAATGCGCAGCAACAGAGAAAAGATGCAAACAAAAGAAGAGATGCAAACAAGTTAAATGCAGCAAACAAAAAAAGATATGCAAACAAAAAGAGTACAACCGCAAATAAACAAAAAGGACTGAAAACGGAAGTGCTCCAAACCACTAGAGGGAGTCGAACAAAAAATAGCTGTGTCCAAACTTAGGGTCTGCATCCTGTTCAGAAAAGCAGCAATGGCGGCAAAAAGATTTTTGCTGTGTTACATTTAAAATTACACAAAATGATTTTTTTGTGTAATTTAAGGCTAGGCTTAAATGTTTTAAGGCTAGAATATAGACGTATAGATATCAAATATCTGCTCGGTTCATCAATACATCACTTAATTGCAATATTGCTCCGACGTTTTCGGAGATGTGTGCTCCCGCGGCATTAACAGCCAGCTCCCCTCGCCAGCTGTCAGCTGGCCGTGTGCTCCAGGTTCCGTACACCGAGAGAGAACGCATGTCTCCCGGCAAATCGTTTTAAAAACCCCCGCTAGTTCTCCTCTATGAGTGGAGGTGAAACACAGCTATTAAGTCAGGTAATAGCTGAAAATTGTTTTGGTTCACTGAAGTATTAAATTTATTTCTGAGCAAATAGGTTTGACTGATTTAAACATAATAGTTTTACTTAACTGTAATGTCTTACTTCCTGAGATTTGGAGAGTATCTGAAAATGAATAATTTGCTTACATTCCAACATGTTTAAACATTTTAGGATCAGACAGATTTATTTTTTACTATGGGGCAGCCTTTATTACAAAAGGTAAAGAATAATACAGAAATAAACGGTAAAAAAAACCCAAACAAATTTCAAGTCCGGTATATCCTTTGACGCTCTGTGCTTCACGTCGTCACAGTTGCTAAGCAACATAACGCCGAGATGGAGGCTAGGCAGCTAGTCGAAGGCCAGAACTTCTCTCTTCTGGTCGTCCATACTCGTGGCCTAAGAAGGACCCGTCATCCGTAGATGGGCCATTTCTCACATAGACATAATAAAAGGATAGACGCTCTTACAGGACGAGAGCGGTCCTGTAAATATAAATATATAATCATAAATAAATAATGATTACTGAATAATATTAGGCGGTAAAGCCTAATAATAATATTAGGCGGTGTAGCCTAATAATATTAGGCGGTGTAGCCTAATAATATTAGGCTATACCACACACACACACACACACACACACACACTGCTCAAAAAAATAAAGGGAACACTCAAATAACACATCCTAGATCTGAATGAATGAAATATTCTCATTGAATACTTTGTTCTGTACAAAGTTGAATCAAAAATCATCAATGGAAATCAAATTTATTAACCAATGGAGGCCTGGATTTGGAGCCACACACAAAATTAAAGTTTATGTTTACTTTAATGTAATGTCCTTAAAACAAGTCAAAATGAGGCTCAGTATTGTGTGTGGCCTCCACGTGCCTGTATGACCTCCCTACAACGCCTGGGCATGCTCCTGATGAGGTGGCGGTGCCGTACCAAATGTGGAGGCGGGCCGGATTCGGCCCGCGGGCCGTAGTTTGGGGACCACTGGGTTAGACAGAGGAATAATGACGGAAATGATGGTGTAATCTGGTGAAGGTATACAGTTTGAGGGTTCAGATGAGCAGAGGAGGGTACATGGGTTTCTCAGCAATTGGTGCAGTGAGGGGTTTCCAGGTGGAGGAGTTCCAGCAGGTAACTGAGGGTGGACAGGCAGCAGCAGGGTGGTGGTTGTGGAGGAATCCAGGGGCAAGGCCTAGCAGAGCAGCGAGGGTCAGGTAATTCATATGGATATGAATATCAGAGAGTGGTCACAGCTGGTTCTAGGAGGAAGAAAGAGATGGGAGAGGCATCAGGAACAAGTTAAACACTTTAGACGCAGCACTGAGAGCTAGAGTGTACCACTGTAGAAGCAGAACCATCTGGCATCTTCTTCCGGGAAGTCGCTCCTATTTAAGGCCCTTGCTGATTGGTGATGATGAGCACCAGCTGGATCCCATCAGCCTGCCACCCTGAAAATGTAGAGAAAACACTCCCCTGCAAAACCAACATTATCAAACTTTTTGAAAGAGGAAAAACACTCTGAAATCAGTAATGCTTTGCGTCGCCATGTGTACATTACCGCCACTACTGGTAACTGAAAAAGTTATTTGCCGGGAGTTCAGGTCTTCATTTTCGGTTACGCCATAAGGTCCCGTTGAATTAGCAACAAAATAAAAGCTTGTCTTTGGTTTAACCTTTGCAGTTAAAAAAACAAAACAAAACGTACCCCTTTTTTATTTTTGCAATTACTGTTTTTCTAATTTCTTTTTAAAAACGAAAAAAAAAAAACACACAAAAAAACACATGCTTGTTTTGTTTATGCAATTTTATTTTGAAACGAAAAAACCAAAGAACGAATCATACACAGATTTTTTAGGCACCTATAAAGTACTTTTGATTTTTAGGCATACTTTTTAAGCACCTAAAAGTATGCCTTTTTAGGTGCCTTAATAATCTTTTACTATTTTTGTTAAAATTGAAAAGAATAGAAAAATTATAATAATGATGTTGTTTTAGAAAGTACCCAATTCATTTCCAGATGTATGATGTAAGATCTATACAGGATTAGCTCCAGTTTACACTCCAGACTTGCAAAATATTGCCTTAAAAGTAGAGAGGGCCTTGACAATAGTTACTAATTTTGGTGAATTCAAGCTGGTGACTTCCTACTCCGAGTTAGACGACCACACAACGGGACAACAACCGATGGAAATGAAATGTGTGTCCCAAAAGGAGCCCCGAGGGAAGAAGGCTGCTAACGTGTTGCTAGCTAGTGGTAAGTTTGTTTATTAATTATCTTTGTTTAATTATAAACAGTGCAGTAAAGATATATAACTTACGTTGGTTTCATAAATAATTATTTTATCAATTTTATTGTGACTTGTATGATTATTACTATAGCAATCATTCTGCTTCATGTTATAAATGCATGGAGGCTATGTTTGTTGCGACTTATACTTTCATTCATAAACCTGGTTTTAATTAGGTTCCATATGACAAAGAGACTTTGATATTGTGAGGTTGTTATAACTTGTTCATCAATGTTTTTATCTTCAACATATGTTTGCAGTCTAAGCAAATGAAGATGAAAGAGGAAGCCAGAGAAATTAGGTGTTAGGAAACCTAAAGACTTTACTGTCTCAGAAGAGGCTCTGGCTCCACCAGCTCTGAGGATGAACCTCCACATCGTCTTCATAATGTAAGTATTTATTTTATTTTTTTAATGAGGAGCTAGCTACATTTTCAACAACAAAGACTGGTGTGTTACCAATGCCAAGTGCTTAATAAACATGATTTGATTTAAAGATAACTGGACAGAATTTTTCCCCTTGTTAATCTAACATTTCTCTTTCATACATTTTATTTGTCGTTGGCTTTCAGGGCCCTGTGATGGGCTGGTGACCTGTCCAGGGTGAACCCTGCCTCTCATCTGATGACTGCAGGAGATGGGCACCACCAGCCCCCTCGCTACCCTGCAAGGATCAGTGTGTTCAGATCATGGATGGAAAGCTTTTAAGGTAGTTTGTCTCCTTAAGTCCACACTTAAAACAGCTTCATAGTTATTGCCAACATCAACTGATTCTATGACATTGCTGACTATTTTTTTCTACTTCTAGCATAAACAGGCAAAGACACCCAGAAACAAAACCCTAGGCGTAAATTCAACTGGTAAGACTCTTCTGGCATCACCTATCACCACGCCTTCACCCCAGCCAACCAGGACGCACCACCGCTCCACCTTGATCCAATCACCTGGCAAGAGCTCCTTCAAAAGGCGAAGCAACCTCAGATCCACCCGCTTCAGTTGTGCTTCAACCCACTTCCTCCCCGTTTCCACCACCAGCCTCCCGGACACCTCCAGGTCCCCTCAAGACTCCTCTCTCCAAGCTCCGCTCTACCACCAGTGACTGGGCCCAGGGGAAAACCTACCTGAGCTTCGTTCGAGCCGATCAATCAAGCTCGCTGCGATTCTCAGCACGCACGTCTTCCGCCGGTGTCCGAGCGCAAAATTCTCGGTCCAATAAAATTGTCTAACTGCTGTTTCTCTCTCTGTCTGAGTCTCTACAGATTGAAATGTTTTTCCTCCCCAGGCATCTGGTCCCAATCATCATCAGTTCTGTCACATACATGGCAGACACTGTATGTGACATCATCAGACGTCTTGAAATTGTAAGTATTATTATTTTTATTTCCCATTTTCTGTACTCTTTAAAATACAAATGCTTTCTCTGTTTAATTGCTATATTGTTCTTTTTTGTAGGTTTCTGTAAGGTGCAGTGGTGCAGTGAATGGGAATGTTCTATCGTTGATCCTCACTCATGTTAGGATGAGGATCATTCATTATTCAGTAAATGATGACAATTTTAATGAGAATTTACTTTAAAAGTTGGATGACAGGTGTTATGTTTATGACAGTGTCATGTCAGTCTTATTCACACCCCATCAAATCAAGTGTTACCAAAATGGTAATATATTGAAAGCACAATGTAAATATAATTTTTGTTTTTTAAAGTAATAACTTTGTTTTTTTTGTCACACTTAAATTTTTATGTTCATTGTGTTCACTTTTGACATGTAAACTGATCATTTTATTATCAGTTCAGTTCATAAAGTTGTGAGTAAAATTGGACAATTAAAAAATGTTGGCAATAAAACAAAATATTTGAATTACCTTGAAGATCTTGTGTAATCTTTTCATGTAATTGTAGCCTAAAACAATGTAAGTACTGTAGTGTAGTTATGTGTGTAATGTACAAAATAGGAAAGTAGGAATAAAGACGACTTATGAGTAATTAAAATTGTACTTTATCAGCAATAGCAGTAAATCCAAACTAAAAATTAAGTGTAATTTAAATAAATTACTAATATATTAACAGTATATTTAAAATATATTTAAAGTATTTTAAAACTATTTTTAATATAATTCTATGACAGAATTAGTACACTCACAATATACTAATCAAGCTCTTGAATAGAACATAAAAAAGTATACTAAGTTGTTCCAAAAAAGTATGTTTAAGTATACTAACAATTTTAATTTAATACTATGTAAATACTATTAAAATATACTAAGCACAAAAAAAGTTGTTCCAAAATAGTACAGTTTAAGTACATCAATCAAAGTATGCTAAAGTATGTTAAAATTTAATATACTAAAGTATACTTTTTTTTACTAGGGTGAACACCAAGCACTATAGCACAATACCAGCTAGTATTGGCTTGTATTTCGCCGGTGGATATAAATACAGTATAGTAATATTCTAATCACAAAATATACACAATAATATGTCCGTCTTACTTGCGAGACGTCTGTCAAGCCCTCACGTCAATGGTCCGTCGATCCGATCAACAATATTCCGCAGTGCTGAGGCATCTTCTGCTGTTTTGGTCAAGCAAAGCAGGAGGGTCTTTTGTTTGCGTCTCTTTTTTTGTTTGCTGCATTTCATTTGCTTTTTTTTTGCGTCTCTTTTTTTGTTTGCTGCATTTCATTTGCTTTTTGTTTGCGTCTCTTATTTTGTTTGCGTCTCTTATTTTGTTTGCATCTTTTCTTTGTTGCTGCGCTTTTGCATCTCTTCTTGTTTACTGCATTTCATTTGTTTGAGTCTCTTTTTTTGTTTGCATATTTTCTCTGTAGCTGCGCGTTTGCACCTGTCGGCCACCGTAAAAATCGGACTAAGGAGTTTCCACAGGAAATGGGACAAAAAGCATAAACTTTACATGATCATTTATGATCATTCTAATCATTTATGTCCAAATGATTAGAGGAGGAGAACGTGTTTGTTGCTTCTGCCTAGTCAAAAAAATGGCGTTCAGGTTTAACTCCTTAACTACCACGAGGAACACTCAGAGCTCTAAAACATGGAATGGGTTTATAAAAACCAAAGGAATATCAGAAATCAAGCTAACAAAGATACAAGATGAATGCTGAGCTCAAAGGTCACAGCTCCTCTTCTGAGAAGCTCTACAAGGCCTTCAGCTCCAGATGCAAGGTGAGCTGTGCGACGTGCCTCCTCCACACTGAGCAAAGCTGAGCAGAATAAAAATAATTAGAAAACACAAATATTTGCTGGAAGTAAAGTTTCTTAAAACCCATACGAAGGGACGAAGAAAAATACAGCTACCTTGGGTATCAGATGACATTCGGCTGTTAATGAAAAAGAGAGACTATGCTCTAAAATCTTTTCTTAAAAATAAAAGGACCACAGATTGGCTGCTTTTTAAAAGTTTGAGGAACAGAGTAGTTAAAGAAATGTACAAGTCTAAAGTTAAATATTACACAGAAGTCTTATCAGAAACTGGAGGGAATGGTAAGACAATCTGGAAACAACTAAACAGTTCACTGAATCCCAATGCACGCACTAAATATAAATACGAACTTGCAATAGCAGGAAAAACCATAACTGATCCTGCTAAGCTAGCAACAATGTTTAATGATTTTTTCCTCTCTTCAGGGAAAGACTTGGCATCAAAGTTTCTGCCAGCTCCAATGGAAACACATGGTACAAAACTGACCAAAAAGTGTTCTGATTTCTTTGAGATTAAGGAAATTCATTACTCTGATGTTCAAAAAGCCATTAACAGTTTAAGTAATTCTCACGCAAAGGATATGTATAATTTAGACGCTATGTTTTTAAAAAAATACAGTAACGTTTTAGTAGAACCTTTAACTCATATAGTTAACATTTCCATCAGAACAGGGCAATTTTCCGATGCATGGAAAAAAGCTTTGGTAAAACCAATTTTTAAATCAGGAAGTCCACATGAAATCAACAACTGCAGGCCAATAAGTCTGGTTCTAGTCATGTCAAAAGTGCTGGAGAAAATTATTCTGGAACAAGTACTACTGCATTTAGAAAGTAACAATCTTCTACATCCGCTTCAGATTGGTTTCAGACGTCAACATTCCACAGAGACTGCTGTAAGTCTGCTGCTTGAAAAGGTTATACAATCACTTGACAAGAGACAAATTACTGGTGCAGTTTTTCTTGATTTGAAAAAGGCCTTTGATACAGTAAATCACAATTTACTGATCTCAAGACTTTCATCATTTAATTTCTCAGAACAGTCATTGTCTTGGTTTAAATCATATTTGGAAGATCGTGAACAATGTGTTGTCATTAATAACAGTAAATCTGTCTTCTGCAAAATTGTATCAGGGTTTCCACAAGGAACCATCTTGGGTCCGGTCCTTTTTAGTTTGTATGTTAATAGTCTTCCTGAAATTTGTCCTGAAGTCAATCTACAAATGTATGCTGATGACACAATTGTTTACACATCGGACAAAAGCGGTATTGTTGTCGGTGAAAAACTTCAGAACAGTCTGCAGAGATTACCAACATGGCTAAAAGATTCTTGCTTAACTCTCAATACAACGAAAACAAAGTGCATTTGCTTTTCAATCAAGAAAACATCATTACAGTCCTTGAATATTTAGATCAATGGGGACCCTATTGAACAAGTATCACAAGAAAAATATTTATGAATAATTCTGGATGCTCAGTTAAATTTTAGGAGCCATGTTGATAAAATCTGCAAAACTTAGATCGAATATAAATTGTTTTAAAATTATTAGACATTGTTTGACACTTCACTGTGCAGAGATGTTTTTGAACTCACTGATCCTTTCACATTTTACCTACGGAGCTACTGTCTGGTCTCAGACTAATCAAACTATACTCAAACCATTAGCAAGTCTCTATAATTGGGCAATAAAGGTTTTATATCAAAAGCCGATTAGATTCCATCACTGTCACATTTTGGCTAAATTTGGCAGTTTGGATTTGAAAAATTTTCTAAATGTTTTAAAATTGATTTTTAAGTGTTTAAATGGACTTGCACCTACACCATTAAGCGATTGTATACAGAGACTGCAGGGCAACAGCAGATCTACCAGAGCGGCTTTGGATGGAAATTGTAAGGTCCCCTTTCGAAGAACCACTTTTGCTCAAAGTGCTCTGTCTGTGAGAGGATCTGCAGTTTGGAACTCACTTCCTGTTCATTTAAAGTCTGTAACCAGTTTTAGTACGTTCAAAAATCAAACAAAACTCTGGTTATGTCAAAAACAGAACTGTACCCGTTTTTGATGTTTTACATTTTTCTGTTTGTATACATTATGTTGTGCTATTTTAAACGATTATCACTTCAGAGAGATATATAGACACCCTTCTGTCAAATTTTAATCGGAGTTTGATGGATTAAACGTTATCAAAGCCCGCCCCCTTTAATTACCCCCTCCCCTTACCCCCCATAGAACGTTTGTGACCTCCTGACCTTCCCCATGTAAAGTTTGTGACCTCGTGACCTTCCCCTATGGAAACTTTCTGACCTCCTCCCCTCCTCCCATAGGACGTTTGTGACCCTGTGACCTTCAGTCAAATTTTAATGGAGTTTGAAGGATTAATTGATATTAAACCCCTCCCCCCTTCCTGTGACCGGAAATTCCCCCCACGAACAAAGACTTTAATCATACGGGAACGTTGTAACCTCCTGTCCTCCCTCTGTGACCATCTGTTCGCCGTTAACTCCTCCCGAGCTCTTTGAATTAACCAAGAGGAATCATTTACTTGTAAGTGAATAAATAAATATACTATATTCTAAACCAGTGTTTTTCAACCATTTTTGCGTCAAGGTACACTGCTTTAATTGAAAAAATCCAGAGGCACACCACCAACTAAAAATGGAAATAAAGATACTCTGTAGCCGCTTATATATATAGTCATTCTTATCAAAGTCTCTTGAATAGGAATCAAATAAAAATAAAAATGTATTTTTATCACATTTTACATTTCTTATTTCAAATTGCACTTAACATATCCACTTCAAAAATACACCTGAACAGTGCCACAACACTGTGGTGTTAAATTTAAAGAAGTTGTAGAAAACGTCAAAGTGTTTTACAAACTAATCCACAAGCATTCTTTTAGCCGGAATACAGAAAATAATTCTTATTCTGAAAGAAGAAATAATATTTGGGAAACATTTCACTTCATATTCACTGTTACAATATGAAGAGTTGCATGTACAAAATGTCAATATCTGTATATTTGACCCACCTTGTGTGAAACCTGTGCATGTTTGGATGAAAACAGCTGATTTCCTGGCAGAAATTGAAGAAAGACAAAGCTCTTCCTCAACATCTCTGTCTCTCTCTGTTTTTAGTTTTTTTAGTAGCCAGGCTTGAGAAGCTCATTTCACACAGATATGTTGTGGGAAATGGACTCATGCTCTTTCCAACTACTGCTGAGCTTCACTGTCTTTTCCATCACTGTCATCACAGTCTTTCTAGATTCCGTGCTCTCACCGCTACCTGTAACATTTGTGCATCACAATGTTTGTTGCACAAATTCAAATATACTGTGTGCTGGCTATCAACCAACAATTCAATCAGTGAATCTTAGTTTTTTTTCTCAAGTAGCCCCTCTCACAGAGACTTACTTACATCTTCTGACACTTGGTCCTACTTATAATAACATTGACTTGCTATTGCTACACTTTACCTAATAATAAAACATGCTCACTACACAGCCGGCTCAGAGAGTTGGTCACAATGTGGTAAATTGTTTTGTTACCTTTAAAAGTATCTACAGCTTTTGATGCTGTCTGTTCACTAATGTTCACTAACAGACAGTAACTGATAAGTAACTGTAACTAATAAGCTTATAAATGATCAATGTGAAGCATCAGTATGTGTTCAAGAAGATCATATCAGTCAGATTTTGTAAAATATGATACTCAAAGGAATCAAAATTATAGTTCACAGAAAGGTAATGTATCCTTTTTAGGGAGCTTCGACTGTATGAAAGGAATGATTGAAATATACTATGAAACTATTCTATTTGCAGAATCCTGATAATAAAACTTCCATTGTGAACTGAATAATTAGATTGCAATTAGACACAAAAGAATCGACTGTTAATTAGTAATCATACTATGGAAATGACTAGCAAGATCTGAACAAACAAGAAATTTGACTACCTCAAGAGATTTCACTCATAATGAACCGTCTGACTTTCTTTAGCCCACTAAATTTAATCTTACCAAATTTTTGCCGTAGAGCAAACAGGTACTGAGTTTGAAGCGGGTCAGATGCCTCCAGCCGTCTGCTAAAGCTTGACCCCGGCCTTCCTCACTGTAAAATAAAACATTCTGCTTAACTGGTGAAAATCAAATTTTGCTGTCAGTTCTCCAAGTGATTTTTTCAATTTATTGTCCATCCAGTTTATATTAAAATCCCCCAAAATGATTACTTCACAGTTGTTTCTAAATCCTGTTAACAATTCCTTTAAGTTATGATAAAAAGTTGTGCTGCAACTTGATGGTGGATTGTACACCACCACAATATTAAAATTCATACGAGGTGAAAGACAAACATTTAAACATACATATTCTATTGATATATGCTCATTAATTACTATCTCATAGATATTAAATAAGTATTTTATGTAAATTAATACTCCCCCTCCTCGTCCCACAACTCTTATCTTTTCTGAAACATGTACGTATATCCAGGTACATGCTTCAGAAACATGACCTGGATACATGTTTCCAGGTACATGTACATGGAGTACATGTACTTGTTAGGCCAGAACGTGCAGCAGAAACAGTCCAGTTTCTCCGGCTGGATGTATGTAAAGCACTTTAGAGGAAGGTTCAAATTGTTATTCCTGTTTGTTTTGATGCTGCATGCTGTTGATGAGGTGTGTCCTTTTTCCATTAATATGCTGGCACGTCAGCGCTGCCAGTCTGTTTGTTAAAAAGAGAAGAGACTGTCTTTATCCTTTTATCAGAGAAATATTTCTTTAACAACGAGGCCTGTGTCGTTTTAAAACCCAAAAATATGGTTTCGAACACACTGCCCTGGTTACTTCCTCAGCAAGGTCCGGTATAATAGGAGTTGATAGATATACCCTTCCTGATGTTTAACACAGCCAGAGGATGCGTACCACACCTAGACTATATGGGTGTGTGTACAAATCTACACGTCTTGTGCACTTTGGAGACTGCAAGTTAAACCTTGTGATTTCGGCACAGGAAGCGCGAGTGTTGTCTTAAAACCTGCAGACAGGTTGGCGGCCCCCAGGGGACAGTGGAAAACTGCTTTGGAAGATAATGTTTTACTATCTGGACAGTTCAGATCAAGTTCAGTGTACAGTGAATGCAGCAGAGCAAGACTTCCACTCACAGCTAATTGGTCTAACATTTACGTTGTTGTTGGACAATAAAAGTCATCTTTTATTGCGCTTCCTGAAGTAAACGTAGTCGTTACGGAGCTGGATCCAACGTACGGCAAAGTGTAGCAGTTTGAGCAAAACCAAACTTCCTGTCAGGTCAGATACCAGTCCAAGCAAATTTTACTTCATGGGTCAAAAGTACAGGGCAGGTGCAGGATCAGACTGCAGCTGCATCCTCGAGGACATGCGGAAAGAGTGAGGGCAGGTCTGAAAGTTTTCAGAGACCCGGAGCATTTCGCAAACGGAATTCCAACAGAAAACACGTCGCTTTTCAGGCTTTTACTGTTTTCACTGAATTCATTCACTTTAATGTGAGCATATTCTCTCTTAGAAGTCAGCAGGGAAGAGCAGAGTAATACACATTTGTTTTATGCTTACCACACACACACACGCATGCACACGCACGTGCACACACACACACACAGACAATTAATCATTGATAGGAACAATTTCATACACTCACAAACAATGTTGGCTTGAAGTAAGAGGACAAAGCCTTGTGGCAAGGTGAGCACTCAGAAAGGGAGTGCGTGTGCGCGTGTGTACATGTGTGTGCGTTTGTTATAATACCTTGTAGGGACCATTTTTCTGGCACATACCATGTTGTGGGGACTGTAGCCTGGTCCCCACAAGGGGAAATGCTGTTTTTAGGTCAGGGGTCAGTGTGTGTGTGTGTGTGTGTGTGTGTGTGTATGGAGGGGTGTAAGAGCAGTTTTGAACATCAACAGAATACAGAGGCAGGTTATATTCCTCACTTTCGTTTCTCCATCTGTGATTATGATCAGACATGACCCCTGACCCCTGGCTAGAGTGTAACACAAATCTGGACATGTTGGTATTTAATAACAATTTTAACTCAAAAAAACAATTTCTGATTAGGGAAATAACCAGTACACTTCTGCATTATTATTATTATTAATTATTATTATTATTCCCAAATAAAATGTCTTAAATCTCACATGTATTACATCAGAAGTGCATGATATGAATACCAATACTGGGATTTTTACAGACAACAGGTTTGTCTGTATAAGCAGATATTCAGTTTTGTGCCTCTGGCGGCTGAAGTGAGCCATGGTGAGACCCAAAGAGTCCAATGCCTTCAGAAGGAAGACTGCCATCATAGTTCTGGTGAGAGTCCACTGTATGAAATATAAAACCAGTGACTATGTATAATCACTGGAATCCAATAGGAATGTTCCCGTCTATCAGAAGGAACTTGAGGATTATGTAAGAAAAGAGAGGTGAGTCCTCTAACATGACAATGACCCAGGATGTAGCAGTAAATCGACCGGACACTGTCTGAGGATGAAGAAAGTCCAGAACAGAGTCAAGGCTCTGTGATATTTAGGATGTTTTCACACTTTATAGTCCGATAGACTCGGACTATCAGTTCAATTTTTAGGACCAAAATTGTAACATTTGTTCCATCTCCAGCTGCTGTGGTACTCATTATTTTAATGAGTAAAATATGGTTCATTTCTGGATATCAATCATTTTTTCTGTGTTCTGATTTTTACATTCTTGCTCAGAATTTTTTTTAAATTCTACAATCCATGTCGGTGATATTTTTTATTTTCTTCCAAATATCTATGTTCATTCTATATCTGTGTTCATTTTGTGGTTCACGCATAAAAAGCTTTAGACACATTATTAATGACAGCCCATTGTGATGCATGCTGTTCTCAGCAACATTAGAATCTCAGATGAATTTATTAGCTAAATGTGAAACTGTGAAATTAAATTACATAGGCTATTTTAAATCTTTTGATTTAAAATAGATTTAAAGCATAAACGTTATGCTTTAAATCTTTTGATTTAAAATAGATATGATGTTTCCAATTCCTAGCAGTAGCAGATGAGAAAAAGTAAATGATTGATTACAGTATTTTGAAAAACATTGGTTTTATTTTATTTATTTTTATGCTACATTTCAGGCCCGGTAAAAAGAGGGGGAAACAAATAAACGAGGAGCTAATCAAAGTATTTGTGCCTGAACCAAAAAACTCCTGTTCACATCAGGTCAGCGTCCTGACTGATGCCTCACAGCAGTGTCAAACACTGCACAGCTGTGGGCAAAGAGAAGTGAAGGGCGCTGCTAGCTCAAGGCAAACCCAGTAGGTAGTTAACATATACAGCATTAACACACACAAGCTGCAGCTAACTTACACCAACTTCACCTTTGTTGTTTCTTTACTTTTAAATAGAAGATTTCTTTGCTTTAAAATAGAAGATGTACAAAAGTAAAATCTGCAAACAAAACATATTTAGATGATTTAACATGAAGATGCAGCTGTAGGGGGGGGGGGGGGGGGCATTATGATCTTTATGTTTAGTCTGTTGAATTATTGTGTCTAAGTGTAGCCGCCATCAACAAATTATTACTCTGCGTTGTGTGTAATGGGTAAAAGGAACCAGCAGACAAGGACCCAGGGTGTTTTTCAGCAGTAGGGCAGGTTTATTCTGTTCAAAACAAGAATAATTTCAGCACACCAGTTCTTGAGCTCCGGCTTTCCCACACACACCTTAAACAATCACAAAAACAAGAACATCCACGTTGGCATGGTAAAACTTTATAAGTGTCATTAATGAGGGAATTAAATACCCAATAGTGTGCTGCGCTAATCATAAACAGTTTAGCAACAATATATAAAAAGTTGTGAGTTTAGTGAACATACTTTTAAGAACATTTTGAATATTTTAACACATAAACTAAAGACAAATCTATAACTTACTTCTCCCCAGCGTAGCTTGGCGCGAACTGAGGAGAGAAGCGCGAACACACAGGATATGACGCGAAACAGGAAGCAAGAAAATAAAAGCTCCTCCACCAAAATAAAATACAATTCAGAAACTAAGAAAAACAAAAATACATATATAGTGAGGATGAATTTGGGGTGAAATATAAACATTTTTACACACTTGTTACATAAGAAAGCCTGTTATGGTCAGATACAATAATAGCAACAATAATATCTGAAATATCATTATGGAAGTAAATATAAATATAAATAATATAAACATCAGATTTTGAATGAAAAATGCATCTGAAACTTGAATGTTGTATATTTGCGCTTACTTTTTCAATTTCAAAATTAATTCAGAATACAGTTTTGACCTAAAAAAAATTCAGTCATTATTTGTACATGTTTTCAATTTTCATTTGTTAAAAAAATTCACATTCCTATTTCAAAGTGATGAAATTTTCAATATATATATTTTTTCAGTGTTAAAAAAAATTCAACATATAAAAAAATTAAACTTTTAAAAATTCAAATGCAATATTTTCATTTGATTTTAACTCATTTTGAAGAAAAGATATGCTTGCAAGTAGAGCTGTTAACTCATTTTAGATTAAATATCATTATTTAATTTGTGATTTCTCAATACTGACCTGATTTCAAAATACTTTCTTTTTTATTTTACTGACAATGTTTTAGACATTTTTTTTTCTTTTTTCCCTTATCAAGGAACTTTTGCTGTATCATATTTTTGATGGACTCTGTGATCGTTTGGAGCTATTTCTAATCTAGATGATCCTGCAGTCAATCAGTTGGCCACAGGTGAAGAAGCAAAGTGATGACAGTGACAACAGCGATGATGTCTTGGAAGCAGAAACTACGCAGGTGACAGGGTTTTTCCGTCAGTTTCTCGAAGAAGGTAAAATGTCTGTATAAACATTTGGGCAATGTTTATATGTTATTTTGAGAATGATAAGACATGCAATACATCCCAGCATAATACAGTACATTTATTTTCTTATAATCATGTCTTACAACACTGCACAGATAAAGCTGATAAAGCTTTTCAGGTTGATTAGTGAACATGGCAATAGGTATTCAAATGATTTTTGAAGGATATCACATTCATATGGATTAGTTTCTTAGATGGAAAAGACATTCACATAAAGTCATATCTCAAAGTCAGCTTTATGAATGATTCCATCTACAGGAACCTCCAGGAACTCACCATTTATCTAAAAGAAAATTTAAATACTTTTCCTAGCATCTTCAATCTGCGCCAGCTCATGAGATTTTGGGTTGGCTGGGAGGCTCCATGCCAGGAACTGAAGCCTGAAGTAGTGCAGTCAACTGGACCAAACCACATGCCCACTTCATCCACCTGCAGTGAACGTTTACGCCTTCCAAGCCATTATTCTACCTACCAGGCTTTGTATGCTGACATGATGGTGTGTCTTAAATCGGTTGAGACTGGCTTTGGTCTTTGAGAACTCAGTGCATTGGTGTTTCATTTGTTTAATAATTGCATTTCAATATGGCAATTAAGTAAAAATACAAAGTCATTTTATTATTAGCATTTTTTTTTTTTAAAAATACTGTTCATCATTCAACCGCAGTCTTGACATTATAAGTTGTGTTCTTTGAACTGACGACTAAGTACCTGAAATGTTTGTCAAGCATCCTTGTAAATCTTAAATGTTAAGAGTAACTATGTCCAGAGTCAGCACTGTTTGTACAGGAAATATGAAACGGAAACTGTTTTTATGCAATATTTTATTGGATGTTCATCTATCCTTGAAGTATTAGAAAATAAATGACATAAAAAAAACTTAACTTTTCCATTCTTATAATGCAAGAAAATTAAGGCTCCTTTTGAGAAAAGAAAAAAGAACAATCAACTCACAAATTTAGAACATTTTAGTTCTTTCACGTCTACCATAAAAGCACTATGATTCACTTTTCCAAAGCACAAATTTTACCTTTGTGGTAATATGATCAGCACTTAGCTTTACATTTCATAAATGCTGAATTTTGAAACTGGACAAGTTTCACAAAGTAAAGAACTGTTCACAAAACAGAACTGCAGCAATATAAATGTTGGTTGTGAGAAAAGACTTTGGTTGTGCCTTTTGGGTTTACTGCGTCTCTTAAGGCTGCCATTTGTTCATCAGTCGGTTGCACATTTGAATTTGGCACTGACATTTGACTCTTCCTGAAGAGGAAGGCCGCTCTCCTCCCATTCAATTTCGGGAATCTGTACACCCTGGAAAACACAAAGGGGGTAATCAAGAGAACTCAAAATGTACTTGATGATTGCTATGTTACAAATTAAATGAATGATAATATACATGCTACACATTAAATTATCCAATTAAAATGTACCCCTGTCCAGAAACTGTGGGGTTCAGGAATTGAATGGTGTGTAACTTGATCAGAATTTACTTATAATTACAACATTAATCCAACAATAACAAAGGATTTAAGCTGAACGTGTCAAAACTTCACAATAACTTTGAAGGTAAGTTAATAAATCGTTTGTATTCACCATAATGCTTCATATGTCTGATGTAGCTAACAGGGACAAGCTTACAAAGGTGCTATGTAAATGTTAAGTGTTTTGATTATCTGTGTAGTGTGCAAGCCACATATCGCTTTATAGGTAGATAAAGATATATATCTATATAAACATATATAGATCTCTCTATATTGTGCCCAAGCTATCAGTCGAAGCTGAAGTTAGCTTCCGAATGTAGAATCTAATTCGGAAAATAACTAAAGGGCGATTACACTTAATTTTTCACTATCTTGAGCTTTTTTAATGTGTTGTACTTTAAAAACTACAACACCTAGACATTTCAAAGCTAACTAGATTATTCTGTACTAACAGCAGAATAAATAAAACATTTGTGAGACCTTCTAATTGATTTGTGAAATTTGTAAAATGTCAATAGATTCCAGAACACATTAGATCTCAATTATTAATTTAGCATTATTTGTTATTTTAACTTTCCGTTTTCTTTTCTTTTTTTTAATCTTTATTATAGTTGGAGTTGGACAGGAGTTCTGTTTGATAGCTTCCTGGAGGGAGAGATCAGCTGAGCTAGTGTTGCCATCAACTTTTCTCCTGCTATTAACTTTTTTGCTTTTCTTTATATAGAAAGTATTTCTATCAGTTGCTCTTTTTCCGTTTTGTATACAATATTTCAGAGGTGTAACAACACTGAAGTTACTGAGTAACAGTGAACTGAAATATTTACTACTTGGAAAATGCATGTTAAAATCTGAATACTCTTGAAATTGTGCAGCTGAAATTAATTTAAGGTACTAGCAGACAAAGCACAGTGTTCGCCTAATATCTGTACCAAAAATAATTAAAAAAAAAATCGAGTCATTAGTTTATAAAAGTCGAGGCAAACCTAAATTTACCATTTCAAAAACAAAAAGCTGTGGGAGAATGTAACTTCATAGCCTAATTTTCTAAGCAGAATCTCAGAGAAAAAAAAAGAGAAATTACGTTGTGTAACGCAAGAACAGATTATAGCAGCCAAGTGGAAAAATTCACTCTAACGTGGATTCTAATTATGAAACAGCAAAGGTAGATGTCATATTTTCGGGATTCGGGAAATACGTGATTTGTACCATGTGGGTCGGTGCCACTCAGGGGCGGATCTAGAAAAATATTTATGGGGTGGCAAGAGGGTGGCAGGGACTTTTTCAGGGGTGGCAGTATATATATACACGAAATATTGTTTTTAACTTGCATCGTTTCAAAATGAGCTTCAAAAGAAGGTTCAATATCCAAACTTATTGATTGTTCTTGGTGATTTATTTTCCTCTTTCACCAAACAATTACAGAGATTTCAACTTTCATTTGTTCTCATGCTACCACTCTTAAAAACCATCGGCCCCAAGCCCAAAGGCCTGCTAGTCTTTCACCAGACCCCTGCACTTATCTGACCCACATTGCTTCCTGTCTAAATTTTAAAAATAAATAAGAAAATAAGAAAACAAAAAAATAAATCAAATCAACAATTATCAACCTACAAATAAACTTTGTAAATAATACACAAAATAGAAATTTAAGAATAAAGTAACAAAATTCAAATGGATAAAGAAATAAAGAAAAAATAGCTCCAACTTTTATTCTGCCTTTTGTCGCTGTGTGTTGGTATTACGCACGAGCCGTTGCCATGGCAACCAACAGACAACAGCTCAATGAGCACATAGAGCAGAGATTACCGATCAGGGGAAGCAACACCAAAAAACAAACATTTCCGACACAAAAAATAGCAAAAACACTAAAACAGAATGTTGTGTCTTTACTCCAACATAGTATATTTAAAAGAAGAATTCAACTTGAAAGTAACATGAACATGACGGTTACATCCATCCATCCATCCATTTTCTTTCATCCTTGTCCCTCAGTGGGGTCGGGAGGGTTGCTGGTGCCTATCTCCAGCTAGCGTTCCGGGCGAGAGGTGGGGTACACCCTAGACAGGTCGCCAGTCTTTTGCAGGGCAACACAGAGACACACAACCATGCACACACACACCTAGGGGTATGGGGCAATTTGGAAAGGCCAATTAACCTAACAGTCATGTTTTTGGACTGTGGGAGGAAACCGGAGTACCCGGAGAAAGCCCACGCATGCACAGGGAGAACATGCAAACTCCATGCAGAAAGACCGGGGCCGGGAATCGAACCCAGAACCTTCGTGCTGCAAGGCAACAGCTCTACCAACTGCGCCACTGTGCAGCCCCATGATGGTTACAATGTTTCTTTATTTTCGCTACAACGTTTCACATATCAATACACTGGCGGATAACCTCTAGGTCAGTGTTTTTCAACCACTGTTCCGTGGCACACTAGTGTGCCGTGAGTGATCGTCAGGTGTGCCGTGGAAATTATTCAATTTCACCTACGGTACCGTATTTTTCGGACTATAAGCTGCTACTTTTTTTCTAAGCTTTGAACCATGCGGATTGTAGCCCGATGTGGCTTTGTTGTGTATTTTCTTTCAACCACCAGGGGGCTCTCTAGCAGGAAGTGAATCATTAGAAGACAAAATTGTAAATCAAAAGAAGAACGTGCTAATTTTCAACCTGTTCAGGGGTATTTTTAATCAGCAGGCACGATGGAGAAATGTTTTCAAACTCATATCATGCAGCTTTTAAGTTGAGGGTTGTCGATCTGGCACTACAGGAGGGAAATGGAGCCGCTGCATTTAAGCTCGGTGTGAACGAAACCATGGTTCGGCTTTGGAGACGAAGTGTTGCGTCCTTAATATATGCAGCAGATTTATTAGGACGCCGCACTCTGCTGCCCTCTGCTGGATCCTAATGGAAAATCGAGAGCAGCTTCCAGTTTCTGTTTTTGTTTTTTCAAAAAAAATTGAAAGTGCTAGTATGGTGCGCTCTAGTCCGAAAAATACGCTAATAGATTTTAAAAGATTTTTTGAAAATGAATTATCTGCAAATAATGCCATCTACGAGTGTCTGCTGTAGCAGTGACTAGCGGCGTAATCATGTAATTTTCTTACCACTAGATGGCAGTAGGTACACAACATTTTACATTACAACAAGAGAATTAGTGATGCATGAATGTTACAGGTAGCGGTGAGAGCATCGTATCTAGCAAGACAGTGATGGAAAAGACAGAGAAGCTCAGCAGTAGTTGGGTTGTAAAGAACATGAGTCCATTTCCCACAACATATCTGTGTGAAATGAGCTTCTCTAGTCTGACTACTATAAAAACTAAAACCAGAGAGAGACTGAGAGCTGTGGAGGAAGAGCTTTGTCTTTCTTCAATTTCTGCCAGAAAATCAGCTGTTTTCATCCAAACATGCTCAGGTTTCACACCAGGTGGGTAAAATATACAGATATTGACATTTTGTACATGCAACTCTTCATATTGTAACAGTGAATATGAAGTGAAATGTTTCCCAAATATTATTGCTTCTTTCAGAATAAGAATTATGTATTCTGGCTATAATAATGCTTGTGGATTAGTTTGTAAAACAGTTTGAAGTTTTCTACAACTTCTTTAAATTTAACACCAGTGTTTCACTGTTCAGGTGTATTTTTGAAGTGGACGTGTTAAGTGCAATTTGAAATAAGAAATGTAAAATGTGATAAAAATGCATTTTTGTGTTTATTTGATTCCTATTCAAGGGACTTTGATAAGAATGACTATATATGTAATATAGGCGGCTACAGAGTATCTTTGTTTACATTTTTGGTTGGTGGTGTGCCTCGGGATTTTTTCAATTAAAATAATGTACCTTGGCTCAAAAAAGGTTGAAAAACGCTGCTCTAGGTAACTCAGTAGCTAGGGGAGTGTTTCCGCTGAAGTAAATAGATCCGCTTTATATTCTACACTCCTCCCCTTTTAGATCAATGCCACGTAACTAAAACAACACATAACATTACCAAAGCATTAAACACAATTTGTCACTCAGTTGACAAATATTGAAACATTTTTTTTTTTTTTAGTCCAAAAGTCCCATAAGAGAAACTCATAAATCCAAATCTTTTCGGGGGTGCCCTGAGTCGTTCAGGGTTATGCCTAGGAACCTGTGGAGTGCTCTCGGTGGGGGGCACTTCCTCTGCAACTGTAGGTGTTACTGTACTTTGTTCAGAGTTGGTCTCAGGATCAGGTGGACGTGTTGGTTGCTCCGGTGTCTTTGGTTGAGCATTCAACAGCTGATCCACATGACGTCTCCAGGTATGCTCTCCAGTGTCCACCTCATACATCAGGGGGCCGCTCCTAGTGGTTATCTTTCCAGTCGTCCACTTTTCTCCTCGGTAGTCACGTGCCAGGACCTGCTGTCCCACATCGAAGCTCCTTGGCGGTTCACCCAAAAAGCTGCTGAACTGTTTGTTCTGCACTTCTCTCCTCAGGTTTGGCTTTAGAAGGTCAATGCGAGATCTGAGCTGTCTGTTCATAAACAGCATTGCAGGTGTCTGATTAGTTGTTGCATAGACAGAATTGCGGTACACCAAGAGGAAATTGTCAATTTTTTGTTGAAGAGAGATGTCTTCGTGGACTTTTTGAATGTTTGTACGAACCGTTCTGCTAACCCGTTTGTTGCCGGATGGTGAGGTGCTGACTTGAAATGCTTGATACCATTCTTTTTCATGAAGTCTTGGAATTCTTCAGAAGTATACTGTGGGGCATTGTCACTCACAATTTGCTCAGGCAGGCCATTCCTGGCGAAGATGGTTCTCAGGACAGAGATAGTCTTTTCTGATGTTGTTGATTTCATTGGGACTACTTCTGGCCATTTAGAGTGAGCATCCACAGCTAAGAGAAACATAGAGTTCATGAACGGACCAGCAAAATCAATGTGCACTCTCTGCCAGGGTGCAGACGGCCATTCCCACGGGTGTAGGGGAGCCTGTGGTGGTGCGTTTTGAACGCTCAGGCATCCTGGGCAGGTTTTGGTGATGTCCTCAATCTGTTTATCTATCCCTGGACACCATACGTAGCTATGGGCCAGACTTTTCATTTTCACCGTACCTACGTGAGCACTCATAAGATGCCCTAAGAGTCAAGCAAACCAAATTGTCCAAAGAAATAAAAAATCTTGGGATTAGATGTCAACAATAGGAGCTTCCTCCGCAATGAACTTCTTCCAATATGCCATAGCCTTTTATATGTGGAAGTCTTGCCTCAGTTACGGACGGCGTTCTCAAGACATCTGTCAGCAGCACAGAGAGGAGTGGCCACAGACACACATGCTGAAAGGTGTAGTAGCTATGATGTCCTCCTTTCAGAAGATCAGGGCAGGCCTGGCTCCAATGGCCAGTAGAAAGTTGGTTTCACGATCACCGCAGAGCTGAAAAGTGATCTTGTTTGAAGTTGTTGGGTCATCTGCTAATTGGAGCACAGACAGAAAAACAATCACAAAACAAACCACGTTTAAGGGACTAATCAGTGTAATGATGAATCAGTATCATAAATGTCTTACCTCAAGAATGTGAAGGACGCCGTCACTTGCAATTCCCAAAGTTTCTTGTAGATCAGGGGTGCCCAAACTTTTTGAGACCAAGATCTACTTTTTCTCTCACCAGCCGCCTGAGATCTACCTCATGACACAAAGACATAAAAATAGCAAATTAAACTCTATTGACTTATTTTATATGTGAATATACATCAGTTATAGCAGAAATAATAAAGTGACAGAAAACCTAATGCAGTTCCTTCCTCAGTGAGATTCTGACACTGGGAGCAGCTTACTGGTTTCTCAGTCAGAAGCTGGTTGCAAACCTGACACCAGCAGGTATCAGTCAGTCATGGTAGATCTGAAATTTGGTTTGATGATCTCAGTATGAGAAAATACAGACTGATAGGAGGAACCAAAGAGCCCAGTAAAGGCAAAGGCAAATCTTCTGAAGTCGGGATATAATTAATTTAATTTCACATAATTATTTATCGGGGCTGCACAGTGGCGCGGTTGGTAGAGCTGTTGCCTTGCAGCAAGAAGGTTCTGGGTTCGATTCCCGGCCCCGGTCTTTCTGCATGGAGTCTCCATGTTCTCCCTGTGCATGCGTGGGTTCTATCCGGGTACTCCGGTTTCCTCCCACAGTCCAAAAACATGACTGTCATGTTAATTGGTCTGTCTAAATTGCCCCTAGGTGTGAGTGTGTGTGTGCATGGTTGTGTGTCCTGTGTGTCTCTGGGTTGCCCTGCGACAGACTGGCGACCTGTCCAGGTGACCCCACCTCTCACCTGGCACGCTAGCTGGAGATAGGCACCAGCACCTCCCGACCCCACTGAGGGACAAGGGTGAAAGAAGATGGATGGATAATTATTTATTGTGGTAGAATTTGTTAAAACTTAATGAAATATATTTGTCCTATTTGATGTTGTGACTTATGCTCACAAACGAACCAGGTAATCAGTCCAAGTGTGTCGTTTATTGAACGTTCAGAAACTACAGCAGGTGTGGTGAGCCACAGCAAAGGTAAACAAAGGTAAAACAACCCGAAAAGACTATCAACTCTAGCCCACTCCTACCCTCTTTATCCACCCCCTCCCCCTCGCTCTCTTTTTGTCCTTTAAGCACACCCGTTGCCGTGGCAACCACCTGCGCTTAAGCTGAGCAAAGATTATATTAAAAACATGACATTCAGTCCGTTACATATCAGGTTTCCAGACTTGATATTTATTTCTCGATTATTAATAAGCCTATCATGAACACAGCACTGGTTGAGTAGCTAATTTAAACTCCTGCTCTACTCTCAGTTGGTCTTTGAGTCGCTTTTTTCCTTTTTCTTTTTTTTGTTAAGGAACCGAAACGCTCTGAATTGCGCAACACCTTGTTGCGCAATTCTGCAAAATTACTGAGATAATTAATTTTAACATGTTTCGTTGACTTTTTATAATTATTCTTTTTTAATGAAGCTACAAACGTTTAGGATTTTAGTGAATATGTTTGATAAGCCTGCAGAGGAGGAAGTGCTGGACTCAGCGTCCTGGCGGCGTTCAGTTTGTCACCTGCCGAGATCGACTCAAAACCTTTCCGCGATCGACCGGTCGATCGCGATCGACGTATTGAGCACCCCTGTTGTAGATGGTGCAATAAGTGATGTGTCTGGCATAGGCTTCACCATGGCAACAGTTTGGTTTACTTGAAAAATAAAACAAGTCTTATTTTAGTTCATGTGCTCAATTAAAAAATAGTGTTTAAAATATCCTGGAAACAGTGTGGAATATCTAACCTAGGCTTTTAGACTCATTGCATTTAAGTTTTTAAATTACAGCACATCAAACGCCCTCAAAGTTAGTGAAATACCAGGCGGAATTGCCCTTTAACCATTTCCCGAATCAGAAGCTGCGAATGAGAAGCCATCTTAGCTATGTTAAAAAACGGAAGCTACCAAGAACTCGTGTCGATATTATTTTTAAGCCATTGAATATTGATACTAGGGGCTGATGATCAGTCACTAAGGTAAACCTTCGGCCATAGCGGTAATGGTGGAACTTTTTGATGCCCCATACTAGGCTAAGGGCCTCCCTGTCTATCTGTGCATAATTGCGTTCGGCACTTGACAGAGACCTTGAAGCAAATGCAATTGGGCGTTCAAGTCCATTATCCATTGTGTGCGACAGGACTGCGCCGATGCCGTACGGGGACGCGTCACATGCTAGACGGATGGGTCTGGATGGATCATAGTGGGCAAGTAGCTCGTCAGATGTTATTAGTCTCTTTGTTTCTGTGAATGCCTTTTCACATTTTTCTGACCAATGCCATTCCACTCCTGTCTGTAGCAGCGCATTTAGTGGATACAGCACTGAGGCAAGGTTTGGCAGAAACTTGTGGTAATAGTTGACGAGACCCAGATACGATCCGAGTTGTGACACATTTTCAGGTTTAGTTGCTTTCAGCACTGCCTCAATTTTGTCTTGTGACTTGTGCAAGCCGTGCTTGTCAATGACATGTCCGCAGTATGAGATTTCACTTTTGAAAAACTCACATTTCTCTCTCTTTGCCCGTAGGCCATACTCATTCAGCCTGGTGAGTACTTTGCTCAGGTTTTGGAAGTGATCATCATCATCTTTTCCTGTTATGATAATATCATCCAGGTAGAACTGTGTTCCAGGTATGTCCTGGAGCACCTGATCCATAGCCCTTTGCCAGATGGCTGGGGCTGAAGCAACACCAAACACAAGACGATTGTATTGGTAAAGTCCCTAATGAGTGTTGATGGTTAGGAACTTTTTGCTTGACTCCTCTACTTCCATCTGGAGATAGGCTTGTGACAAGTCAATCTTTGAAAACTTCTCCCCACCAGCCAAGGATGAGAAGATGTCATCTATTCGTGGAAGCGGGTACTGCACCATGCGCAGCACCGGATTGATGCTCACTATATACTACACATATACTACACCCGGAACCAATCTATGTGGCATAAATTCAAACGGAAATACTTCACCACCTCTCGTGGCATATACCCCATTTGAGACAGCGAATTTGAGCAAGTTGAATTTTTAGGACACTAAAAATATTGCATTTGAATTTTTAAAAGTTGAATATTTTTATATGCTGAATTTTTTTAACACTGAAAAAATATATATATTGAAAATTTCATCACTTTGAAATAGGAATGTGATTTTGTTTAACAAATGAAAATTGCAAACATGTACAAATAATGACACTGAATTTTTTTTAGGTCAAAATTGTATTCTGAATTAATTTTGAAATTGAAAAAGTAAGCGCAAATAAACAACATTCAAGTTTCAGATGCATTTTTTATTCAAATTCTGATGGCACATATTTACTTCCATATATCATCAAATCTCATCCTAGCCTCTAACATTTCTCCTACTTTAATACCCCTAAATAAAATCTTTTGCATGTCATTGATTTAAAATTGTACACTTTCACACATAGGTCCTACTTTATTCAGTCATCTTTCATCCTAATGAATTCAATCCAATAGGTAAACTACAGACACTTCCAGACATTAGAACCTGGATGACTATAAACTTTCTGCTTATAAATTCTGACAAGATGTCATTGTCAGGTTTAGACAAGAACATCAGAAAAAAAAACAACTGTCAGTCACTTGATCTGTCACTTGACTAAACAGATCAGTCAAGTGACTTAGCAGAGAACCTCAGTTCTGAAGGTGTCTAATATGTGTAATTTAAACAACACATTAACCAGCTTTTTAGGATTTCCTTCTTTCATTTCTGGATTATTGTCAGAATTAGAACTATTCTCCTTAGAAGTAATGCTGACCAACCTGTTCATACACGTTTCTCCTTCCTGAAGGGAGATAGCGGCTGAGCAAATTCTTAAGCCAACAGCTTAATATTGTCCTTCTATGGATGATCAATGTGGCGTGTCTCTCTGTGTTTAACCTCGTCTCGCTCTGTTTGCGGTCTGTATTCTTTCCTGGTTTTAGTGTCTTTGCTTCCTTGTTTTCCTGTGAACTCAATCAGAAATGTTCTTCTATTTCCACAGTTTAACCTCTGCATCATCCATTGCTCACCCCTTCCATTTATTCTGCTGATTGGACCCTGTTGTGTTGTGCTCACTCTCTCAATTTCTGTTCCTTTATCCAGCTTGGGTCCTCAATAAACCCCAAACAAGGCTGCTACCAGCTTTACCAATAAGTAGATGCTCTTAATGTCCTATATATTTTTTTAGTTACAAACTATACGTTTTAGCTGCAAAAGTAGAAATTAATATAAATTTGGTGAACTTTGGAATTTTTTTAAACGTGCATACCTAATAATTTCAGACTTAAAAGTAAAAAAAGAATCAGCAAACGTCAAGCTTAAAAAGCAGCAAATTAACCCTTTGTTCATTCTGGAGAAAAGTCATATTTAGTTATATTCCTTTAGATGGTCAAACCTACCCGAGTCCCCTAGAGATTCTTTCTACAATCAGTTAACAGGGCATAATGGAGTCCTACTTGACAGATCAGCTGCTGACTATTTTGTTTAAAGAATATTTTCATGGGAGGTTGTAACAAGGCAGCTTTTTGCGGTTGGATTTTACAGTGAGGAAGACTACTTGAGGCAGGTTCAGGTGGAAAACAGCAGTGGATTTATTCACAGCATCAACACACAGCACTCAATCTCAAACATTTCACAGGTGAAACTGCAGGCTTAAATAGTCTCAGCTGTGTTGGACTCAACCACCTCCAATTCACAGGGGGATCTCACTTCACAAATCTCCACCTATTTAAATAAACCACATTTTTTTAAATATAAACATTAAAATTTACTTTTTATAAATATTTTATATTTTATCTTACACCAAATGAAACACCACAAAAACCCATAAACGATTTCCTTCCCCCACTTTTCAATGGCCTCTCCCGGAACCTATAAATGGTGTCTGGACCGCCAGGGTAGAATTTGCCCAAACACCCTGGAGAGGACACAGAAAAGACAGGTGAGTCACTCAATATCAGCACTCCACACCTAACAGATAATGCACAAATATTTGCTCAGTTTTACCCACCAGTAGCTCATTGCTGAGTAACAATTATCCTCCCTTCACAGGCAACCATAGATTAATGAAAAATGGGTAAATAGATAAAGGGATAAATGAAATATGGACAAATTTAAAAATAGATTAATGAAAAAGAGAAATAGAGAAATTGATAATCTGAAAAATAAATAAAGGAAAAAATTGGGTTAATAAAAAAGGGAAATTGAAAAGTGGTTAAATGAAAAATAGATTAATGAAAAATGGGTAAATGGATAAAGGGATAAATGAAAAATAGTTAAATGAAAAAGAGAAATTGATATGAAAAATAAAGAAATGAAAAATTGGGTTATCAAAAAAGCTAAATTAAAAAATGGTTAAATGAAAAATAGATGAAAAACGGGTAAATGAAAAATAGATTAATGAAAAATACATGAAAAAAGGGAAATAGTGAAATTGATAATATGAAAAATAAATAAATGAAAAATTGGGTTAGTGAAAAAGCTAAATTATTTAACTAATTTTGTATTTATTTCACTCCTTTTCTTCATTTATTGATTTATTTAACTCATTTTTTATTTATTTCACCCATTTATTTATTTATTTAATTTTGGCTGAAATGGCTCTCCATAAAAGTGCAGTGCTAAATAAAGTGCTTGTTAATAAAGTGCAAAAAGTGCTTTTAAAGCAAAGTACAGTGACTTAAGTAAAACGGTCCCAGTAATGAAGATCTCTTAATTACATTTCCTCCCTCCTCTCTTAAGAGTACCTCAGTCCTTTGACACTCTGGATAAACAGTCAGCAACCACATTAGACTTCCTTGGCTTGTACTGAACAGTGAAGTCAAATGGCTGCAGTGACAAGTACCATCCAGCGATGCGGGCATTGGCATCCCTCATTTGTCTTAACCATTGGAGGGCATGATGGTCAGTTTCTAAAATAAAGTGACATCCTAAAAGATGATACCTGAGGGCCTCAATAGCCCACTTCATGGTCAAACACTCCTTTTCCACTGTTGAATAACTTGTCTCTCTATCAAGCAGCCTCCGACTCAGAAACACCACAGGTCTTCACTGTCCACCTCTTGGTGAAGGACAGCTCCAAGTCCCACTCCTGAAGCATCTGTTTGCAAGATAAATGGCTTAGTGAAGTCTGGTGTGTGTAGAACTGGATGAGTACATACTGCTTGCTTGAGGTCCTTGAATGCTCGATCACAGTCTTCTGTCCAACACACTTTGTTGGGGGCTGCACCCTTTGTTAGATGGTTCAGTACAGCTGATCGTTCTGCAAAAGAATGTATAAATTTCCGGTATCAGCCCACCAAACCCAGAAATCCTCTCACCTTCCTCTTTGTAGTCGGAACTAGAAAGGACTGGATTGCATCCATTTTCCCCACTTGAGGCTTTATTTTTCCAAACCCAATGGCAAAACCCAAGTACTCCACTTCCCTCTGGGCTACAGCACACTTCTTTGGGTTAACAGTCAATCCAGCCAATTTGATACAGTGTAGCACCTCCTGTAGGTGAATCAGATGCCCCTCAGGACTGGCTATACACCACAACATCATCCAAATATGCTGCAGAAAATCCTGAAATGTCTCTCAGCACATGATCCATTAAACGTTGGAATGTTGCTGGCGCACCCTGGAGCCCAAATGGCATGACTCTAAACTGATACATACCAAAAGGAGTTTTGAAGGCGGTCAGCTCTCTTGCTTCTGGTGCCAAAGCCACTTGCCAGTATCCTTTGCACAGATCCAGTGTTGTGATGTAGCTTGCTGAACTGACTTTCTCCAGCAGGTTGTCAACCCTGGGCATTGGGTACGGGTTAAAATTGGACACCGCATTTAAATTTCTTAAGTCTATGTAAAATCTAAGGGAGCCATCTTTCTTTGGTACCAGCACAATTGGGCTGCACCACTCACTACTAGACTCTTCAATTATCCCCATATCCAACATCAGTTTTATTTCTTTTTCCAGTACTGGAACCAACTGCTCTGGTATGCGATAGCTCTTTTGACGACTCGGCACATCTTCTTTAACCTGGATCTTATGTTGAACCAGTGATGTAAATCCTGGAACTTAATGAAAGAGCTGAGGATCCAAGAGAGGTTGGATTTTTTTCCTGCTCATTAGGGGACAGATGAGAAATGTCAGTTGGAAAAAATTTCTCAAGTCACCTCCTCATCCTTAACTGCTCTCACAAATAGCTCTTGGTGCACTGGCTCTTGTTGGCTGTGGAACTCTTTCAACAAAGGTCTGATGCTTCTTAGCTCTTTCTGGCATGTACAGTTCATAAACCACTTTACTCACTTGTTTGGTGATCTCATATGGTCCATGCCATTTTGTCAGCAGCTTCTTATCGCTGATAGGAAGCAATAACAGAACCTTCTGTCCTGGAAGGAAGACTCTGTCTCTGGCCTTCTGATAGTACCACGTATTTTGATGTTGTTGAGACGCTTTCATGTTGTCCTGTGCAAAAGATGCCATTTCCTGCAATCGCTCTCTCATGTTGATGACATATGCTGCAATGTTTTCACCCTCTGGCTTAGCGTCTTCCCAACAGTTCTTCAGTAGATCCAGCGGACCTCTCACTTGACGCCCATACAATAGTTCAAAGGGTGAGAAACCTGTGGACACTTGTGGAACCTCCTGGTAAGCAAATAACAGGTACGGCAGCCATTGGTTCCAGTCGGCACCTGTGTCAGAGACAAACTTGCGCAGCATATTTTTGAGTGTCTGATTATATCTTTCCACTAGCCCGTCCGTTTGGGGGTGGTAAGGGGTGGTCTTAAGTCCCTTAATCCCTAATAATTTGTAAACCTGCTGCAATAGTTTAGACAAAAGTTTGTCCCACAATCTGTGAGAATTTCTCTTGGTATTGCTACTCTAGAGAAAAGCTGCAGGAGACAGTTAGCAACATGTCGGGTTTTAATGGATCTGAGAGGAAAAGCTTCAGGGTACCGTGTAGCATAGTCATATATCACAAATATGTAACGGTGACCTGTAGAGCTCCTTTCTAATGGGCCCACAATATCCATGCCTACCCTTTCAAAAGGGGTCTCAATAATTGGCGGTGGTTGTAGCTGGGCTCGTGCTACTCCTTTGCCTGAAGTCAACTGACATTTTTCACAGGAACTACAAAATTTAGAAATCTGGGTATACATTCCCGGCCAGACAAAACGGCTGCTGATTCTACTCAGTGTCTTATAAAAAGCCATATGACCTGCCCATGGAATTGAGTGACCCAGCTCCATAACTTTGTGTCTGAACTGTTGTGGAAGGGCTAATGCTTCACACTGACCCTTCTTCTGATACAAAATATCTCCTTTAATAATGTAAACTGCATCTTCACGGAAGTCTAACCGGCTCTGATGAGTTCCCTCCACCCCAGTTACCTTCTCAAACCAAGGTTTAAGAGTAGAATCATCTCTCTGGAGTGCACCTAAATCTGAGGGAATGTCAATCTCAAACAAGTTATTTTGCTTAGACAACTGGCTGTCTCTTCGTCACCTGAGCCTTTAAACTTCTCTCTTCTTTTCTGAGCTTTTGACTTTTTAGTTCTTCCCAGTTCTGCTTCTATAGACTCCCCCAAAAAGAGCAACTCTTCTAACACAGTTTTTGAACTTTGGGGTCTTGTGACTACATTACAAAGTTTCATTGATATATCAGTTTTAGGACATGAATCCTGGGCATCTCTGTTGGTAAGCACTTGGGATTCATAGTCTGACTGGTGAATAAGGTCAAAGAGAGTGGGGATATCATTACCAAGTATAACTGAGTATGGTAAAGAGGGAACTACAGCCACCTGTACCAGGTATGTTTGACCTCCCACTGTCAAATACACCTCAGCAGTACGGTAGACATGTTCATCTCCATGTACACAACTTATTTTAACCCCCACCCCACTTAGTTTTTCTGCTGAGATTAAGCTAGCATGCACTAGAGATTGGAAACATCCAGAGTCGAGCAAAGCTTCTTCTTTCTGCCCATTAACTAGAACAGAAACAGTGCACACTTTCTTTTCTACGGCATCCATAGCTGGTCTTGGAACAGAACACAAAAGTGATGGCTTTGATTTAAGGGCAGGGCAGAAATGTTGTGTATGATCAAAACCATTACAGTTGTAACATCTAATATCTTGGACTGAAGACTTGAAATATGACTTTTTAACATTGGGGGGTCTTTGGGAAGGGAACTGCTTTGAACTAGAAACATTTCTAGCCTGACTTTGACCAGAGCCCTGTTCACCCCCAGTGGATTTACTTGATTGGGCATAGTGAGTCTCTCGGCCAAAATAAATGTTCTTGCTCCCCTTCCTGGCTGATGTGAAGACCTCTGCAAGAGCAGCTGCTTCTTTTGCCGTCTTCGGGTCACGCTCACGTATCCAGATCTCCAACTCTGGATTAACCATTCTTAAAAACTGCTCCAGAATTATCTGCTCAGATATTTCTTGCACAGTAGATGATAGGTATTTTCCTAGAACCTACATAAAAGAACCACAGACAACGTATATGAATTTTATGACAAAGCTTCTGCAGCAAAAGGAGAAGACTCTGTCAACTGCTTCTCAGAGCTGTTCACAGAGCGTTCTGCCAATCTTTGGGCAGAGCTTGTCTTTTATTATCAAACTTCAAAGAGGGAGGATAGGCAGGATAGACAGCAGAGGAAAAACAGCAAAGGTCGTAAAACAATTTACCTAAACAACTAGCAACCCAGTTCCAGATGCGATATCTGATTTACGGCCTGAGCCCGGTTCAAATCTTGGTCAAACTGTTTCACCTGAAGATGAACAGGCAACTGTGACCCCCAGGTCAGTTAATACACACACTAAAGAAGAGAACATTTTAATCTGCTCGAACATTAGACTGAATATGAACTAAAGTAACAACAAAATGATAATACCAAAAAATCTCTATCATTCCCCCCTTTTTATCATTTTACCATGTGTATAAACCCTATTCAAAAGCCAAGCATAGAAAAGAAAAGAAATAAAATAGAACCAATAAATGCAAGAATGTTTTTTTTTTTTTTTTCCTAGTCTAAACATAGAAATTACACAATGACTAAATTAATATAATGAATAAAAGAAATGAACAAAAACAAAAGAAAGAAAGAGCAAAATAAATAAAATGCAGGTTTCTCATCTCTAACACCACTTGTTTTCACATTTTCGGTGTAGGAATCATTCAGCAAATGAATTAATCTGTTTATTGATTACAGAACATCATCATTGTTCAGAAAATCGTCAGAACCTCGAAACAAGTCATTTTCATTTGTCTCATAGGATGCCTGTGCTAGCTGATAACTAACAACAGTTGTGTTAACTGTTTTAAACAACATACTTCGTAGGCAAGGAATAATGCAACCCGTAAAAAGACAGAACAGAACCAAAACAATCAGAATCGGTGTCATGAGCTTTAACAGTAAAGTCCACCATGGACCAGACATGAGCCATGAAAACAAATCAAAAAAGGATGAGCCGCGTGTTCCACTCTCCACATATTTATTTTTTTTTTTCAAGATCCTCCAGCTCATATAGAGCATCAGAAATGGTTCCTCCAGTTCCTGTTTCATCAGGAACGAAAGTGCAACACGTTGGGCCAATAATTTTGCAGACCCCACCCTGAGGGGCAGTGAGGAAATCCAGAACAACACGATTTTGCATAACCATGTTTCTCAGTTCAGTCAGCTCTTTCGCAGTGCCATTGGCCAGCTGGTATGTGATGTTGATTAGTCGCAGTAATCCGTACCTGTTTATCTCTACGTGGTCCCGAATCTCACCTACTCCAACCCACGGAAACAGACCTTGCATGAATTTTTCTCCGCCGTTCCAAATCCTGAATTCCCATGGAACTCCAGTATGTGTAGTTAGGCCTCCCCATCTTTTGACCTCTGACATAACCGTTCGTTTGGAGCGGGTACGTGGATCATCTTGTGCTCTCCTGATGAACGCAATCGGGTTGATTAACGGAACCACAGCACACAGTCCTCCCCAATTTTTCGGCAAAAACATGTACGCTTCATTTCCACATATGAAGTACCAATCTGCCAACATCCGTGAACCATAGTCTCCTGGCACTATGGTACTGCACAGCGTTGTCTCCTGTTTCCTCTTTGTCTTATGCGTGATGTTGAAACTCCTCTCCTGAAACAAGTCGTCACAGTCTGGGTTGTCCTTCCAGACTTTGCAGTGTGGAGTCATCCTTTGACCCCTGCAGGCTGTGCAGTCGATGAAATCCTGTGTCGGTTCGCAGTAGGTGTAAACTTTGTTACACAAGTTCCAAGGTAACGTCCCTAGAATAACATGTCCATTATTGTAGACACAGTTCCCCAGAGATCCTGGTTTAGCTCCTGCTAATGAAATGATCTCTGGTATCTTCCATACAGTTTGTTGAGATGATGCAAAAGGAAGTACATCGTCTGCGAGTGAACAATTTAAAAATCCAAACAGACCTTGCACAGCCTCTCCCATTCGGAGGTCAGCTGAATAGTCCTTCTCGCGCGCTCTGTCTCCCCTTAGGGGTGGGACGCGCCGTGGTGTGGTGCTTAGAACATAGAGACACATCTGTTTGTTGTCAGTAATGTCACCTGGTCGGAGGCCTGAGTTGTGAATAGAAACCGGCAGCTGCGCACACACGTAGCAGTTCACAGCATGTCCCTCATACGCGGTTCTATTCATTAGTTTCCACCACAGGTTGGTGCTGTAGTCGTGTTTGTGGAACTCAGGCTCACGTCCTCCTCCAAACATCAAACATACTGCTGTCACAGCGCAATAGAAGATCCATCTGGCATATGGAGTCCCCATTGCTGCTCGGCGCACAGAGATGTCAGAACCCCCAACCTAAAGACGGGGGAATCTTAAGCGTTTCTTCACCGGGTTTGAGACGAGCTACCCTAAAAAATAGCCCCCCTTTGAAGTCCGGCCTTCCTCCCTCCGCCTACTTAGGGGTTCAAACACTCTCTGCAGCTTGCAGGGACTGAGATGTATCCAGCTGCAATCTTTACGGCTGTTTGGTGTGGTCATTAGCACCTGGAAGGGTCCTTCCCAAGCATGGGCTGGTTTTGATGACCTTTATGTAGACCCAGTTTCCTGGCTGGATGGGGGTGGTTTTATTTATTTCCTGTAGAGGAGAACAGTCAGACGGCAGTAAATTTGCATTTAACACCTCTTTCTGTTTCAGGATCCTGATCATATAATCTACCAAAGTTTGTTCTTCATCAGCTTTCTGTAAGTCTGGAGCAAACAGAGGCAATATGTAAGCTCTCCCATAAATTATTTCAAAAGCAGGCTTTGCTGGAACTACTTCAACTCTTTTAGAAAAAGCATAAATCATCACCAAACAATATTTATGTGGTCCACTTTGTGTGAGTTCAATAAAGTCCATATGCATTGTTTGAAATGGATGAGGGTTTTGGGAAACTTCCTCTTCTTGGTCTAATGTTTCCTTGAGGATTGTTTCTGACACAAACTGGACATGCAGTACAAAAATTTTTTAAGTAAGAATTTAATCCATATGTGGTAAAATGCTGTTGTAGCATAGAGACCATCCCCCCTGTTGACACATGACAATGTCCATGTGTCAAAATTGCTGCCGCTCTAAATAGAGATTTTGGAAGGACCGACTTCTATTTACTGAAAAAATGTTATCATCATTCAGTGTCGCCCCTTTAATTATCCACATTTGTTTTTCTGCGTTTGGAGCATTATCTTGCATGTCTTTTAACACAGCTTTGTCTATTACTTGAGGATCTTCTATCTGTATTGAGAAATTGTCTCCCCCATGCTTCCCAGCTGCAGCTTCCCTTGCTACTTTATCAGCTAATCTATTGCCACTTGAAACCTCATTCTGTTCCGTGGTGTGCACTGCACACTTACAAACTGCTAGTTCAGCTGGTAAATGTATGGCCTGCAAAAGATTCTTAAGCAAGGATGCATGGGTGACTGGTTTCCCTGTAGATGTTATCAAATTCATCAAAGCATAACTCTTCCTAAATAAAAATGACCATCCTGAAATTAAACCAAAACCTCAAATCCTCTAATTTTCCATTTCTTTTTGAATTTATTGACTATCAATCAAATCTGGATTAAAATGTTCTAGACTGAAGTCTAGAAAATGTTGCTTTTAATCACAATCATCAGTTTTTAGTAGCCGTTTACAAGGTTGCTTAAAGTCTCAGATTTTCTCTTAACCTCGCATTTCAGACAAGTTAACAATGGATTTTTATATTTTAAATTAAATGGTCAATAATTTTATCCGTTACTCAATTTAGCAGTAAAATTTCTCTCTTCTCAAAACAATTGTCATTCATCCCAATATAAAACACACAAACACAATCCCAATCAATTTATAGATTCTTTATATAATTAAACTCTAAGTTAAGCGTTTCAGTTAAATGCAAAGAAATACTCCATAGTATTTCAACACTGCAATATCAATTAAGTTCAACACTTAGATATGTTTAATTTAGTTCCAAACTTGTATATTTATTTCAAAGAAAATAAAACATTTGCAAATCATTATTAGTTTTGAATCTAATAATTTTAGTTGGTGTAATTTAGCCGTATCACACTCAGTTTTTTTTTTTTCTTAACTTTTAACCATTACAGTTTTTTCCTTCACAGTTTCCCAATCTATGGCTCGTGGGCCCTAAGAGGATCACTGGTCCTGCTGTTAAGGACTGAGTTAATGGGTACAAAATGGACGATTTTGTTTAACATTGTACCTAAAAACCTTCAATATGTCCTTTTCTAGCTAGATAATTCCTTCCTGCTAGTAAGTAAGCAAGCAAGTCCTCATTACAGTAGCAGTGTGTGTATCACAGCAGTGTGTGTGTATAACTTATCTCGCATTTCTCCTGTCTCACTTCTCGCTTCCGGCTCCTGCTGCTGGCGTCGCTGCAGCTGGTCCCCCCTCTGTCTCTTCTCCTGCTCCCTGTCAGTCCAACTTGCCGGTGTTGGATTATTTATAAGTTGTCCAGACCGTCCCTTTGTCCACCAATGAAACAAGCGGCAAACAGTTCAGTTTGCTTTCTTTTTCCAAACGTCTAGCAGGACTCCATACAGTAGTTTTGCTGCATGGCAGTTCCCAGATGTCAAGGAATTAGGACCAGTGGACACTTTATTGCCTTCAGTGTCCAGTTGGTAGAAATCGTCCTGTCCTTTTTCGCTTCTTTATCAACTAGCTGGTGATAAAGGAGGGAGTCATCTGATTGGCAGGACAGATCTGAGCTGAGGTCAGAGGTCAGACGCAGCGCAGCGAGGCTCAGACAGAGGAAAAGGAAAGAAGCAAATAAGAGTCAATTATAACTTTCTTTTCTTTTCATCGTATAGCTTTTAGCCACTTATTATCCAACTTTTTAAGAAGTCATAAACCATTTCCTTATTCAAACACATATAAACATGAAACATGTTAAAAGCTGTAGTCTCTTTCATCATGTTCACCATTAACTTGTAAAATGTAGAATGTAAGTTTAGGTTAACTTCATCTAAGACACGTCTCACCAGAGAACAATGGATTTCTCTAAATTTGTTGATCTCAGTGCTGCAGACTGTGAAGTCAGCGGGCAGCCCTCCTCTCAAGGCCTAAGAGAGTTTACGAGGCTGGTTAATGTCCAGGTCGGTACCTTACTCTGACCGCTGACCCCTCCAGATAGACAGCTAAGAATCATTTCACCAATTTGGTGTTATAATATTACACAATACATTAAACATTGTTCTCTGAGGACAATTTTATTATTTAGTTTTATTTTTCCTGCTTCTCCTCCTTCAGGAAAGAAAAATTATTTTGCATACACTGATTTCTTGCAGGAATTCAATTTCTTTTATGGTTTTACTTAACGTCTTAAACTGCATGCACATGTCTCTAGCATTTCATCAATTTGGACTGGGGGTTTGTGTTTTTGGGGTGTGGTAAAGTCTGATTATGCTGAGGATTTCTCCTATTTGTGGTCTCCTCACTCCACCACCCCTCTTGTCGCCCCGTGCAACATTCTTTGAAGCGCAGTTTCTTGCCCAGTGACCAATATTGCCACAAATCCAGCAGCCTTTTGAATACCGTGGTTTTTGTGGGGTGTTATTTTGGGGTCGTCGCCTATCGTGACCTCCTCTGCCTCTGTCTCTTCCACGGCCTTTTGTCCGGTCGTTGGAAAAGGCAGAGGTATATAAACCTCCAAATTTCTCCAGGTGAAAAACATCTGATCCTTTCACAGCTTTCCTGACCTCTTCTAAGGTACAGGGTCTAAAGATATATAAGTTTTGTGTCCCTTCCTCTAGGGAGGGATACAGTCGTGTTGTTGGAACAGCAGCGGCTGATACTGGAGCAGACGGAGCTGCTGAAGCAGCAAGGGGAGAGGTGGCTGCAGGAGCTTGCTCTCCTTGCACCGCTACAGCATTCCGTGTGCTTGGAATTACTTTATTTTCTTCCTATTTTTCTTTCTACACTACTCTCCAAAATTCCCACAATTATTTGCCATTGATCAATTTTTAGCTTTCCATCTATTTTGTATTTCTTTCTCCATTTTTTCATGTGTACAGTGCTACCAGGAAACCTGGACAGCATGTACTTTTCATCTCCATCGGCGCCCTTACCGAGTGATGAATTACAAGAATGTTTATTTCCCATATTTAAAACACTTGCAATTTCAGCTTAAAAATATTATTTATTTGAATTTATTTAAATTTGGTCCAGGTTCGTTGACTCCTAGGGAGTCCTATGAACTGGAGCTCTTTTCAGTGGGCCAGCAATTAAAATACCTTGTTGTGGTATTCCCCGCTTCGACTCTTTCGAGTGGGAGAATCTTGCCTATTGCATCCACAAGAGGTTTGCTGCTTAAATCCACTGTTTTATATGAGGTAAAATACAGAGCGGTATTTAAACCTCCAATCACTCTCACACACACAAAGCAGCAGTAGCAAACCAGCAATATAAGCACAGTAATGACTCTATGATTTAGCGCAACATTATCTGTTTTTGCCTTGTCAGATAACTCAGCACCAGTGATATTTTACCCATCAAAAAATCAAAACCACACAGCAATGACAAGCTTCCTATCCGCCTGAGGACTTGCCCTTATGGGGTCTCCTCGAACAGAGTTTTAGCAGAGCGACATCATACAAGGATTCTCAAACCTCAGAGTTTTAGCAGAGCGACATCATACAAGGATTCTCAAACCACAGAGTTTTAGCAGAGCGACATCATACAAGGGAACTCAACCCACAGAGTTTTAGCAGAGCGACATCATACAAGGGAACTCAAACCACTAAAATAGCCATTTTAAAATTCACCTACGTTTCTGTAGTTTTCGGGTTGTCCAGTCGGATCTCGTCACTCCGCCGTTGGCAGACAAAGTCGGACCTACGTCGCTGGCCCAGCGAAGAATTCTACTTCCTGGGTCTTTCTTTCCAGGTCCAATTGACTCTGGCCATGCATGGATTCAGCGCGTCTTCCTCTGCCTGACAGCGGTCGGTATGAGAGATCCCGGGTTTCGGCACCAAAATGATAGGTATTTTCCTAGAACCTACATAAAAGAACCACAGACAACGTATATGAATTTTATGACAAAGCTTCTGCAGCAAAAGGAGAAGACTCTGTCAACTGCTTCTCAGAGCTGTTCACAGAGCGTTCTGCCAATCTTTGGGCAGAGCTTGTCTTTTATTATCAAACTTCAAAGAGGGAGGATAGGCAGGATAGACAGCAGAGGAAAAACAGCAAAGGTCGTAAAACAATTTACCTAAACAACTAGCAACCCAGTTCCAGATGCGATATCTGATTTACGGCCTGAGCCCGGTTCAAATCTTGGTCAAACTGTTTCACCTGAAGATGAACAGGCAACTGTGACCCCCAGGTCAGTTAATACACACACTAAAGAAGAGAACATTTTAATCTGCTCGAACATTAGACTGAATATGAACTAAAGTAACAACAAAATGATAATACCAAAAAATCTCTATCAGTAGATTTATCAGGTTTAATCCATCTTGAAAATAAGTCTTTCAATCGCACATAAAGTTCATGTGGCGTCTCACCGGATTCAATCTTCAGGGATCTGAAGTGGCGTTGATAAGTGTCAGCAGTGATTTCATATTTTGCCAGTATTGCCTCTTTCACTTTGTCATAGTTTTCAGAGTCAGCCATATCCATTAGAACATAGGCTGCGCGGGCCTTGCCGGTCAGCAGAGGGACAAGACGAACCGCCCTCTCATCTCTAGACCACCGACACACCTGGGCCACTTCTCGAACGTCGTCAGAAAATGCTCAATGTCGTCATCAGTAGATAAAGGAAGAAATCTTGGCTCAATTATGGACCTGGAACCATGAGCCACCTGGACATCATCAACATCTGATTCCTCTGATTCATCTCCTTCAGATGTCATGGGTCGAGCTTGTGTTCCTGATCCCTCAGGTTTTTCAAGTACAGTATGCACTTGAAGCTGCATTTGTTGAAATTGATGCTTTATGCTCTACCACCTTTGCTCCTGGCGGGAAAAATCTTTATCAATCTTTAGGTCTCTCGCCACTTGAGATCGCAGAATAGATTTCACCATCACCACCAGTTCCTCCAACTTATCTTCAGGGTTGGTCGCTGCATTAGCCTCCATGTCACAGGAAGCTCCAGCTCCTTCATCAGGCTCTCCCTCTTGGCCTGGCTTTTTACCACCTCTGGTCATCGTCTTCTCACCGTGGCATGAATGACACACTTCTGACACCACTTGTAACAAGGCAGCCTTTTGCGGTTGGATTTTACAGTGAGGAAGAGTGATGGGCTATCTGAATCCAGGCTTTGAGGCATGGGGGCGTGTCCGATGAAGCCCCGCTTCGAGGCTTGTGTCGTCTTGCTGAAAACCACGTGACTGGCAACAAACGAGGCCTCGCATTGCCTGGATCACGTGACTGCTTCATTTTGCTTGTCGGTTTTCAAAATAAAAGCGCGATGAGCCGCGCTGCATCATGGGTTGGTGTTCATTTGGTCTCGCATCAGGGGAGAATATTTGTCTTCAGTGGCCAAAATAAAATGAACATTGACCGACATATTTGATGTGTATTGATTAAAACCAATTAAAACTTCTCGTGTGCAAATTATTTATGTGCAAATCTCTGCTTAAAGTGCAGTGCTGAATAAAGTGCTTGTTAATAAAGTGCAAAAAGTGCTTTTAAAGTGCTATACAGTGACTTAAGTAAAACGGTCCCAGTAATGAAGAGGTGAAGCGAAAAATAGCTTCAGCTTTTGAGAAGTTATTCAAATGAAGGACAAGCCATTTCAGAGGAACATTGTTGTTTGTGTTGTTGGATCTTCTCTCTACTGCTCCTGATGACGTTGATAATTATGCTAATACGAACAGCAGTGCTATAGCTTCCGTCAGTTCACCGTGTCACCGTCTCTCACGTGAACCCAGACACTCGGCAAAATGTCAGCGCCCACCTCGCACCGGCGTGTAAAAGACAGATTGCTTGAGATAAAGGAGAGGTAGCCTCAAGTGTGTAAAGAGGCTCCCTCAAATATGCTTCAACACATACACACCGGGATGAAATATTAATTAAAGTTCATTGCTTCCGTAATTAGCAGGGCAGTATAATACCAGTTAGTGACTTATTGCCCCCCCAGGTTCAGCTCTGCATCGAACTTTAATTGAATGAGCGACATTAAAAACTTTAGGGGCCATTTGGCAAGGTTGACTAAACAGTCATAAACATTAAAGGATACACTTGAAGCACAAAGGAAAGGCTCCCTCCTTCAGCTGAAGGAATAAAAGTTAACCTCAGGAATGGAGGAAGAAGTCTAATCAAATTTCAGAAGATAATCTTCAGGTTTTCCTCAAGAAGATGTCATAAATGTCATCAGGTCCATTTTCTGTTGGACAAGACTACAATCAAAGGGTTGGCTGTGCTAAACCTGATGGAACTTGTCGGGTGCCCTCCTGTTGTCCTCGGGTCAAAATGACCGAGATTTGTATGTGTTTTCCCTATACACAGAAAATGAGAACAACAGGAGGGTTAAGCCTGGATTATATATCAGATTACTTGTACATTAAAACCCAAGAACTGACAAGAGTGTACTTTATTTATACCTTTGCTCTATATGTTTTCAAAGTGTGGAAGTCCATCTTTATAGTTTTAGCAAACCAGGTTCTGTTCCACTATTCAAGAGTCAGATATAGATTAATTTATGTAGAATAATTTATCGATCCAGAGCTGTTCCAGGGTTGAGTACCAGAACCGTGTTTACTTCAGGAGTCTTCAGGAAGTTTTTATCATCTATCCATCACTATTACTAAACCTGTAGAGAGACGTTCAGTACATAAAGTTGACTGAGGCTCTCAAAAGTTTGTAATTTTATCATAAAAATGATTCTGACTTTTTTTATTGGATTTGAACAATTAATTTCACAAGTAAACACTAGTTTTGGATCGTAGGAATGAAAAATTGAATTACCTGGTTTTATAGTCAGCAGCAGCTCCATCAGTGATTCGAGATCTAAAGAAACAAGAAATCACAGAGGCAATGCAAATCAAATGCAGCATCCATTTATACACAAGTTTATGTCAACATTCGACCCATCAAAGACTTCATACGTGAAAGAAACACGGCTGAACTCAAAAGTTTCCATGGATAAAAAGAAAAAGGGACGGTAAGGTTAGATGAATACTCATACTTTTATTGAGTAGCATCTCAGTCTGATTGTGTAGAAAATAATCGTACCAGAATTGCTGCTCCAGGAAAACTTTCAAAGGCAATGAAAATTGTTGAGGAAAATAAATATTCTTAGTGTTTAATACAGTTAAATCTTATGACATGTGAAAATAGTGGATTGAGCAAGATTCTTTTGGATAACATCTTAGAGGGCTTTAAGTTAGCCCTGCAGAAAAGAATGTCTGTTATCAGGGACCAACCACGCCATAAATTAACTTTGGCACACAGGCCTGTCTTAAATAAGCAGGCAGCGAGGAGACATCTCAAGTCATCTCCCTCAGAGAAACACTAAAACTTGAGGACAAACAAACTAACAACACAATATTAACAATAATTGCAATTTAATTTGTAGAAGACAATTTCATTAAAATTAACATGACTTGAACTAGTCTAATTTGTAGTTTTATATTAACAACTACATGGAGTCTCTAACCTAGGCCAAATGTAATATCAGTTAGTTAAATATAATCAAAACTAGTATAACATTAATTAGAAAATGTTTAGAATGAATTGGTTTATACTGAAAATGTTCAGGTATATTCTGTAAGTGTTTTATTCTTAAAATCTGCGCTTTGATCTAAGTGGATGCAGAAGTTCTGAACCACTGCGTACCAGGCTTTATGTCAATTTAAAATTACTGCACTTATCTGTATTTGTAGGAATTACATGACAGGGAAATAAGAAATTGATCTAAGTCGGCTTAACTTTTGGTTGAACTCTGGTGAAAAGACTAGAGGCTTTGTTCCAACCAGGTATTAGGAGTAACATCACATTTCAAACTAGCATGAGAACAGCTTGCTCTAAATGACCCTAGGTCTCTCTTGTCTAGATAGAGAAGCGCCGTAGCCCTGAAATGAAACAGGTCTTAGAAGGTCATAAAATTGCCCAAACTGAGTAATTTGAAACTGGGCCTATCCATACAAGGAGAAAAAACATGCCTTAATTGCATAATTGCATAAATTAAAACAAAGAAAACACATTTTTGAATAACAGTAAAGGCAAAGAAAGAGACAAAGCTAAACACCGAAGTGCTGGTTATTTCCTACTGGGAAAAATATATATCAAAAGAAAAAAGATTTATTTTAATCAAATATAATTTTTGTTTGTAAAGAAATTGAAAACTATGTGTATACTGTATATGCTTTAAAATTAAATCCTCAAAAACTGGATCAGCCAAAGGCTTTGTTTGTCTGTGTGTTTCTTCACAACCATCAAGAAAAACTGTAGTTGTCATGCCAGGCACTATGACCTTAGCTTATTATCTACCCCGCATGTGCTTTTGTCCCTCAGTCCTCATAACGCTGACAATGCGCCAGGTTGAACGGATTAAGTAGCTCACAGCACCATGCTATCCTCGTTCTGTGCATGTGTGCTGTCATACCTGCAGAGGTCCTGAAAAGGTTTAAAATAAAAAAGAAAGTGCTCATATGAGAGGTGCGTGAACAAACGACTGGACCGCAACAAAAATAGTTTGGTTTCACTGAAAAGTGACTCCGTGTAAACAGGAAAACTGCAACAGGGCCCTCCAGAACTTTATCCCATAATTTATATCCTGAATTATTTTTGAACTCAATCTATCATTACAGAGTAGAGGGGTTTGTTAAGAAACACAGTAGTTCAATATATACACCATGGAGCTAGTGAGCGGCTATTATTGCATTGTTTTCTGAACATTTTAAGTCTAAATACGTCTACCTCTCCACTTTTTCTAGATCGTTACATTGTAATATTCAATGCATTTAGCTTGTAATAACATCCACAATTATCAGTTTCATCATCAGTTTATTATCTAAGTCAATCCTTAAAATAAAAACATACAGATGCCGCTGCCAACACAAAGTTACAGCTGCGCCTTTGTGCTCCTTTAACCTTGAGGTCTGCAGGCGCCCAGCTGTGATAATCTCCCTTCATTACTGTTACAGGACACACACACATATGCACACCCCCACGCACACACACTCCTTTGAGACAAGCATCAAGAAAAAGCCCCTACGTTTAAACAGCACACTGTTAAAACACAAATAACACCAGCACACATGTACACAGGTAATAGGTGGAATATTTTAAGATTTTTTTTCTTCCTCGCGATTGACTTGATTCAGCATTAGTCTCATCAGATAGCTAAGGAGACGTGTGTGTACGCGTGTGCATGCGTGTGCGTGTGTGTGTTATTGGCTGTCCTCTGCCTAACTGGCTAGACGGACACAGCCTCCAGGAATGTCAAACCTCCAACCTGCATTTTGATGTGGGCACCCGCAGTCAGTTGAACAACGATGCCCACCGCGGGTAACCCACTTTGAGCGCTTAAGTCTGAGTGGCAGGACATGGACTTCATGGAAACCAGAAAGAATAGAATAGGCCTATTTCAAACATTTTTCTCATGAGATATTTTGATTGTTTTGTGCTAATTTTCCAAACGGTCTTAGATTTTATCACACTGCTGTGTGTGCGTGCATGTGTTTGTGTCAGCGCTCTTTAAGTGCCAGTGACAGTGGCTTGGCAAGTGATCTGCACTGCCACTCAGTCACCCCGCTGCTCTACCTTTCTCTTTCATTTGTGCTTTTCCTTTTCTTTCATCCCTTCACTCCCTCTGTGACACAACCTGTGGTTTTTGAGAAAGTTTTCAATGATTTGTTCTTTCATCTTTTTACGTGTGTGCCTGCGTATGTGTGTGTTTGCTTGTATCACCTGCTCTGTCTCTGGATCAGTCTGTAAAAATCGTTTTTAAAAACTGTCAGAACCAAAGTCAAATGAATGCTGGAAGTCATGAATAAAAGTCATGAATTAAAGACACAATGGAGTGATAACTAATGAGTTTAAAATCAGAAACACCAAACCCCTTAAACACAAATACACAAGCTGAAAGTTCCAAAAAGTTGATGAAATACTAGAATTTAAATTTTTATTTAATGTAGTTCTTCAGGCAAATTGAGACATTTTATGTTGAGTGAGCTCTGGACTGCTTTCATCAAAACAGTAAGAGTTCACACTTTTGAGATTCATTCAGATTTACGTCAAACAATGAGAGCAAAAAGGTTGTGCGTCTATTTTACAAACATCTGGGTAGGAATTTGGTTACTAGCTAGCAAGGAAAAGTAGCTAGCTAGCTGGTTAGTTTTGTCCAAGATTGTTTCATTAATTTGTTTCGGTAAATTATTCTGGTTAATTAAAACTCAAAAGTAATATCTGATTTTCAATACTTGAAATGGCAACCGTTTAAATTATGTTGGTTACATAAGGAATACCGTATGTTAGGCAAATTGTCATGGTTAGCTATTTTTTTTTTTACCAAAATCTGACTACTTTTCTTTCATTAAAATAGTGCCAGATTATTTTATTGTGATTTATTCATATTTGACAGCAAGAACAGAAATGCTATGCTTTTTTTTTTTTAAAGTCTACATATAAAAGCTGGCTAGCTACTTTATATTAATTTTATGAAGAGAATGAAGGGAAGGTGGCTAGCTAGCTCATTGTTTATGCTGAGACCTGTTTCATTAGTTTTTCTTTTAGCTGTTTCTGTTGGCTAAGTCAATAACTTCAATATACACACTTTGGTTAGATACAGATGTGTTAAGAGGAACCATATAGTGTTGAGCTTTAGCTGTACTGGTTTAGTAGCAAGTCTGATCTTACAAAAGATTGTCCAAAACAAAATACGAGTCAGTTTGTTTCTCAAGAAGATCACGGTCGATAAAAAACCTGAAACAAAAATTAAACTGTTTAAATCAATTTAAATCAAAACAAACATATGTAAATAGCTATGCAATTAAATCTTTTTTTAAATAGTTTACAATCTGCCATGTGAGGTATAGTCTATCAAGAAACATTTTACGTTACGTGGTCTCTTTTCCATAGAAATCTGACTACTTGTCTTTCACCAAGTATATGTAACCATCTGGGTTTTCAGTACATTTTTATTTACTTCTTCTGTCAGTGACCATTGTGTGGAGTTTTCAGTCATTACCAGAAGGATACCAACATTAGTTGTTAACTTAGTCTACAAAAATGTATCACATAGAAACAGACATGCAAAATTATTACAGAAGGAATTCAACCATCAACCATCTGCTGTAAATCTGCTATGTCAGCTGTGCTTCCCTGTGAAGAGGTTTTTGACGGGATGTTGTCTTTTTGATAGCTCCTCATTTCTGATTATACTCTCAGCATCTCAAAACATTTGATTTGAAAGCAAAAGACGGTTTCATGAGAGGATATGAACGTTTATATCGAGTCAATCCTTGTTCCAGACTAAATTCAAAAATAACATATTTTGATTATTATTTTTCTTAATCCACTTGACCCAAACCTTGGATTGTTTTTTGTATGAGCAAGAAATAATTAAATGTGTTATTACAATTGGCTTTTTTTATAAAAAGTACCTAGTGATAAACGACTTCAATCAGAGGTTGCCCTTTGAATGACATATTTCTTTAAGACAGCTTTTTTTGTTGTTGTGTTTCCTGAATTATAGGCCTCCTTTTCAAGCAAAAGTGCCGAGGTACAAGGACTTGAAATGTGGTCAATGTCTGAAAGAACCCCCTGAAAGCCTGATTTTTTTTTCCACAAAACTGCTTTAAAATAATAATAATAAAAAAAAAAACGTGGCTCCTTGGAAGCAAAATAAAAATAGATAAGGGTCTTTTGAATTATCTATGCGACACAAATTAACTAATTGAAAGTTGGTTTGAAGCAGTCTTACATCTCCTGTACAGACTCTGTCATTTAGAAAGAAAAATGAGCTTGCTCACAATTCATGGCTGGATAAAAAGAGTCCACATATTGAAAAAAATAATTTCAGAAAAGCATAAAAGACAAGGTAATGACCTAGAAGGTGACAATGTGACAATTAGAAATATCACGTGGGGGAAAGCAAGCAGAAAGAATTGTGAGCTCATATATTTTTTTATTTTATTTAATTTCCAAGTTCAAGACAGAAACCTCTACCTTTTCATTCATTGATAAAAAAGTTAGAACTTTTTACACCAACAGGAACCAATACCTCATTCTAAGCTTCCTCCATAGATTTTATTGATGTTTTAAGGACAGATTAATCTACATTAAACAAAAAAAAATAATTCAAGATGAGTGAAAAGAGCTAGTTCAATGTACATCTACTTAGACACAAAACATCAATCTTTTTCTCAATGTCCCCCTAACCCCCATTGCATCCTTGGAAAGCTTTAATTTACCCTCAAGTGGCTACCTCCCTTCTCCTGGAAAACTCTCCACAAGGTTTCTCCCCTCTGAGAGGATTCATCTCTCTCCTGAGTTCAAGTATCTCGTCTCTTGGTGACTCAAGGTCACCAATTGTTCCGGCTCTTGAGGGTCTTGATTCAAACAAATAAGAAAAAGAAAAATTAATCTCAGGCGGAGCACGAAGTGTTGAGGTTGCATGTGTGTGTTGTGCATGAATGTAATCGTTGCTTGTGTGCGTTTGTGTATGCGTATGTGTGTGTTTGTGTTTCAAACTGCAGTTGGTAGAGCAGGAGCTCAGCTGCTCCGGTCCTGCACCCAACGGGACGAAGCGAGGGATGAAAGAGAAAGATAAAAGATGAAGATTGAAAAAGTGAAAGACCGTTGTTATTTGTCTGGATGTTTTTGCATATTTTATCTCTATGGTAGCTTTCAGGCAGCAGACACGTCCATCTTTTGGAAGAGATTTAAAATAAAGGAATATCTGGCCTCAATCACAAGGATGAACAGATGCATTCAGAACCGAAGAGTAACGAGAACAAGAGATATTTCATTCCTTTACCATCCCCTGTTTTATCAACTGGGGATGGATCACATCTATTATTCACTCCATTTGGTTGCCAGTTTTACACTAAAATAAACCTCTAGCCATGCTGCCCCTCCACCCATTCACAACGCTCACTTTTTATCAGCTGCATGCTTCAATAAATACATTTCTTTTGTCTCCATCTATCCAAACTTGTCTCGTAGGCGGGGCAGCCTGAAACGCTGACGGTGACGGATTTGAATATAATTAACTCTGGGATATTACGTAGAATCAGAAAAAAATCCATAGCATTTACCAAAAATGCAGCAGGAAAATACCCGACTAAGGAACATGGTACTGTTGGATTAGATGAAAAACCTCACAATTACAATAGAAATTAGGTAAAGCAAGAAAGACACAATGCAGTGTTCAAATGAAGATATTTATTTGGAAAATCCAAGCTTACATGACTTTTTAAATATTTTTAATCTCCCCTACTTCAGTCAGAATTTGATCCTTGGTGAAATATTTTGTCACTTAATCTTCTGTTGAACTTGTTTATAGCAGGTGATGTTGTGTAGATACACATCACCTAAAGTACTCAGCCCTACTAATTCAGATTCCACTGAGGCAGCATTCATGGTCTCTACATACAGACCAAGAAGTATGCTAGTTCTTCTAAATCAATACACTTTGTAGAGGCCATAAGTTTGTGATAAATCGTAAAATTCCTCTGTGACCAACCAAGCAAAGGAAATTCCCACAGCTTTGTGCAAGAGTGTTGCACTAGTGCAGAATTAAATTGCATTGTCCATCAAACAATCTTGAAGAAAATCTTAAATGTTTACTTCAGATTTTTAAAATGGGGGATTTGTGACATCATTGGGTTCAAACTCTAAGCTAACAGTAGATTGTTGTTACATTGGTTTTTGTCCAGTTGCACATGGTGTGTTGTTCCCATGCAACATTTACCTGTCAGTCCTCTCTATTTCTAGTAAACGTCTCGACAATGTGTCAAATTGTTAACAGCTGCAGTATCAAAAGGTGCTTTGAGGCTGTGCTATCCCTTCCCCAAAGTTGTGAAAAAATGTTACCAACTGACTCTTGATCAACTGACGGGCAAAATCCATTGTAAAGCTGAATGAATAGAAGCAGCATTCAGCTTATATGCACCACAAACTCCCAGGAGAAAACTGCAAAACAGCTGAAACACTGAGTTCCTTTGAAATTATACTATATTCCCCCCCCCGATTTTAGAGTTGCTTTTGAACCACAATAAATTAAACGTTCACCAACATATTTGATGTGTATTGATGATTTTGATGATGTCAAAAAATACAAAGTCATAAAAAACAATACGGTCTGCAACTAATAAACATTACATTTTGATGAATGTGTTTTTATGATGTAAAGCTCTTTGCATCAGACACGTGTGATGCTCACATTAAGTTTTTCCAAATTGTATTTATTTTCTAAATAAAAGAGAAATGGTTGCTCCAGATTGCCGACACATTGCAACTTTCAAATAACTTTTCAATGGTCAAGATTTCTTGGGTTTTATTTGAACCACATTAACATTTCACATTGCATTGTATTCTGAATATGTCTGATAAAATCTGACATTGAAGTTGAGGCAAGTATAGGCGATGATTCAATGACTCATTGTTCTCCGTTAAGTGTTGCTTCCAGATGGCCTGAAAGTGACACCACACACACTCATGTAAGGTGCATACATACAAATTGCTAACTCACCCCTGAGGCTCGTTTTAACCGTGTGTCAAACAGGGATCACAATCAAAGCAGAGAGAACACCGTAAAACCAGAACCATGAAATGCAAAAAAAGGAGGGAGAGATGTAATTAATAAGGAAGATCACTGCGACAACATTAGAGTACATCAAAATTCAGGGTTACTTGAGCTAATTACAGGTGAGTGGATGCAGCTGGGGGAGAGAGAAGGTACAAACATTATTAATCTATATCACAGTACAGTACTGATCTCAATTTGAGCTGTTTATGATGAGGAAAACTGGAGTTTTAACTACTTCCATTCACTGCTGCTTAGTTCTATATATTATTATATAGCATATTATATTATTGGTGTCCAAAGCGGGTAGAAATTAAAATACTTGCAAGCCACAAAACCTTGGCATTTTCCAATAAAAATGAAAAAACATTTTAACTGTGAATTTATTTTTATTTGACCGGTCTTGAACATCTTAAAATGTAAAGTCGATGCAATGACATCAACTTCCTGTGATGGCGTACTGAGTTTGTGCCTTCTCTTGAATTTTAAATCTCTCCCCTCTGGCCACACTTTGGACACATCTGATTTATATAAATCACTGCCACCCCCAAAGAGGTTCCGATAAAATAGTTCTTCACAGAAAATGGATTTCCAAACATCTTGGTCAAGTGCTGGTCAGAATTGGAACAAAAACGGCAGGAAGTTTAGCTTTTTGAATCATAAATTCAATCGTTCAACAGCTCAGGATTTGTTTGAGAGACATATAACTTCTGTTTGTGTTTGGGATTGAAGCTTTGTTTACTGTGATTTAGTTTTAATATTCTAACAAATCAATCAGGTGTTTCCTCTGTTTCTGTGTGTTTTGTAAGAACAAGTTGAAGAAATGAGCCTTTCTTCACTGTGTGGGAGAACCATTTCTCATTCGTAGGAGCGCTCTGACCTTTCTGAGCTGAAAAAGCCATACAAATACTAAATGACAGAGATAATTGTTTCACCCCAGAGTCCATTCTGTCTCTCCCGTTCCTCTTTCTGCCGACCGGTCCCTTCCATCATTTCTTCTAATTTCTCTCAATTATTGTCTCCTTCTGCTCTCTCTCGTTGGGATGTGTTTGTGTGCGCGAGTGCACGTGTGTGTGGCTGACCTTCCTGAACTGTATGGCCATTTATGGAGATTAGATAAAGTTGCCTGACTCATTGGCATGCATTAAGCAGAGCACAACACTCATTTAGGCACGCACACACACAAACAGAGCTGCACAAGAAGACCATCTTAAATCAAGGATATAGGAGCAAATTAGAGGTAAAAGCACACTTGGTTTTTCTTCTTTTGTGAGACATCATCTGTTTTTCAAAAAGCCATGTTCCGCGTCCTTTTCCCTCCCTCTAATGGATTTTTGATTTTTCCCGAGCATGCAACACAATTAGCTCGTCTTTCTTTTTATTAATGACACATTTACTCTTTTCTTTTGCCTCGCGCTTGTTTATTCTTAGTCTAAATTGAGGACAGAAGAGGTCTTAAAGTGCATTGTGAGTGTGTGTGGCTGTGTGTGTTTGCAACCATGTTTTGCATAGGCCATTTTACTATTTGTTTTATAAGTGTTTATGTAAAAAAATTGAAAAAATCATAATAAAAGCTAAATAGAGAATCAAGAGAAAAATGGTTTTAACCAACACATTTCTGATTTTTAACAACTTTGTCAGACTGTAGCATAGTTCTTATTTTCATGCTTTAACCAGGAAGACATTTAAAGTTACAGTCACATCAATAAATAACAGTAATATAGGAAACGTTTGGTTTCTCATGCCAGCCTTGATAAAAATACCTCTAAATAAATTAATTATCTGTCTCATTAACATAACCCTACACAGGGAGTTTTAGACAATTCCAAACTTTAGTATATGCAGATTTATTCTTTGGTGAAATATTTCCAAATCAAAGCAGTATTATTATTTGTTTTACAATCAACAGAGCCATAATGATTAGAACCTCTCACAAGTCCTTGAAAAATAATCATACATGAAATATTTTATGTTTTATGCTTCACTTCTTTTAACCTGAGGAACATTTAATTATAATTCTAATGGGGTATAAATGTATCATATAGGGGCATATCAAGATGGGAAAGACAACAGAATATGCAGTACAAGTAGATCTGTGTTACCCAGGCAACCTGTCCAGGATGTTACTTCACCAAGCTTCTTCTCCGTTTGTGTATAACTTCAGAAATTCTTTGAAATGCTAAAAAAAAAAATTGAGCAGAAAAATACTCATTGTTGTGACTCTTTACAGAAAAAAAACACAATGCGACTTGGATGTAACGAGTAACGCGACAGTTTAGTAGAAATGTAGTGAAGTAGAAAGTACAGATACTTACTGTAAAATGTAGTGGAGTAAAAGTAGAAAGTATCCATTATTAAATCTACTTAAGTAAAGTACAGATACACGAAAATTGTACTTAAGTACAGTAACGAAGTACTTGTACATATCTATTTATATGTATGTATGTATTAAGACAATAAAATCATCAACTTCTGGCTCGTTATATTCTCTTAGGCTCTTGTGTCAGATAATCTAAGTCAATGTTAGAGAATAATACATTTTTTTAGATTTACAGAATCTCAGTTAACCTTCATAGCACTGTAGCTAATATTAGCTGGTATCTCGCCAGTGGACATAAATACAGTAAAGTAATATTCCAATCACAATATATATACAATAATATGTCAATCTTACTTGTGAAATGTTGTTTGTGAGCCCTCACATCAATAATACATAGATCCGAACAACAATATCCGTCAGTGCTGAGCAGTGGTGGGATGTACTTCGTTACTGTACTTAAGTACAATTTTCGTGTATCTGTACTTTACTTAAGTAGATTTAATAATGGATACTTTCTACTTTTACTCCACTACATTTTACAGTAAGTATCTATACTTTCTACTTCACTACATTTCTACAAAAGTGTCGCGTTACTCGTTACATCCAAATCCCGTAGTGCTTTTTTCCGTTAAAATGTGAAGTTCAGGGATTTAAGGTGGCGCCGTAAAATCCAAGCAATAACGTGACTTAGTGTCTGTTGTCACCCATCGGCTCCACCTTTACTCGCACGCGGAGCTCCAGACATGCGCAGTGGTTTCCTCTGAGCGTCAGTAATATAATAGCTGCATAAATCATACAATAAAATCAGCAGCGCTTCGCTTTCACAGACGGTGGGACTTTGTCCAATTTTTAACGTCACTTGGAAGGAAAGCTTAAAGAAAGGTAAGCTCCGTGGACGTGATGCTAGCAAAGCTAACTGTATTTACTGAAACACATGTTGCATCTGCGATGAAAAAAAGTTGTCACTCATGCGCTGAATTACTGTGTGGAGGTGTTTACTGAGGTGTCGCAGATATGGGACAACGCTGTGACCAAAGTGCAATATAGTAATATGACATTCATGGACGATCCGATTCTTCTGGACGGATCTTGACTAAAGTCCTATAGTGCTGAAGCCTCACTGAGAGCCGTTCTTTGTTCTTGTAATGCTCTGCGTACACTGCAGTAGCTATTTTATTTCATTAAAATATCTATATTTAATTGGCGAATAAATAAAACAAGAACGTAGGAACACAGAGCATGCTCATTGCTCTTTGTTTTCGTCACCTGTCATGGTGGCAGACGTTGCAGCAGGAGGGAGGATGAGAACAGTCACGGTGCTCCTCCTGCTTGGTTCTACTTCCTCCTGCTTGGTTACCTCTTGCTTATTGGGCCTTGGACAGTGTTCATAGTTGAGCGTTGTTAATTGCTATGTTTAATGGTGCAGACAATTATTATTTCTGACATTGGCAATATGGGCAACCGCCGAGGGTGTTATTTTTTTAGGGATGGCAGGAGACCTCTGTGGATTGTGGCACAGAGATGAAAGCAAAACAGAATGAAGAAGAGTTTGAATTGATACTGGTTGAATTTATTTCAGCTCTGAGTATTTAATATCTAGGTGTTTTTATGGGAAAGTGAATCTTTCAGATCAATTTGAGAAGCAATTTTGGTAGGTGCACTTAATTTTATTGTCATGTAGCATGGGGTACTGGTTTTGATTTGGTCTTGGGTTCGGTGGTCTAGACTACAACTCTGCTACGAGGCTCCTTGGTTCCATGTCCTCCTCTGCCAGTTGGATTTCTTTCAAAATAAATGTGTGGCAAAAAAAGTGAAGTTCATGCTGTTAGGACAGGAGACGAGATGTTTCCATCCCTGAAATTATGATGCATAGAATCACATATTCAAGTCTAAACTATGTTACAGAGTAAACTCAATAAAAACATGCTTTATCTGTGGCTTTGTTCATTAAAATGGCACATTACTGACGTATTAAAATTAAATACGATTGGTACACTTAATGGTCATTTATGGACAGAATTTCTAGGCGCAGCCGAGGTGTTGAGGGGATCCGTTTTGGTGGCCTTAGGATCGCATCTCTGCTTTTTGCGGATGATGTGGTCCTGTTGGCTTCATCGGAACGTGATCTGCAGCTCTCGCTGGAGCGGTTCGCAGCCGAGTGTGAAGCGGCCGGGATGAGGCTCAGTGCCTCCAAATCCGAGGCCATGGTCTTGAGCCGGAAAAGGGTAGAGTGCCTTCTCCGGGTCAGGGGGGTCGTCCTGCCTCAAGTGGAGGAGTTTAAGTATCTGGGGATCTTGTTCACAAATGAGGGAAGAAGGGAGCGGGAGATTGACAGGCGGATTGGGGCAGCGTCTACTGTGAAGCGGGCGCTGTACCGGTCCGTCGTGGTGAAGAGAGAGCTGAGCCAAAAAGCGAAGCTCTCGATTTACCGGTCGATCTACGTTCCCACCCTCATCTATGGTCATGAGCTTTGGGTCATGACCAAAAGAACGAGATCACGGGTACAAGCGGCCGAAATGGGTTTCCTCCGCAGGGTGGCTGGGCTCTCCCTTAGAGATAGGGTGAGAAGCTCGGTCATCCGGGAGGGACTCAGAGTAGAGCCGCTGCTCCTCCACGTCGAGAGGAGCCAGTTGAGGTGGCTCGGGCATCTGGTAAGGATGCCTCCTGGACGCCTCCCTGGTGAGGTGTTCCGGGCACGTCCCACCGGGAGGAGGCCTCAGGGAAGACCCAGGACACGCTGGAGGGACTATGTCTCTCGGCTGGCCTGGGAATGCCTTGGGATTCCCCCGGATTAGCTGGAAGAAGTGGGTGGGGAGAGGGAAGTCTGGGCCTCCCTTCTGAAGCTGCTGCTTCAGTAGGGAGGCCCGACCTCGGATAAGCGGAAGAAAATGGATGGATGGATGGATGGATGGTACACTTAATGATATTAGTGATTAGGCAATGAATTCAGCAAGTACTTTTACTTTTAATACTTAAGTATTTTTAAAAGCCAGTACTTTTTTACTTTTACTTAAGTAAAATGTTAATGTGGTACTTTGACTTTTACTTAAGTACATTTTTGTCTGTGTATTTGTACTTTTACTTAAGTACATTTTTTGAGTACTTTCTCCACCACTGGTGCTGAGGCATCTTCTGCTGTTTTGATTGACAAAGTAGGAGGGAGTACCGCTGCAAGATGGCCACCGTATTTCCTGCGCCGGAGCAGCCAATGCGGGGTCTACTCTTATATTATGTCTATGTATTGTTAAGGAAGAATTTTTATATTACTGGTAAATTTAGCAAAACTCTGGCTCTGATACTTCCTTTTGATCCCGGGTTTTCTCGCGTGGCCACGTGCGGGGACAAAAACACAACAATGCGTGTTGACGTCACAGAATTACAGAATTTAATCCAATCAGAAGAAAATATAAGATAGTACAGGAAACTGAAGAAACACAGATACAAACATTGTTACCTGAGACAAGAAGACAAAGAAATATCAAGGACGTACTTGGAGAAAGAGCTGGTGCAGAAGTAAAATAAATCAGCTTTTTTCTGAATTGTTTCCCTTGTGCACAAACTTTTATACCTGTAGGTGTGTTTACTTCTTTAATGTATTCAAATAAGGCGTATCTCTACTTGACCAATTGGAAGACATCTCTGGCCCTTTTAAATTTAGAAAAAGTCCCGCAGTTTGTTCATGAGATCAAACACCTTTTGTTAAATAAGGTGGAAGCAGACTCTCCGAATTCATGGTGGTTTATGGCTTTCACAGATCAGTGTGAAAAGCTGGAACTTCCTACTGATTGTTTCCCAACAGACAAAGAGCAGATCGGAGATTTTGGCAAACCATCTGATTTAACTACAGTAAAATATAGATCAATAGGTCAGACTATGTTATAAATTTTAAAACTATAATTATGGTATTTCAATCAAGTCATGATAAATTCTAAAACTAACTTATTTTAAATTTATTTTCTTAACACTATCCGGCTCTACAGCCATCTGGGCAAAGAGAAACAAATGCAGGAACCTCACAGGTAGCTGTGAAATTCTGGTTTCTCTTCTGCTCTGCCAGGAACAAACCTTTAATTCTGTACTTTTAATTCAATGAAAAGTTCTCCAAAAACCCAATTTGTTCTTCTGCACTCAGCATCTCCAAAGTTTAGTCCTGATATCAAACCAAAAGCAATAGATAATAAACAGAAAATAATGAAGTACAATTCCTGTTTCTAATTAGGAATTAGAAACAAATAAGAATTAAGACATTCATTCACCATAAACCTAAGTATTTTCTAATACTAAACAAAACATTTTCATGTGATTCTAATATAGTCAGAAATAATACAATTTCGAATACATTCATCATTAACTAAATTAATTCTAAAACAAGATAATAGAATTTTTAGTCAAAACATGTTATTAATAACTAAGAAAAATGTCTTACAAATTAAATGTTAGTGATTTAAAACATTTTATGTTATATTCAGTTTTTGCACCATGTCAGATGTTAGTTTTGGAAGACTTCTCATCCTGATTACGTGAACCGACCAAAGTTCCCTTTCTCAGAGTAATTCAAGTGATAATGTCCTCCACCTTCCTGCATATGTTAATTTATGACCTCCTGTCTTTAATGATAAGACTCCAGGGGTCTGAGCCAAAATTCTCTTGCAGATCCTCTATTCTCCTTTGTACTTTAAATACTTAACCCAGCAATAATTCTTCGGGTTTTAAATCACTAACACAAACCTGTTCAAACTTAAGAAATTCGTTCTAAAAGGTTTAAACTGTGTTAAACACTCAAAATAATAATTTTTCTCAACAGTATCTACCTACCGACCTGATAATCAGGTTGTCTGCAGGTCATTTAGTACCACAAACATGCTGTGCATGAACAGAGAAGGGTGACCATCGTCCGGCAACGCGGAAGTCGCGGAAGGCTCTCCTCGCCGACCACAGTCATACTGTTTTGTTGACATTCTTTATGGCAACAAAGTGGCTTTAGATATTCATCCGGGGTGCTTCGACTAGGGTTACCAAGGGACCAGCCCCTATAAATTTAAAGCCGGGGGGTGGGGGGGAGAGAGACAGAGACTGCGACGGCGGCGTGTCGGTTGGTCTGTGTTACCCAGAAAGCAGTTGGGCACAATATCGCAACACCAACACCGTGAGTGAAACAATGACTCAGGCAGCCTACTATATAAAGTACTCGGGGACCACTTTTACACATTCACGTTTGTAGAGTGCGGAACAAATCGTGTCCCCTATTGGTTCAATACACTGAAAAAAGTGTGATCAGGGTTAAGTAATATTTACTAAATAAATAAGAGCAAACTATACATAATAAAAAAGACTGTGTGCAGTTTTGAATCTCACTGAGCTGAATTAACCAAATTTGAATATTTTTTTAATTGCATTTTACTCTGTTTTTATTTAAATATAATCAGCAAAAAAACAATAAGTATTATTTATTTATTTTCATTGGTAAAGTCAAAAATGCAGAAAATTGATAAATTTTACTCATTTGGGAGGCCTTGACTTTTTCCCGCCCAAGGCATTTTCATCACAGGAACATCGCGTCTGCTCAGCATTTCGTGGACTACCGTTTGCTTAAAGGTAAGACATGTTTTAAGTGTTCTTAGTTAAACAATTCAAGTGTCTGTAGCAGTTAAACATTGTCTTAAGTTACTGCAAATTAGCAAACATGGCAACTTTAATGTACAGCAAGTCAATTAAGTTATATTGTGAAGGATTCGAAGTCAGTCTACGTCGTCTTTGATTTGACTAAATGCATTGCAATGATTAAAAAAGTAGTCTCAATGTCACAATTTAATGTGACTAACGTAATACCGTTATATAGTGGCCGTAGAATACAAGCTACTCTTTTATTTAATTTAGTTTCTTGGCCTCAGCCCAAGCTTCCCCTCCCCCACCTTAACAAGCTAGCTAGCATGTTTGGGCACCATAATGGAGGAACAGACGTTGTTTTCAACGGTGAGATAATCAATGAGCTAATCAACTCAGGAGTTTCGTTTAAAGTTACTGCATGTAGTTTTTACAATTAAAATGTACTCAAGTAACATTTTTACTCAAGTAGCATGTTAAAAGCAGATTTCTAATCAGTTTTTATAACGTTACACATTTCGAAAGAAAAATCAGCCGTTTTGCATAGTTCCATTTTCAGACAAAGTGCGCTGTTTCTTCTTTCTTCTTTTAATTTGGCGTGATTTGAGCACAATGGCTGGTGTTTTGCTAAACCCCAGTTCACCGGCTCTCACTGAGGCTCTCCATTAACATTACGTTAGTTACATTCAGTTGGCACAAACGGCTTCCTCATTTTTCCCGTTTTCTCGGAAAAACGTTATGCTTTCAAACTGCGGCTGCAGCTCACTGACAGATAAACAGTTACAGTGAGATGCGTCTGTGAATGTTGGGTTGAAATCAGTATGTAGCTTCGTACTGACTGAGCTGCCACAGAGAGAGTGAGAGAAATGTTTCCTTAGTCCGTTTTGGGCATCTTTGATTTTAATATTTATTTTTTGGCATTTGTTGATGTGCATATTACCTTAAAATCTGTTTCATATTTTTGTCTTAACATCTTAAAACAATAGTTCATTTTTTGAAGTGGGATTGGATGAGGTATTCATCCATAGTTGGTATATTATAGAGCTGGATGATTTAAAAAAAAAAACTCAATTGTGATCATCTTTTCAGTGACATTACAGTTGCGAAATGATTTGGCCAAAATGGCCAAAACATTTGCACACAGAAGAAACAAAATCATCAACCAATCACACAGTATAGAGGACATCAAAGCCAGATGGCCCGCTCTATTTGAGACATCTCACGTGAGTTCTAAGTGCATGCCAATCAGAAATATTCCTAGTCAATGTGAAGGATTGCATTTGTGATTCTGCATTTAGCAATTTGATACAAAATGTGTTACGTTACTGTCATCTTTTTATAGATCAAATTTGATCCATCTTTTTGCTTTTGAAAAATGTCGTAAGAACAGTATGTATGTTTGTAATATTTGATGCTTTAAAACTGGTTTCATAATTTGTCTTTCAGATCCAGGATGAGTTTCACAGAATCACAATGGTGCATCTTGAATCAAAGTTCATGTCCAAACTGGATGAATATATTCCTCGACTTCTGAACCTCTTCCACTCGAAGGGCGGAAGCATGGGGTTGAGATTGCAGGCTATCCTACTCAAGGTATCTTTCATTGAGCATTATTGTTGCTAATATATTATTCTCAAAGTTTTGTGTTTAAACTTCTGGAATATCATTACTCAAATTTACTGGAGGTTAGCCTGTGATTGTCTTTATAAATGGAATATGAAATAATCGCATGAGAATTTGTATGAGTAGTGTTTTATTACACTGGTCCCCAAGACGGCACAGGAACTCAATATTAACAGTAATATAAACCACCTGGTGTTTCTTTTTTTTGTTTCAGACTCCAAGCAATCCTGACTTCAACATGACCAGAGATGTTATCATTCGATGTTTGATGATGTACCTTGGGGAATCTACAGATGAACTCTTAAAAGAGTACGATGTAAGTTGAATTAGATGTTAAAATATAAAGTAGGTGATTTCTCTCATCTCTTGTACTTGTTATTTGTTGGAAAGTCAAATCACAAAATAGTCATAACTGTATTTCTCCCAGTAGTTCTTGGCAAGGTATATCATTGTCCTCTGTTAAGTGTGTTTAAATTCTTATTTTCCATTAAGTAATTTTTAAATGCTAGTGCAGAATGCTATCTCAATTTGATTTCACCAACTGGCATAATTTAAAACTTGTCAGTAATTTATGTAATTTTTTTCCTAAGAATGCTTTACCTAACCATAACTTTTTTATTTTTAAGTCTTGGCAATTTGTCCCTAAAAGTGAGCTAAGAAATGATGGCCAAGACGCTGCTTTGTGAATACAAAGACATTTTTACAGAAAGACTGAGGCAACGCAGAATAAGATATTAATCAAGACAGTGCCAGGAAGAAATAATAGTGTAATGGATTGATTTAATTTCAGAAACTTCATTTAGAAATATTTGTAACTGTTCAGCTCCTGATTGCATAATTGATTATAGTATAATATATTATTATGATTGATTTATATATATATTTTTCCTTTATAAATTATGTGCGGGTTTTCTTTTGTGTTATCTCAGATTTGTCTAAAACACTGACATAAATAGAGTGCATTACAAGCAACGGCTGACAAACTCCAGATTTTCTTGTCCAAACAGTTGCAAGCAATTTGGGAAATGGAACCTTCTCCTTTGGCTGCACTGTCTGATATGCACAATGTTCTTGCTATTACAGGATGCTGATGAAGACAGTGTGTCACAGGACCTTGCTGTTCAAAGCCTGAAGATCTACAACATCAAAGCTAACACGTCAGAGGATCCAGACATCGGCATTGTGGTGGACGGCATGAAAATTCTAACTGCTCTGGGTAACTTTCCAAGGGCTTGCTCCCTGCTTGTTGGGTTGGCGTATGCTGTGAATCTCGCCTATCCAAAGGAGCTCAGATACACGTTTGAAGTGTTTCAGAAACTTCTCCTCGGGCTGGATAGTTCAAAGCTCTCCCCAAAAGTGAACAGCCTCAGGAATAAACTACTGGCTTAAGAAAACGGACCGTTGCTAAACAAAAGGGAATAGACAAGTCACTGTCAAAACCAACATGCAAAACTTTGTGAAATGCTCGGTGAAGTTAGTTAAAATTAGGGTCATTTTCAGTTCAGTGGATTTCTGCATGTGTATTTTTTCTTGCAGTACATTACAGTTAACCACCCTTTCTAAGGACTGACTCCTTGTTCTCATATGTGCCTGTTATATGGCTTGGATCTGTTCAGGTCTGTCACATGAACCCTTGTCCCTTTTATACAGCATAGAGCATCCACTATTGCCTTTTTGGAGAGTCCATGCAGGCTTCACTGAAGGGTGATGATCTGCAGGCCGGAAAACTGTTGTGTTTCATTTGCACTTTATTTAATATGTTTTTTTTCCAGTTCTGTCTTTCAACTTATTTTTCGAAAAGGAAAGTATGTGTCACGGAGCCAAGGGCCCCAACACAGTGACAAGATGTAGCATAAACATACAAAAAAAGAAAATGGAAGTTTTTATGCCTCAAAGGTCTCGCCCAACTCTCACATCTTGTCATGCGTTTTCCCCAGGTAGGTTTTATGTGCATACTTGTTTTGTGCTCTGCATGCCTTAAACATGCAGAGCACAAAAGTGAACATAAGAGTTCACTTTAAACATAAAGTGAACTCTTATGTGATTGATAAATTGTTGAAGCAAGTTTAACTGAGTCCATGTTGATTGTTGTTGATGTGATGGTTCTAAAAAATCATGTTAACTATACTTAGAGCAGAGTGGCACTATGTTTATGTATATTGCCCCTTCTCTGTTTTATTGTTGTATTTAGGAATTTTGCACTAGTTGGTGCTGGATAAACACGTTTTATAAAATTGCACAAATAAATGCTGCTGCTGTTTTATGCATTGTAATTTGTTATTTTTTGATGCCACTCAAGTTTGGTCAGGATATTGTGTAAATTAGACACAGAAAAATTAGGGCAACAAAGTGACATTCAATATTATTGAATAGATTTAAAGTGCTATCATACAAATAAAAACTTAAAATTTATCAATTATTTTAGCTACAGATTAATAAGAACAACAGTTTTAATGTGTTGAATTAACCAATAATGTGCTACAATATGAATTGATATTATTTGTATTATTTACTTAATCCAAATAATTTTTATGTTGATGTTTAGTAAATGTAAATCAATTTCACCCATTTAATTAATAAATATAAGTTAATTTCACCTAGATTATTAGTAAATATGATTAAATTTCCCCCAGATATTTAATAAATCTACATAATTTTTGCTCAGATACTTAGTAAATAAAAATTAGTTTTTCTTGTAAAATTGACTTGGATTTACTAAATATTTTTGGGCAATATAAATGATCATTTGCATTGATATTAATAAATCAAACACATTTCAGCTGTTGCTTTTATTAAGATGTACTTCATTTTTTAAGTTAAGTTAAGTTAACATATTCAATACTTTTTAATCAAAATTGTAGAACTTAAATTCTATTCAATTATATTACGTGTCACTTTGTTGCCACAATTTTTTTAAGTAACCATTGGTCAAATTTTTCTGAGTGTACGGGACAGTAGCATCCATGCGCCTTATGAATGAAAAAAGTTTTAAAATAGGCCATTCATTCAAGGTGCGCCTTATAATCCGGTCTGCCTTATAGTGCGGAAAATTCGGTAAGTCTTCGTCTCTCACTTGCCCTCACATTAAAAGTTTTAATTGAGTTAGAGGATTTATAATTAAATAATTACATTTTCATGGAAAACCACGTATAGACAAAATAAATTGTGTTTATGGAAAAAAAAAAAGCTCATGTCAACTAATTTGCTGTGGTTGTACCAAGATGCCAACAGCCAAATTAAATCTCCCTCCCTCCCCCATGTAGGTTCATGTCCCAAATTTTCAGCAGGCACTACACAGCCAGGCTGCCGCCATTTGACTGACGGTGCAGGACGTCACCGAGCAGGACACATAATCCCTCCGAAGGAACAGATGCTTGCTTCCTCCTGACATATGCCCCCCGAAAGCGAGATAGAAAACAGAGAGGAAGACAGCATCCACTTTAACGACGGGAGGTGTGACGGATATGATCTAATGTAGACAAATGGAAGAAATTCCTTATTATAGAAAGGTCCTTATTTATCAAGTCAGATCGAATGTGAATGTTATAAGAAGTGACTGATCTGGAGAGGTAGATTGCATTCCAGACATGTCTGCATCAGAGCTGACATTTTTACAAAGCACACACAACAGTAGGCAATTTGGAGCAACAAAAACAAATGTGCTAAAATAAAAAAGGTGGAAAAACTTTGAAGTGATAAATTTTATATGTTTCTTTTAAAACAAAGTAAAAATAATGAACACAACAGGATAGGACACACTTTATCCTCATAGCTGGTGTGCAAAGAGCAAAAACTTCCCGCCTGCACTTCTGTGCATCATCTTTTGGATTTAATTAATATTTTCTTTCATATAAACAAGTGTCTGCTGTTGTTTATTTATCACACGACTTATTAAGCATGACTATTCAAAGAGCTTTACATGATGAAAACATAAGAGCGCATTGCAATGACTTAAAGAGAAGTAAAAAAAAAGTTGAAATAAATGTTCCAGTTAATGAAAATTAAAAGCAGCTCTTAACAGGTGGGCTTTAGTTTTGATTTAAAGGAACTCATTGTTTCGGCTATTTTGCAGTTTCCCAGAAGTTTGTTCCAGATTTGTGGTGCATAGAAGCTGAATGTTGCATCTCCACGTTTTCAGAACCAGAAGACCTTAGAGGTCTGGAATGTGGATCCAACAACAGCAGATCTTTAATGTGTTGTGGTGCCAAGCCGTTCAGTGGTAAAGTAAACTAACAACATTATTTTCTAGTTTATTCTCTGAGCTAGAGAATAGTTCAGCCCTTACACCACACCAGTGTAAAAAGACTGCAGTAATCAATGTGACTAAAGATAAACACATGGATGAGTTTCTCTTAATCTTGCTAAGATCAAGAGTCCATTAAAAATGCTAACTTCATGTCAGTCTTATGCACACCCCTTCAAACAAAGTGTTACAATTTTTGAAGACTTTCTTTAGCATCTTGAGGTCTGCTTTTAGGTTGACTTTGATTAGACGGATATGTTTGTTGTAGTTTAACACTTAGAGATTAATTTCCGGCAGGGGAATGAAAGATTTCTTTTAAGACTTCTTCAAGTCCTCTTTAAGGGTGCATTCACACCATCACTGTTCAGTCTGCTTTACTCCAGTCTGTTTGCCTAGAAAGTTTGGTTTGTTTGAGGAGGTGTGAATGCTAATTGAACTCTGATGTGGACCAAAGAGCGAACTCTGGTCCAGTTACAAACCTTGCTCTCGGTATGATTAAAGTGAGCTCTGGTGTGGTTTGAATATGTGCAAGTCAAACAGACCAGAGACCGTTCCAAAAGCAGGAAGTGGACTGCAGTACAGGGCATTAGGGGTAAATACAACCAAAACAAACATGCTAGCAAGGCGCTTGCGGAAGCCATGGCTCTTCTTTGACCTCCTGGATGAGTAAGTGAGATTCTCTTGAAGTCATTTTGGTGGACCAGCTACTTCCTAGGAAGGTTCCCCATTGTTCAGTGTTTTTGCATTCGTAGAGTTCTGTATGTGTTTTGGTGTAATTCTCAAAGCCTTACAACTATCCTCTTGTCAAATCTGTATTTACTTTGAAGTAATTAAACATAAACCACTTTACACACTTACCTGCGCATACACATACTTCCTCCAAGGTGAAATCTTTTCATTAAAAAGACAAACAAGATGAAAAACACACTGAGTTCAATGCATTCCGTATGTCTTTTATTAATAGAATTTAATTAACAACTATTGATAAGCTTTGGTTGTCTTAAGGACATGTTTGTTTGCTATGGATATATGTTGGTGGGTGGCTGTCTGTGTATCTTAAGAACCTGCTCATTATACAGTCTTTATACAGTGATCTTCTTGATTCGTGAACCATGAAGAGTAAACACCCACACACACACGCACGCACACACGCGCACACACACACACACACGCACGCACGCACACACACACACACACACACACACACACACACACACACACACACACACACGCATGCACGCATACACGAGCATACACGCCCACACACACATACTTGTAGAGTGTGAGCTACAAACACAGCATGTTGACAGATTAGATGAGAGTTTTTAATCATTTTAATTAAACCTAATTGTTATTTGTTGAATATGTGGCATTTATGAAGTTCACAAGGATATCCAAGCAGATGATTGAATACTAATTAAAGTATCAGAAAGTGTGTTTAAAGCAAGAAAATGATCAGAAGCAGAGGAGAGTCGCATATTAAAGCATTCATGAGAAAACAATGCACAATGACTAGCTTTATGGGGACATTAAAATAATACACGCCTGTTCTGAAGATGCATCTTTTCATTGTGGGTTTTGAAGAAGTTCAAGAAAGTTTGGTTGCAGGAAATAAAGCTGAGCGTCAAAGCACAGAAAAATAAACCTAGTTCTGATTAGAAAAGCTTCACTGCCTCTTCACATGCAGCTTTTATAGTTTCGAGGATTTTTTTATGTTTAGCATGGTTCAAGTCAGCAGACAGCAGCTGATTGAGATCCAGATCTGGCCTCTTACTAGGCCCAAGACTACTCAGTTGGATTTGGGCTAAAATATTAGTCCTGAACTTTTATATAATTCGTGACTCATGGAAAAAGCTTGTCCTGATATCATGACATTTATTTTATTGAAGTACTGTACAAAGCTCTTCTTCAACAGCTCTCAGTTTCTCTCTCTGTTTTAGTTTTTATAGTAGCCAGGCTTGAGAAGCTCACTTCACTCAGATATGTTGTGGGAAATGGACCCATGTTCTTTCCAACAACTGTTGAGCTTCACTGTCTTTTCCATCACTGTCATCAGTCTTGCTAGATACAATGCTCTTGCTGCTACCTTTTAATGTAAAATGCTCTGTACCTCCATCCATCCATCCATCCATCCATCCATCCATCCATCCATCCATCCATCCATCCATCCATCCATCCATCCATTTTCTTCCACTTATCCGGGATCGGGTCGCAGGGGCAGCAGCTTCAGAAGGGAGGCCCAGACTTCCCTCTCCCCAGCCACTTCTTCCAGCTCCTCCGGGGGAACCCCAAGGCATTCCCAGGCCAGCCGAGAGACATAGTCCCTCCAGCGTGTCCTGGGTCTTCCCTGAGGCCTCCTCCCGGTGGGACGTGCCCGGAACACCTCACCAGGGAGGCGTCCAGGAGGCATCCTTACCAGATGCCCGAGCCACCTCAACTGGCTCCTCTCGACGTGGAGGAGCAGCGACTCTACTCTGAGTCCCTCCCGGATGACCGAGCTTCTCACCCTATCTCTAAGGGAAGGCCCAGCCTCCCTGCGGAGGAAACCCATTTCGGCCGCTTGTATCCGTGATCTCATTCTTTCTGTCATGACCCAAAGCTCATGACCATAGATGAGGGTGGGAACGTAGATCGACCGGTAAATCGAGAGCTACGCTTTTTGACTCAGCTCCCTTTTCACCACGACAGATCGGTGCAGCGCCCGTTTCATGGCAGACGCTGCCTCAATCCGCCTGTCGATCTCCCAATCCCTTCTTCCCTCATTCGTGAACAAGATCCCCAGATACTTAAACTCCTCCACTTGAGGCAGGACGACCCCCCTGACCTGGAAAGGCACTCTACCCTTTTCCAGCTCAAGACCATGACCTCGGATTTGGAGGCACTGAGCCTCATCCCGGCCGTTTCACACTCGGCCGCGAATCGCTCCAGTTACAGCTGCAGATTACGATCTGGTGAAGCCAACAGGACCACATCATCCGCAAAAAGCAGAGATGCGATCCTAAGGCCACCAAAACGGATCCCCTTAACACCTCAGTTGCGCCTAGAAATTCTGTCCATGAAGGTAATGAACAGAATCGGTGACAAAGGGCAGCCTTGGCGGAGTCCAACTCTCACACGAAACGAGCCCGACTTACTGCCGGCAATGCGGACCAGACTCTGACACCGGTCATACAGGGACCGGACAGCCCGTATCAAAGGGCCCGGTACCCCATACTCGTGGAGAACACCCCCACAGAGCCCCCCGAGGGACATGGTCGAACGCCTTCTCCAAGTCCACAAAACACATGTAGACTGGTTGGGCGAACTCCCATGCACCCTCCAGGACCCTACTGAGGGTGTAGAGCTGGTCCAGTGTTCCACGACCAGGACAAAAACCACACTGCTCTTCCTGAATCCGAGATTCGACTATCCGATGGACCCTCCTCTCCAGGACCCCTGAATAGACCTTACCAGGGTGGCTTAAGAGTGTGACTCCCCTGTAATTGGAGCACACCCTCCGGTCCCCCTTTTTAAACAGGGGGACCACCACCCCAGTCTGCCAATCCAGGGGAACTGCCCCCGATGTCCATGCGATATTGCAGAGTTGGCTGAGCCAACACAATCCTACAACATCCAGAGCCTTAAGGAACTCCGGGCGGATTTCATCCACCCCCGGGGCCCTGCAACCGAGGAGCTTTTTGACCACCTCAGCGACCTCATCCCCAGAGACTGGGGAGCCCAACCCAGAGTCCCCAGGCTCAGCTTCCTCAACAGAAGGCATGTTGGTGGGATTGAGGAGGTCTTCGAAGTATTCCGCCCACCGGCCCACAATGTCCCGAGTTGAGGTCAGCAGCACACCATCCCCACTATAAACAGTGTTGGTGCTGCACTGCTTCCCCCTCCTGAGACGCTGGATGGTGGACCAGAATCGCCTCGAAGCCGTACGGAAGTCTTTCTCTTGGGTGAGTTTTTGGCTCAGCGACCACCCGAGCTGCATGCCGCTTCGCCCGCCGGTACCCATCAGGTGCTTCTGGAGTCCCACAGGCCAAAAAGGCCCGATAGGACTCCTTCCTCAGATTGAAAGCATCCCTCACCGAAGGTGTCCACCAACAGGTTCGAGGGTTGCCGCTGCGACAGGCACCAACAACCTTGCGGCCGCAGCTCCGATAAGCCGCCTCGGCAATGGAGGCACGGAACATGGTCCACTCAGAATCAATGTTCCCAACTTCCCCCGGAATGTGTTCGAAGTTCTGCCGGAGATGGGGGTTAAAGCTCTGTCTCACAGGGGACTCCGCCATACGTTCCCAGCAGACCCTAACTACAAGTTTGGGCCTGCCAGGTCTGACCGGCTTCCTCCCCCACCACCGGAGCCAACTCACCACAAGGTAGTGGTCAGTGGACAGCCCCGCACCTCTCTTCACCCGAGTGTCCAAGATATATGGCCGCAGATCCGATGAAACGATGACAATATCGATCATCGATCTGCGGCCTAGGATGTCCTGGTGCCAAGTGCACATATGGACATCCTTGTGCTTAAACATGGTGTATGTGATGGACAATCCGTGATGAGCACAGAAGTCCAACAACAGAACACCACTCGAGTTCAGATTGGGGGGTCCATTCCTCCCAACCACGCCTCTCCAGGTCTCAATGTCATTGCCCACGTGAGCGTTGAAGTCCCCCAGTAGAACAAGGGAGTCCCCAGGAGGGGCACTCTCCAGTACCCCTTCTAAGGACTCCAAAAAGGGTGGGTAATCTTAACTGTTGTTCGGCCCGAAAGCACAGACAACAGTCAGAACCCGTCCCCCCACCCGTAGGCGGAGGGAGGCTACCCTCTCGTTCACCGGGGTAAACCCCAACGTACAGGCGCCAAGATGGGGGGCAACAAGTATGCCCACTCCTGCCCGGTGCCTCTCACTGTGGGCAAATCCAGAGTGGAAGTACGTCCAGCCCCTCTCAAGGAGACTGGTTCCAGAACCAGAGCCATGCGTTGAGGTGAGGCCAACTATTTCTAGCCGGAACCTCTCAGCCTTGCACACTAGCTCCGGTTCCTTACCCACTAGAGAGGTGATGTTCCACATCCCAAGAGCCAGCTTCTGCAGCCGAGGATCAGACCGCCAGGGTCCCCGCCATCGTGCCCCACCTCCAGGCCTGGCTCCAGAGTGGGGCCCCGGTGACCCGCGTCCGGGTGAGGGAACGCTAGATCCAAGGTTGTTGTGCATCATAAGGGGTCTTCGGGCTGCGCTTGTTCTGGTTCCTCACCTAGGACTTATCTGCCTTGGGTGACCCTACCAGGGGCATAAAGCCCCAGACAGCATAGCTCCTAGGATCATTGGGACACTCAAACCCCTCCACCACGATAAGGTGGCAGCCCGAGGAGAGGTACTGCCATCTAGTGGTAAGAAAATTACATGAATTACTCGGTTTTCTATAAGGACCCAGCAGAAGCCTGCGTCCTAATAAATCTGCTGCATATATTAAGGACGCAGCACTTCGTCTCCAAGGCCGAACCATGGTTTCGTTCACGCTGAGCTTAAGTGCAGCGGCTCTATTTCCCTCCTGTAGTGCCTGATCGACAGCCCTCAACTCAAAAGCTGCATGATAAAAGTTTGAAAACATTTCTCCGTCGTGCCTGCTGTTGCATGTGGTTGTTCTAAATGAAAATTAGCGCGTTCTTCTTTTGATTTACAATTTTGACTTCTAATGATTCACTTGCTGCTAGAGAGCCCCCTGGTGGTTGAAGAAAAATCCACAGAAAAGCCACACCGGACTATAATCTGCATGGTTCAAAGATTAGGAAAAAAGTAGCAGCTTATAGTCGGGAAAATATGGTACCGTAGGTGAAATTGAATAATTTCCACAGCACACCTGACGATCACTCACGGCACACTGGTGTGCCGCAGAACAGTGGTTGAAAAACACTGCTGTAAGTGGTCCGGTATGAAACGGGTGTGATAGAACAACGGTACCACAGCACTTTTAAATTTCAATAATCAGAATGCAGAAATTGTTTCCGTTGTTTTAAAAGGTTTATGTCCGTCTGCCTTTTCCCCATCGATAAGCTTCCCGACCGACCTGCACCTTAGGGACTTAAAAAAAAAGACGCACACATTGCGCAAAACTCTGAAACAGGAGAAGCGGGACATAAAACGGAGCGACGAACTAGATGTGAAATACGGCATAAAAACAGAATCCGACGCTGAACACATGATGTGAAACACATGACGATTAGGCGGCGCAGCAGGTGATGATATGATAAAATAAATCTAGCAACACGAAAGAAACTAAAGTGGACATAGCAATAAACCAAGAGGATAATACTAATCAAATGAAACTAAATGGAAATGAATGAAGAACAAAATGCAAGAATAAACTATCCATCCATTTCTTACACCCTTGTCCCTCAGTGGGGTCGGGAAGGTTGCTGGTGCCTATCTCCAGTTGGCGTACCGGGCGAGAGGCGGGGTACACCCTGGACGGGTCGCCAGTCTGTCGCAGACCAACACAGAGACACACAGGACACAACCTTGCACACACACACTCACACCTAGGGGCAATTTGGAGAGGCCAATTAACCTGACAGTCATGTTTTTGGACTGTGGGAGGAAACCAGAGTACCCGGAGAAAACCCACACATGCACAGGGAGAACATGCAGAAAGACCGGGGCCGAGAATCGAACCCAGAACCTTCTTGCTGCAAGGCAACAGCTCTACCAACTGCGCCACTGTGCAGCCCAAGAATAAACTAAGAAATTAAAATAAATACAGGGGAATAAACTGGTATGGCAAGATCTTTCGATCAATAATTAATACATAGGACTGTATGGCAAAAATAAACAGACACTATTTCCAGATAAAAGGTAAAATAATATTGTTGAAATGTCATGGGTTTGTTGAGACTATATCTAGTACTGATAATAAATATATCTTAGGAACTGATCACTTATTTATGTTTTTAATTAGATTTGATATATTTATTTCTTCAATATCATTTTTATGTCAGTGTTAATGTCATGAGGCTGATGACTCCATGACACTTTCAAATTAAATCATTAGGATATAATAAAGAACCATATTTGTGTTTTGTAATATCTGTCCAGTAAAACTATTAATCTATAAATCAATAGGTCTATATAAAGATATAATCCATGTGTCTGTCTCATATTGTATGGCATTAAAAGGACCTGAAACTTTGTTTTTCCACTGAAAGCTCTGGTTTGCACAATAAATGCCATGTGGGTGAAGTTTATGGATGATACTCTGATGTCCCATTCTCCTGAAGGCAGCACAGAGCTGCATTACCAGAAACTGACAAACACTGAAGAGAAGAAGAGTTATGATTAATGTAGTTACAGTTCTATCCATGTTTTAATGTTGCAGAGCTCAGTTGTTTTGCAAATAGTTCAAAGTTTAAACTGGCATTGCTGTACATCTTTTATCTGGTCATTTTGTGCAAAATTTAACAACTAGAAAATGGCACAATATAATAATTTTTTTCCACTCTGATTGGCTGCTGTTAGGCCTACCAATTTTAACTTGAATGTTCATTGCATTTTCGTAGACGCCCATGAAAATAATTTCTATTCCCATGACTTTTTTGTTCTCTGGGAAATTATTTTGATAAATACAGAAACAAGCATAAAAATCAAAACATCTACAATAGTGATAGTAATATTAATGATAAAATAATGGTCAGTGGAAAGTAGCCTGCAAATTCTTGGTGGGGGGCGGTGAGGGACCTGGATAAAGGCTAGGGGTCGCTGGCCCAAAAAAGGTTGAGAAACACTGTTCTCATTGTGACTAGACTACCTAACTTTTAAACAAAGTTAGCAGTAAAAATTTGGACATGTGACTATTCCAGAATTAAAACTGCTTAACCAAAAAGATTTAGTTCTATATATGAAAGTAAACTGACAACAGATGTTATAAATGAGCGATATTCAAGGCAACATTCCTGACAGATCGTTTACCTCAATCAAACGGAGTTTTCTGATTCCATCTGCTGCTGCCTTTACTCTAAGCCGTTCAGAGGGGGAGGAGAGGAAGCACTCTGCTGAATGCGCTGCTGTGCGCCTTCAAAATAAAAGCATGCGAGTGGAAGATTTAAAATTCTTCGCAACTGCGGTGAAATTATTGGGGAGGGGGGATGAATGAGACTGTCTCTAATATTCGCTTCCTACGCCTATGCCTTTAAGCAACTTTCCAGGCTTGTATGTTCATATCTGTTGCAGTATTACCCAACACAGAAATATAAAAGAAAAGAAACAACTTCAAGCTGATTAACTTCAAACTTTTATGTCAAGTGGCTAAATGTGCACCTTTTATTCCAAACTGCCATGTTTTCCAGCTTTATTCAGCATAAGTTTATCTCATGTAGATGAAGCGGTTACCTGGCTATAGTAATTAGCTGCTCTGCGCTATCCATCCATCCATTTTTTATACACCCTTGTCCCTAGAGGAGTCGGGAGGGTTGCTGGTGCCTATCTCCAGCTAACGTTCCGGGTGAGAGGCGGGGTACACCCTGGACAGGTTGCCAGTCTATTGGAGGGCAACACAGAGATAGACAGGACAAACAACCATGCACGCACACACTCACACCTGGGGCAATTTTAGAGAAACCAATTAACCTGACAGCCATGTTTTGGACTGTGGGAGGAAGCTGGAGTACCCGGAGAAACCCACACATGCACAGGGAAAACATGCAAAGTCCATGCTGAAAGACCCCAGGCCGGGAATCAAACCCAGGACCTTCTTGCTGCAAGGCAACAGTGCTTGATCTGCGCTAATACTCACTAATTTTACAGTACTGAATAGCAAGATACGGGCTGTCAGGTCCCTGTATGACCGGTGTCAGAGTCTGTCCGCATTGCCGGCAGTAAGTCGGGCTCGTTCCGGTGAGAGTTGGACTCCGCCAAGGCTGCCTTTGTCACCGATTCTGTTCATTACTTTATGGACAGACTTCTAGGCGCAGCCGAGGTGTTGAGGGGATCCGCTTTGGTGGCCTTAGGATCGCATCTCTGCTTTTAGTGGATGATGTGGTCCTGTTGGCTTCATCGGAACGTGATCTGCAGCTCTCACTGGAGCGGTTTGCAGCCGAGTGTGAAGCGGCCGGGATGAGGCTCAGTGGCTCCAAATCCGAGGCCATGGTCTTGAGCCGGAAAAGGTAGAGTGCCTTCTCCGGGTCAGGGGGGTCGTCCTGCCTCAAGTGGAGGAGTTTAAGTATCTGGGGATAATGTTCACGAATGAGGGAAGAAGGGAGCAGGAGATCGACAGGCGGATTGGGGCAGCGTCTACTGTGAAGCGGGCGTTGTACCGGTCCGTCGTGGTGAAGAGAGAGCTGAGCCGAAAAGCGAAGCTCTCGATTTACCGGTCGATCTACGTTCCCACCCTCATCTATGGTCATGAGCTTTGGGTCATGACCGAAAGAACGAGATCACGGGTACAAGTGGCCGAAATGGGTTTCCTCCGCAGGGTGGCTGGGCTCTCCCTTAGAGATAAGGTGAGAAGCTCGGTCATCCGGGAGGGACTCAGAGTAGAGCCGCTGCTCCTCCACGTCGAGAGGAGCCAGTTGAGGTGGCTCGGGTATCTGGTAAGGATGCCTCCTGTACGCCTCCCTGGTAAGGTGTTCCGGGCACGTCCCACCGGGAGGAGGCCTCGGGGAAGACCCAGGACACGCTGGAGTAATTATGTCTCTCGGCTGGCCTGGGAACGCCTTGGATTCCCCCGGAGGAGCTGGAAGAAGTGGCTGGGGAGAGGGAAGTCTGGGCCTCCCTTCTGAAGCTGCTGCCCCGCAACCCGACCCCGGTAAGCGGAAGAAAATAGATGGATGGGATGGATGAATAGCAAGACATTTGCATCTTCATCACCATCATGCAAATCCAGCTAGAAGTTGACAGTAAGGAATTCTGCTGCCCAGTAACTTACCTGTAATTGTAGCTCTTAAAGAGACAGACAGCGTCATGTAATTTCGGATTCCAGCTATTGGGCTGTAACTCAAAAAGCAAACTGCTCCAGTTCATCCCTGAACTGAAAAGTAGAACATCATTTATATTCATGAAGTGTGCTTGCATTGCTACTTGCTCTTAATACCTTGGAATTACAAGATTTAAGATCTCTTTGACACACACTGACTGGGGTTTATTAGGTGAAGATGTTAAACAGAAGCAGCCATTAGCTTGATTTATGGATCATATTTAATTGGTCGTTTAAAAAAAATGGTAACACTTTTTGAAGGGGGGTGAATAAGACTGACATGACACTGTCATGAACATGACACAACACATGTTATGAACATGAATAAGCCTTCATGAATATTATGACTGTTGTCATAAAGCGTAATTCGGTAAATTATGACATTTTTAATACAAAGTTGACATTATGTCTTTGTTATGACAACTTGACATCCATCCATCCATCCATCCATCCATCCATCCATCCATCCATCCATCCATCCATCATCCATCCAACCATCCATCCATCCATCCATCCATCCATCCATCCATCCATCCATCCATCCATCCATCCATCCATCCATCCATCCATCCATCCATCCATCCATGTTCTTTACACCCTTGTCCCTTAGTGGGGTCGGAGGTCTGCTGGTGCCTATCTCCAGCTAACGTTCCGGGCACTAAACCCTGGACAGGTCGCCAGTCTGTCGCAGACCAAGAAATCATTACTGAAATAAATTAGTTATAAAAGTAATACTGATTGCACTTTAAAAATTAGGTAACTTTGTTATTAAAGGTAAAGTTTAAACAGTAATGATTTCTTGGTTATGTCAAGTTGTCATAACAAAGACCAATTAACCTGACAGCCATGTCAACTTTGTATTGACATTATTCAATGTCAATACAAAGTTGACATTGAATAATGTCAACTTTGTATTAAAAGTGTCATAATTTACCGAATGATGCTTTATGACAACAGTCATAAATATTCATGACGGCTTATTCATGTTCATGACAAGTGTCATGACAGTCTTATTCACCCCCCTTCAAATAAAGTGTTACCAAAAAATTACTTGAATATCTGACTTTTTGAAAGAGAAAGCATCTGCAGACAACAATACTAAATGTTGGACAACATATTAAAAAAAAAAATTTTTTTAAATTCCCTTCTCACCCTCCGCGAGTGGTTTCTTACATCCTCTGAGCTCGGGTCCTTTACCAAAGGCCTGGGAGCTTGAGGGTTCTGCGCAGTATTTGCATGTGCCTAGAACTGCACATTTCTGGACTGAGATGTCTGATGTTGTTCCTGGGATCTGTTTTAGCCACTGCTCCAGTTTGGGGGTGACTGCCCCGAGGGCCCCGATGACCACAGGCACCACTGTATATATAATTGTAGTTTTATCTTTAAATTTATCCACTGACATTTTTCTTGAAAACAGAAACCAACTACTGATTAATTTCAGCATTGCTTTCATTATCAGTAACATAATGCATATTTAAAAGCACTTTGTCAGGAAGACATGTTGGTCCTTATAGATGAATTGGTGATTGAATACATTAAGAAGTACCGTAAAGAGTTACTTCTGAATTCCAAACCAGCAGGACTGGTTTGGAATTCAGAAGTTGAAATTTGCAAAAGCAAATGGTATAAAGCATTTTGGTTGAAAAGACTATTTTAGGAACAGTAGTTAAACTATTGTCTCTACACACACATCCCACGCGCACACACTAGCTCCTGACAGAAAAAAAAAAACATCCAGGGCTGCCTTCCTTGATGCACTTGAGGATAAAATAACTGTCTCCACACATACACTCAATGCCTTGCACCTGAGTACACTCATGTGCCAGCAAAAGGCCACAGCACCGTCTGATCCTGCCACACACACGCATGCACGCACAGACTCGAGACACTCTCTCACAGCAAACTGCCCTCTTACCTCATAATTACTATTGTTTTCTGAATGTGTGCTGCATACATAGATTTTTGAAAAATGGACAAAAACCTAAAAACTTCCTGTGTGATGTTGTAAGTCAAAAGCTTAAAGCACAACTGATCCAGATCTGAAATCTGATGTTGTTTCCTGTAACTTTCATGTCATTTTCACATGACTGTATATGACTGTTTATGTTTGTTTGTTCTTTGGTTTTTGCTCCTTATGGCTTTTTTATTGTGTGATACATCTCTGTAAACAAATAGCCAATAATTCTAAATTACACAACCACACCTCCTCACCATTCTGATCACCAGTTTGGTCCCATACGATGGCTCACTGTTTAACCATCATTTGTTGCAACGGAGACATAGAAGATTGTGTTTGTGGTTGAACTAGTGATTGAACGCTGCCAAGACTGATTACCATTGCATTCGGCCTCCATTTACACAATCAAAATGGGAGGACAGGAGCTAGTCATGACCACAGAGTTCAAATACCTGAACTTGCTGGTCACCTTGGAAGCATACACAGTGTCCGGGTGTGAGCCAATGTGCCATAGTTTTAATAGCAACAAGTCACCAAGGCACTGAGAGATAAGAGGATTCCAAAATTCTCAAGACCAAAATCTAGAAGACTATTGTGTGAGCTGTAACTTTCTGTCGTGTGACATGTTTACCAGCAATGAAGAACAAGCAAACCTTCAGCATGAAGAAGATGAAAATGTTCAGGCGGTTGCTCAGATTGTCCAAATACAATGGTGCCTATCGTTCACCTCCTTTGTTGCAGGAGGCTATATTTATTCCAAAGCCAGCTACTGATCTAATTCACGATAGGCTGACACCAGTAACTAAGCAAACCTGACTCGCTCTTTATCCATTTGCCAAATAGGAAGACTCAATCAGAAACCAACTTCTGCTCTGTATAATGCAGAATGCCTGTCCTTGGTGTCACATTGGATTACAGTAAAATCTGTGAAACAAACATGTCAATGTGTGTCGCTTACAGACTGGTATTGTTGTGGCCATTTATGTTAAATTTTGTGGATTGTAATTTCTACCAATTTAGTTTTCTCCTTTGGGCAGTTAGAAAATATTTTAGAACCAAAATTTGTAATAAATTTTTATATTCAGAATTGTTTAGATTATGTTGGTAATTGTTAGACCCTCACATTAATTTGAGTAATTAAGAACACACCAGGTGCTTGGTGGAGATCTATTATTTGGCAAATGTCTGGTGTGTTGACGGGAGGTTTTGTAAATGATTTTTTGGCCACGTTTTAGAGCTTGAAACATCAAATTAAGATTATTTTCGTTTTCAATTAAGTTGTAAGACATTTATAGCAATTATTTTGTCTCTATTTTTTACAAGAAATAAAGCATATATATTTTTTCAAAACAATCAAGTCAGAAATCAAACCACGACTGGTATGCCAACCATGGTTTTTGATAAAGTCACAGGTGACCAACCTAGGCATGCTTACCAATCCTAATGCTAGCCTATCTGTGCTAACAGCCAGCAGAAGAAGGCAATCCAGTGAGTGACCAGCCACGCTAGTCACCAGTCTCTGTAGAAAGCTAACACAAGTGAGCATCAATTACCTGTGCTGGCCTGTCGTTAATCAGATCACTGATTAGCCTCCTGCAACAAGGAAGTAACCACCTCTAGGTGTGCAGTATTTGAAATGTTGCCGCTGAAACTGCACCATAAACACCATGAATGAGGATGAGAGACGAAGACTTCAGGAAACTCAAAGCACCCAAGAAGCATTGCTGCAACAATGAAAAAACACACTTTTTGTACAAAGTACCATATATTTAAGTACTATGGATTTGCTTGGATTTTTCAACTTCAACATTGAAGCTTTATTTTACAGCATATCTGCTTGACACATAAGTGTAAGGTAATGGCTAATTCACTTTTGAGGGTTTGATTAAAAGATTCTTGCTAGTAGGCTAAATGTAAAAATACAGGTGATATAATAAATGTTTATGATCTCTACCCCTACTTGTTATGTTTTCTATTTTTAGGAGGGTCAAAGCATTAATTCGGGGTACCAGACCGTTAATTCTGTGTTATTAATGGAAGAGCCAAAACTGATCATGGAGCAAGAAGAACATCAGTGCCACATTCTCTCATAAATGGAGATAATTATCTTTGCGTCATAAAATCACACACACTTGAATCTGTGTCCAATCAAACACAGTTATGGCCATTTTTACTGCTGCTGCTGTCCATGTTGGACAGATGTGTGTGGTAATGGCATACAGCGGGTGTTAGAAACAAACATTATAGATAATGTCCACGTGCATATCGGAGTTAATGATCAGAAGAAGTCTTCAAGCTCAGTTTGCAGGTTGCCACCTTACCCAGGCAAGCGGGTGAGAAAGTCCGCTCACCCACTTGCACACATTTATCATATTTAGCAACTTGTAAGGAGGCCTGGCGACCCGAAAGAAACCCGAAACAGCTTGAAGATGGCGGGAGAGGATGAGGAGGAGACGGGATGAAGACACACCTGTTATTAGCTTTCCTCCAGATGGCGGATCAGATGGAAGTTGAGACGGTAGGACTGGAGAAGGAATGTCTGGATGGGAAAGGGGGGAAGATGGGAGATCCTTGGAGGGAAAGGAGGAGATTGTGGAGCATTAATAATGAACGGCGGGTCCTTGGAGACCATGTTCACACATTAATAATGAATCACATTCAGCTGGACAGCCAAACTAACATCTCGGCACAACTTAAGGGGAGAAACAGCAGAAAATTGAACGTGATGCTTTAGGGTGAATTTGGAAAACTTTTTACTTTGTAAAAATATTCATATCACATTAAAACCTTAAACTTCAATGCATTTTATTGGGATTTTATGTGATAGACCAACAACATAGTCCCTAATAATGTGTAGTTTAGGCCAACTCTGTGCTGTGATAACCTGAACAAAATTCCAGTAAAATAAGGACGGGTATATTTACTTGTATGGCATATTTTAGCTGCAAAACAATTCAAAGAGGATTACATGATGAAAACTTACAATAAATGACCCAGACTAGAGACTAAAACTAAGGATGTTCCAGCTTTATCAAAGACACTCTAAAAACGTGTGTGGGGGGGTGTTTCAGCAGCGTTGCAGTTTTTTTCCAGATTAGTGAAGCATGAAAACTGAATGCTGCTTCTCCATGTTTGGTTCTAATTCTGAGGATGCAGACCAGACCAGAAGACCTGAGGCCTCTCAGGTCTCATTATCACTTGGTAATAATGTAAGGTAGAGCTGTGTATCATCTGCATAATTATGCTAACTTATCTGCTATGAGTTAGTAGAACATGTGGATATGAAATGACAAAGGAAACCTTGAATATGATTTTTTTATCACCAGACAACAGATGTGTTTCACTTTGAAGCCACTTCACAAAATCCTGATTAATTATTCAAAACTTTTGGGTTGGGACGAATTGTGGAAAAGTTCAAGGGATTGAAAATACTTTTGTAAACTACAATATAGTAAAATATGTATTTAAACTAAAAAAAACAGCAACTAAACATCAGGTTAAAAGTTGTTCAACTTAAATAATGATTATGAATGACTTCCAGAGTGGTATTTAAAACTGGCTGTTTTCGTAGATTATTCTTTTAGGAATCATTTTGCCGTATCTGCGGCAAAATGATTCCTAAAAAAGGCCAGGGCTGGAGTTTGAAATGTTCCCAAAAACATGTTTCTGCTCACAGTAATTGAAACAAATGAACACGGAGATTCTGGGGGGACTGCCAGGTTTTACCCAGAGAAGGACCCAGAGACACAAGCACACATTAACTTCTCAATTACCTCATTTTCCCTCTTCGTCTCTAACATCTTCCCGTCGCTATTTCACACACACTCACTCCCTCATTCGGCGTGTACACACACTTGCGCACAAGCAAATGAGCTGCTTGCTTAAAGCAAATGGGCGGTCCTGATGTTGATTTGCTGCCATTGCCAACAAATATCTCAGCTTCTTGCCCCTTCATCCCTCTTTATCAACCTCTTCTTCTTCTCCTTGCTCTAGCTAGAATGGGTGTGCAGTGCCGAGAGACACACACAAATCGACAAAAACATGTGTGTTGGGCAAAGGGAACACACACACGTACGCGCACCCCTGCACACACCCCTGCACACACACATACACACTGTTCTGGGGGTATAATTACAGCACAGAGGAATAATTACACAGCCTGGTTCCTCTTGTTGTTTCCAACAAATAAACCAGTAAACAAACAAGATGGAGGGTGAAAGAGAGGTCAAGGGACCTCGTGTCTGTGCGCATTCCGTTTCACAAACGTTTGTTCGTTGCATCACCTGCAACACTGCTGGGAGCACACTGGTGTAAGGGTGCCCAAAGGTTTGTAATGTGAAAGTTTCTGAGTTTTCCAGAGTCAACTTTCAACTCCAATTATTAAATATTTTATGTATGGGAGGTGTTTCCATAGTGGGCAGGTTTTAATTGTGGAACCTGGAAAAACAGAACCAGGAAGGAAGGAATAAAAGGATAGAAGAGAATAAAGGACACAAGGAAGAGGAGAAATAAACATCACACAAAGAAAGGAATTAGGGGAGAATGATGGAAAGAAAGAAATAAGTAAAGAAGGAATGAACAAATGAAGGAATCATAGAAGTAAACGAGAACAAACGACATTGAGAAGAAGGGAAGTACCAGAAGGAAGAGAAGTAGGATAATAGAAAGGAAAAGCCCCACAATAAAGGTTTGACACCATGATCACAGGTAAATCAAGATTGATTGATTGATCAATTGGTTGATTGATTAGACATAAGAGAATAAAAGAAGCAAGAACACAGGAAAATAATTAACGTAAAATACAATTAAAAAAAGGGAGAAAGGAGACAAGGCAGGAGGAAATAAAAGTTAGCTCAAAACATCAAATCTTGGTGCTGGCTATCAAACCTGAGGTTAGCCATCAAATGCTAATGCTAGCTATCAAACCTTGCATGGTTGAATCCCCAAGAGTGGAGATAAGGAAGACGCTGAATGTGACCTTCTGTGTGCTAACATGGCTTCCACTATGAGTATTAAATGAATCCAAGGAATATTCAATGTTTGCTCAATTAAAATATGCAGTTGTTAGTGTTTTTCACAGATTCCAGCAATTCATTGGCATTTATCATAGGAAGTTAGAAGCATCAACAGACAAGTAGAAGTGAACATTTTATAGTTGTGACTTCACTGGAAATTTATTGAGTTTCATTTAACAACATCCTGGGTTTCCACTTTATTTTAGGGATTTAATTATGATGCCATTTCATCCTCTCTGCCCGTAGTTCCACTTCCTTTGCTGTATCCAAACTTCTTTAATGTGCTCACAAACACAGAATTTCCTAAAGCAGCCGGTGCCCAGGCAGTCACCTGCACTGAAGGGAAATGGAGTGTGAGGTTTTTACTGGTGCTGTGATTACTGGGTACGACTCAGGAGGAAATGTGTGTTTAGTTTGTTTATGTGCCATCAGACAGCAGGTGGCGGAGTGAGCACAGCACCTCTCAACCTGCACCGGTTCGAGAGGTGTATCAAGGTGCAGGCAAGGGGCGGCGCCTGTAAAATTTCTATCTAGACATCTCTAACAAGAAAACACTGACAGATACACATGTATTTAGGTTCAACTCCATCAATCCTGTTTTTCTGGTCAAATCGGATTCATCTGTGTGCGTGTGTGGGTGTGTGCGTGTGTGTGTGTGTGTGTGTAGGCTGGGGAGGGTTATTCCACTGTGTTAGATGGGGAAAAAAGCGAGGGGGAGGGAGGTTCTCTTCCATGTAGACAAAAAAAGGCCGACATGAAAAATGGTGGACAAGTGAGTGCGATGTGAGGCGGCTTTGTTCTAGTGGAGGGCCGGGTTCAGCAGCAGATGAAGAGCTATCTCTTACTGCAAAATCACAGCTTGACGCAGGTCTCTGCCTTTCATTTGTTTGCTTTTTATCCTTGGTTCTAACTCCCAGTGTGATTATCTCTCTCTCTCCTGCTCTTTATCTTCTTTGGGTTTAATTCAAACTCACCTTCACTGATTTTCAAATTAAATAATTATTAAATTATTTAATTAAATAAATTAAATCATTTGAAAACCAGTGAATTTGGGCCCACTTTCCTGCCCAGCATTGCAATGTTGTGTTACAGATCATACAGCAAATTTAATATCAGACAATCATAACCTGAAAATATACAAATGGTTTCATTCATTAAGGGAAAAAGTGATCCAAATGTACCTAACCCTATGTGAAAAGTAGCCAATTGAGACACACCATTTCTTTTCCTTGGCACTGTTTGGCACTGTTGAAAGCAAGCTAAACAAGACCTGGATACTTCCTTAGGGAATGACAAGCAGTCTTCAAATTTTTAAAACTCAAAATTCTGAAGTCCTCCAGAAATATGAGAGATTAGAGATAATTTTGGAATTATTTTTTTATTGCAAATTAATGTATATTTGGTGCTTGTGTGATTGGAATGGGCAATTAAAAGTGTTTTTAGTTCAGTTCTTTCTCAGTGATTCTAGTTTATTATGTTTACTTATGTTTCTCATGTCTACTTGTTATTTAATGTGAGATTCATTTCCAAGTCCCAAATTGTGCCACCCCCGTGTTTTTCTGTCTTTTCTCACACCTACATCCCATCAGTCAATTAGCCCATGTATTTTGTTCCGCCATTCACGGTCTCAGTACTTCTACACCTTTTCTCCTTTGACTTCTCTGTGACTCCTCGCTTCTTCCCCGTTTTTACCCTACAGCATATTGGCCTCCCTCAACGGGCCACATTGACGGTACAAATCAGGAGTGCCCAGGTCCAGTTCTCCAGACTGTAACTTTTACATGCATCCCTGTTAAAACACCACAGACAAAAAGGTTGACTTCCCTCATCAGCAGCAACTCAGTTCTGTAGAGGCTGATAATGAGTCAATGATCCAGGTGTGATGGAGAAGGAACGCATCTAAAGTTGCAGATGATAGCCCTGGAAAACTAGACTTGGGCAGCCCTGGCATAAATGTATAAAAATACAATGTTAAAAATAGATTAAACACCTCATATTGTTAAATAACGCTTTGGAGCGTCTGGTTAGGAAGCGCATTCAAAACCTTTGGTTGAAATGGCGCGTTAAATTCAAGTCTCCATTACAGACTAGATAAAACTAAAGAGAACGCAACTTTGTGTTAATCCATTTTAGGAGCCGGGAGTTTATCTTGAGGAAATAAATGACGACGCAGAAGTTAATTAGACTGTAACATGCCCAGTCCGCTGCTCAACCACTGCGGACGCGGCTGCGAAGAATTAAAAATCGCTGTGAGTAACTCATCCAGAAGATTTAACAAATGGAGCCTTCTTGGTGCACATTACGCAGGAGAGCGTAGTTCTGGAGGAGCGCTGCTGCAGACGTAACATCTGTCCGTTTCGGAGAAGCGAAAACACGCAAAACAACAACAAAAATTCATGGTCAAAGCGCAAACCGGACCGCGCACAGGGCAAAACACTCAGTTCAGTTGATCTGTTTGGATCAGACAGATCTAACTGACTGATGAATTAGCGCAGATTTTTCTGCAGGGGAGGAAGTGCGTTCAGACCCCAGCGGGTGAAGTGATGCTAATTTAAGTGAAGTCGCTTAATTTATTTTATTAAAAGTTACTGAGGCCTCAGTCAGAGGTTTTTGTCACTACGGAGAAAAATGTAGACACATTTACCTGCTTAATTTGTGATGGGATCTGGATTCACGGTGAATATCAACTAAACCGCATAAAATGCGGCTAAATAGCCGATGTTAATATGGTTGTAATTTCACGGATACAAATAGTACATGAACGATTTTTTTTATGTTGTCGGTCAAGATAACGGATAACAAAACAAGTCTAGCGCCACCTGCCGCCCTGACACCAACTCGCACACATCTTCATTCACAGTCTTGTAAATCGATGTTTCTTTTCTTGGACATTTTGATGTTAGCTTGTCGATGTCTCAGTTTTATTCGCTGGGAAAATCAATAAGCAGCTTGAGGTGACTCTGCTGCTCTCTAGTGGCGAGAAGCCATAATGTTGGCTGGTAACAATCGGAATGCATTATGGGAGATGTAGTTTGTAGTCAATTCGTGCTGAAAACCTATTTTAAGTCAATCACGGGCCTATAAAACGCTGGGGGGGCCACATAAAATGACATGGCGGGCCACATGTGGCCCGCAGGCCTTGAGTTTGACACATGTGCCCTACAGGCTCTTGTTTCTGAGTTCTGTGTTTTTTGCTCTGCTTTGGCTCCCAGTGCTCTTCATGGTTTTTGTTGAAAGTTTCTGTTTTTCATTAAATCTACAAAATCTACTTGACACCTCTGCCTGTTACATTTGCATATACATACAAAATTACAGCAATGTAGGACCTCAATGAGACAACCTATTTAAATGAAGGCCAACCAAAAATCAATCAATCCATCCATCCATCCATCCATCCATCCATCCATCCATCCATCCATCCATCCATCCATCCATCCATCCATCCATCCATCCATCCATCCATCCATCCATCCATCCATCCATCCATCCATCCATCCATCCATCCATCCATCCATCCATCCATCCATTTTCTGCCGCTTATCCGGGGTTGGGTCGCGGGGGCATCAGCTTCAGAAGGGAGGCCCAGACTTCCCTCTCCCCAGCCACTTCTTCCAGCTCCTCCGGGGGAATCCCAAGGTGTTCCCAGGCCAGCCGAGAGACATAATTACTCCAGCGTGTCCTGGGTCTTCCCCGAGGCCTCCTCCCGGTGGGACGTGCCCAGAACACCTCACCAGGGAGGCGTCCAGGAGGCATCCTTACCAGATGCCCGAGCCACCTTAACTGGCTTCTATCGATGTGGAGGAGCAGCGGCTCTACTTTGAGTCCCTCCCGGATGACCGAGGATGACCCGCTAACCAAACATAAAATTTTTAAAATGCTGCTTCCTTCCTCACAAATTATTAAACTAATAAATTATCCAATTAACTGTTGGCTTACAGTTAATTAAATAAAACCAGTTTACTCAGTATTAAAGTGATGTGACTGTTTCTGTGTTGAAGAGATGGGTTAAACTGGGACACAGAGCAATCTGCGGTCAGGGTGAAACAAACTCCCAGTTCTTTTATTCATAAATGCATTAATCTTGTGTGACTTATTTATGGAAAAAAGTTACTAAAGTGGGTGTTTGTTAACTGTCCAGAGCTTATTCTAATGGACCAAAGGCTATAACCATAATGCCTCATGTAAACACAGCAACATTACTCTACAGTTTGATCCCTAAAGCGATGGCTACTTAAAACCTTGATGAACCCCTGAACATGATTGTGTACAAAACGGCATGGGTCAATGAGTGGTTATACAAAAATCAGCTTTCATTGTTTGTTTTAGCTTTTTTCTGTCTTTTTGCTCTTTGTTATTTGTGTTTGTTTTTTTATTCGGTCTCTCGTCGTCCCTCATGCTTCTGTTGGCTCTGATTCGGGGCACTGATGAAAGTATTTTGAGCAAACATGCTGATTTTTTTGGTTTCCATGGGGACCCAGAAAGCCTGACAATGTCAAAGAGGCTTCAGCCAAAATTGTGCCACCGCTGTCCTTTCTATCTGTCCCACTGAATCTCAGCTCATCTTTTAAATGCTTTTCTCATTTCTTTACATTTCACTTTGCCAGCTCGTTTGTTTTTCCTCATTCATCCATTTGAGAAGCTCCATTTCTCCTGCTCCCCCTCTGCTGTCCTCGTCCCTCTCACTCGCTCTTATTCTGCCGTCACCCTTTGTTGTCGTCTGTGTGTGAAGAGCGGCGATAAATAAAGACAAACAGGGCAGATTTTGTTTGTGTGTTCTTTCGAGAGGAGGACGCCTGCTCTCTGATAGCATTGTTAGCCTCTCCACCTCTCCTCACTCCACTGCACAGGCTTTCTTCTCCCCCGCCATCCGTCCATCCGCCCTGACCCGCAGCCAGTAAGGCGGCTTCGAGGCCAAGTTTGGGCCAGGACAGGGGCTCCGCTGGGGGGCTGTAGGGGGCATAGTTGCTGGAGGCTGAGGATGGGATCCAAGCCAAGCTCTGGACCCCAGACCCTGATCTGGCTGGCCAGCCTGCCCACAACAGAGCCTTGATGGCTGGACGTGGCGTCGGGGAGAGCGGGAAGGTGGAGGGCTGGAGGTCTCAGCAGTGGCAATGGCAGCAGCTAGATTAAGACCTTTTCTCCTAGAGTCACAACAATGGACAAAGTCTACATACACACATATACACACTACCTCTATTCAGCTTCGTCCATCAGAGAGAGAAGAGTGTGAATAAGCATGTAAACGGGTCGAAGCTTTACAAAACTGATTAAAAAAAGAACACATACTGAAGGAAAGAATAGCAAAAAAAGTGGAGATGAATTATTTTTGTAGTGAAAAAAAACGATGGTCAGGAGGAGGATTTACGACAATCCGCTTTTGCCCTTATGTGGGTTGGAAAAAATTGGGAAAGAGCCACGTTTGAACAATAAGTCAACAAAGAAGTTAATCCAAAAGACAGAAAACAGTAAATGTAGCATAATATAGACTCCCAGCATTAAGTGCTATCCATTTAATATAATGTTGGTTCTCCGTTTCCAGATAGAAGAGGTTGAACTGTCCTAAGCACAATTTCTTTAGTGAACTGTTTCTTCCAGTAGTCTTATTTCTGACGCAGACACTGACGTTGGACAAAGTGTTATGAACTTACTTTTTACATTTTAATGTAATATTTACCTAGTGGGAGGTTCCTGGAAGCAGGTCTTCACATCCGAGACAATTTACATCATCCAAAAGGTTAAAGGTCAGAAGTACAGATTAGAAAGAAAGAAAGAAAGAAAGAAAGAAAGAAAGAAAGAAAGAAAGAAAGAAAGAAAGAAAGAAAGAAAGAAAGAAAGAAAGAAAATGAAAGAAGGCATATATCACAACTGATAACATCATCACAATGTTATCAGCCCTATAACAGACTAAATTTATTTAAACGTTGGCAAATTGCTTTATGCATTAAACTAACATTATACGTCTCCACACACTTATTTCAGACCTTTTTAGTTCCTTTTTGTTCCATTTCACAAGAATACACTCCATTGTTTTGATGTATTACATAAAATCCCAATAAAACACATTCATGTTTGTGGTTGTAAGATGAAAAAGTGTGAAAAGTTTTCAGGAAACTGTAGAAATGCGCTCACAATGTGCCTTAGACCATGATTAGCATCGGTTGTCCTTGCTAGCAGTCAAACTAGTAACACCTCTCTCCACAACACTTCGTAACATGACAATGAATGTTTAAAACTGTAAAATATATATTATATTCCACTTCTTGTTGGTGCATATTACAGCGATCAGGTAGAATGCTGCAAACCAGGACACAAATAAAGAAGTGGAACTTTTTTGCATATTTTTGCTAATAAGCATCACTTTAAAGCTTTAAATCCTTTAAAAAATTTACGTTTTTTGTAGCCTTTCAGTTAAATTCAGTCACGTTTGACCAATCCTGGTGAGAAACTTGCAGTTAACCTGCAAAAATGTCACCATTAAATCAAAAGATTTTAGGCTGTTACACCTTATTTACCTAAATAAGGTGTAACAACCTAAAATCTTTTGATGTAAGTTAGTTAACTTACAGTAGAGCTGCTGATTCTTTCCCTGATAATTTACTGGAGTTTTCTCTATTTTTCAGCACATTGTGAGACTTTTTGGACAAAAGAAGACAATGAAAAAAGGGAGTAGATTATGTGTCTGAAAGTTCACCAGTATAAATAAACCCATATTCATTTCTCTTTGTGTCTGCTAATGTCCATGTTTCTGGTCACAGTGGAGCTCAGCTACCTGGTAATGCCTGCAATAAGACCTTTTTACCACCTCTTACCTCTTCACCTATACCCCGCTCTACTTTTATAGTCAACGTGTGTGTGCGTGCATGAGTGTGTGTTTGCGTCAGAGCTCTCAGAGAGGACCCTGGGACCCTCCTCAACAGAGAGAGCTTTTAGCTCTTCCTCGCTAATGTCCTGAATAATGGCATCTTGATGGAGACGGAGCACAGGGAAAAGAGGCAGAAGGGGGGACAGAGACAGAAAGAAAGACAGAATGAGAAACCTGCTACCACGTGTCTTTACCTGCCGAGCGGGACCACCATTATTCCCTCTCTCAGCCATTCTGGTTTCATTATTCCCTCTTTGTGTTTTTCAGGATGATGATCCAGACATTTTGTAAGGAGTCCCTCCCTCCATCCATCCTTTTAGCAGCTGCAACTTTTCATAACAATGTAGCATTATGGAAGAAAAGCTTTCGTGTTTTAACACCAAAAAGTTTCATCCAGGCATAAAAAAAAGTTATAGTAACTCTGGATCTGAATGCTGGAACCCCCCCCCCCAAAAAAAAAAACAGGAAGTGGATGTGATACAACATATGCGTGTCCCTTTTGAGTGTGCGGCTGAAACAGAAAAAGTGGAACTGGAATGAAACTGCTCAAGACTTACAAGATAGACGCTGCTTCCCGTTTTTTCCCACAACGATGTCACACGAGCAGCTGCTGCGAGCTGAGATTGAGAGCCTCTTTTCATGCCCAGGTCCGCTTCGTTCGCTCTCATTCGGTTCTAATCTGGCGTTAGCAGCAGCTAATGGCAGCGGCCGCACCACCATAACATTCGTTTGCGTCACGTGCGGCATCAAATACAGACCACGATTCGGTGTGAGAAAAAAATACTTCAAAGCGCCACTCAAGATCTGTTTTCAACAGTTTTCTTCATATTTTCTCTTTCTGAAAAACGAGGGAAAATGTGACCTCTACCTGTGTTTGTGGCTTTTGACGTTTTTGTAAAAACCTGAAAATAGGTGAATTAGAATTTTAGAACGAAAGAAAAATTATAATATATATATTAAATTCTCACAGAAATATCTATTTCAAGCTTTATTTTTTTTTATTGATTTTTGCATGGTTTATGACTAATTATAACCCAATATGGAGTTTCAAAAGAATAAAATAAACCATTCAAAAGGAATTTTAATCCAGAACTGGAATGTGTTTATGACAAACACAATCATACTAACACCTATCAACTGTGGGTAATCCACAAAAAAATCATTTGTAAAGCTCTGTCTAGGCATTTGGAAGGAAGATGTTTTAAAAAACTAACTGCAGTACTGGGCTGAATGAAGTTTCCAACACATTAGAATGTAATTTTTATTCTTAAAATTATTTTTTAGGAATTCACTTCAAAAAGTAAAATTTATATTTTCTTTAGATTTATTACACTCAGAGTGAAATATTTTCAGTGTTTTCTTTTTGTTTTATGATTATAGCTTTGGCAAAATGAAAAGCTCTGCTTCAGTCGTCCTCAAAAAGAAGTGAGGACGACTGCAATTTTAAAATAGATGAAAAAGAATATCTACGTACAGTAAAAATATTACCTAAATGATTTTCTGGATTGTTCCAGAAACTGCTGCATCAACACAGCAGACAACCTACTTAGCTTATCTGTAATGTTAAGAGGGAAGGTGAGAGATACCAAACAGATCAATGCTCTTAAGAAAGTGCAACTTTTTCTTCCAGAGTTTTTCCTTCCACCAAACTTTCCACTAATCTGCTTGGAAACAACACTCTAAACACCCAGCCTCTTTAGTGATGACCTTTTCTGCCTCCTTCTCTCGCTTCCCGGCTGTAACATAAAAATTTCTGTTTAAAAAAAATTCTAATTCACTGTAAGCAAAAACATCAGAATTAACAGGTTAGAAAAAAACACAGTTTGGACTGAATTATGATAATAATAATATACTGAGTTGCTCCTATTTGAGTTTTTGCCAGCTGAGACTGGAAGGTCGGTGTGTGTGGACAGTTTAGAAATTGTTTTCTCTGCGTTTTACAAATTGAAGCACACACACTCTCTCCCTGTCTTTCCTTCTTTGTGCGTGCGTGCGTGTGTGTGTGTGCGTGTGTGTGTGTGTGCGTGTGTGTGTGTATGTGTTCGCGCGCGCGTGTGTGTATGCGTGTGTGTTTGCTAATGACTGTACCACACAGCACTTTCCAGAACTGCTCATTGAAGCATCGGGTAATTAAATATATTTCAGCAGCAGATATTGTTAAGATTAAAGTTTGATAGAAGGGTGGGATTTATTTCTACTTCGGTGTTCTCTAAATAAAACCCTGAAATGGAACTGTAGCTCTGATTTGTTTCCTTTCTTTGGATAAAAAGCATACATATTTTGCTTTCATTTTCAAGAAACTGGCTGTTCCCCCTCCTCTTTCCTAAAATATTTCCTTCCTTTTCGGCCTTACATGAAACCCCCACCTAAAAGAATGATCTGCTCCCTCGGTGCCAACAGTCTAAGTATCCGCGCATGTTAGAAGCTGCAGCATCCATGCCGCCTCACTTATTACATATGAGTCAGAGCGTTATGATTGCAGAGTATTTAAGATAGAACAATCGAGGCCTTGACTGGAATATGAGTTCCACTTTTATGTTTGTTTAAAGGCTCCAAACGGCGCCGTAAATGGCTGAGTAGCGCAGCGACTCACGGCGCTCAGGACACTTTTAAGGAGCCGCTCCCGCATCTATTCCTGCAGGAAATAAATAAATAAATCAAAAAATAAAATAAATCAAAAACATATTTTACATTTTCAATTAGTTCTTTAATTCTTTTCGTGGTTTAAGAAGTTTGAAGCGAATTGGAATGTGAGCGCAGAAGGGGGGAAGATAATTTATTTTAGTTGGGGAAAAAAAACGAATTAATACTTTAAAAACTTTATAGAAATTCTTTAGTTTTCTTCCATTTTTGAATGAAGTCGGTTGAGAGTAAAAAAGAAGTTAAATGATCCACAGAGTTGGACTCGTGCTGTCTTTCTAAGCTCTTTATGTTTACGTTTTTGCTTGAACGTCGCTCGCCTTTTCACGTCCAACAGCCTCGCCGACTGATTCGCGAGCTCTGACAGTGATGGCACGCGGGAAGACTGAACGCGCTTATTCCCAACGGTTTATTTGTATTTTAGGTCTGTATGGAATTTTGAAAATAACTTATTTTTTAGTAATAATTCAGGAAATTACTGGCGATGATTAAAAAAAATCTTATTCATAATTTGACTTTTGTATTTTTTTCCAAAGTTATTCCCTTATGAAAAAAGCTTTTTCTCATTTATCTCCGTTCGTTTGAACTCTGAGTTCGTAAATAAAATATCACACACAAAAAAAAAATAGTTAAATAAATTAAAAAAAATTAGAAAGTGAAAGTTGATATTTTAAAAATGTAGAATGAAAAAAGCTGAAAATAGCAGGTTTATTTTTATTACTACTATTATTATTTCTGGTGTAAAATAGTTTTTCATTAAAACTGATTTATCTCTATAATTTAACATCAGTTAAATAAGTGAATGAAATAAGGACGTCCCAGTTTACCCCTCATCCTCTTTCCACTCTGACTGCGCGCCTTCTTATAAATAAAATCTAGCGTCTCCCCCCGCCGGTTCCTCGTCCTTATTGGTCAGACGGAGCCGTTACCTCACTCCGGGACCGGTGACGCAGCGTCTTCGCGTATCCTTCTCTTTTTTTCCCTTCCTCCCCTTCCTTCTTGTTCCTTTACGCGGAGAGTCTTCCAGTCCGCTCAGACAGGATAAAGAGGCGCGGAGACGCGGAGCCGGCGCAGGGGTGCGCTCGATAACTAAACACTTCCCATCCCGGTAGGAGAGCGGCGCGCAGGAACACACGCTCTCTCCATCTTCGAGCGTCTCCTTTTACTCTCTCTCTTTTCTCTCTCTCTCTCTCTCTCTCTCTCTCTGTCCCTCTTCGTCCCGCGCACACACGCAGGACCCGCGCGCACACGCGTACGTCTCAACTTGGCCGTAGTAAATTACGGCATTGATCTGAAGGGCAGTGTGGATCTGTCTCTTCTGAGCGCTCCTTTGCTCGACGGAGGGATTCGGGGAGGCGCAGAGGAGAAGTAAGTAGAAAAGCATTCGACCGGTCTGCTTTATCCACCGCAGCTCAACTTTACGCCTCAGATATTTTAGTTTGCTCCGTTTCAGGTTGTCTTCAAACGTGAGCTCAAAAAACAGATCAAAGTTCACAGGCTGGCTCTGATCCGCTGTTTTCTTATGTTTTTACCTTTTCCATCTGTTTAGTCTTTTAGTTTGGATCACCAACAGAGCGGAAGGGGTATCCAGTTTCCCTCTCAGCTGGCTTCTAGGTTAAGACCAAATGCAAAGAAATGTGTTTCTAGATGAAATGTGCGCAGTGTGTCATTATGGTGAACTTATTGTTGTTTGGAACATGACAAACGTCCCCCTGTCTCCAAGTCTCCTATGCGTAAAACTCCGGGTTCGGAGCGCACATTGACTTGTACTTTAGATTTCAGACTCTCATTTAATTTTTATGTAAAAAAAAAAAAAGTCTGTAAGTATAAAAAGTAGAGTCCCAGATTTCATTTTATTCTATTGTCAGATTTAAATGTAAAACAAAGGGTTGATAAAACCTTCAGATTAAACTTAATTCTACTCTTGTTTATTCCCTCCTTACATGTTAAAATAGTCATTACCGGCATTCTTCCAGTTCCACTTCTCATTTGCAGAGATGTTTTTCCTGCTATTTACATTCAGAGTAAAACTCAAGTTTCGGTTTTGACACCAAAACCTCACTTGCCACCCCTCTCACATCTCCTTTTCCGTCAGTCTCACCTTTAAAGCTTCCAACTTTCATCTGTGTGGAGGAGAAAATGTCTAAATGTTTCAAGTTTGAAGGAGAAACCTTCTGTTTTTCAATCAAGTGCAAAGTGTCACTTTTAGATAAATAGTTCAAATAATGCAATATGTGTATGAATGCATTTGTTTTATTCAAAAATATTTTATAGAAAATCTTTGAAGCATCCTAGTTCTGCAGAAGTGCATGCTTTATTTTGTGAGTCATTTTCCAACAATGACTGAAAAACCATTAAATCCTTTGCAAAACCCAGTGCAAACTGTGACACGGACAGCGTTGCTTGTGTGGATGTGTGAGATGGTAATAACCTGCTTCCACAGCAGTTTCAAATTTTTCTCCCTGTTTTGAGAAAAAAACAGGGGGAAAGAAACACTTTGTCATTGATGAAGCTGAACTTTGACAGATGAATCAGTGAGAGTTTCAAATATCATAGATAAAAAGGTAATTGCAGATTATAATTGTGCAATTTGAGAACTGTATAAGTTAAACATGTATCACTTAGGCTTTAAGATGCACTGGTGTTGGAAGTTTCTGCCATACAGGACAGTATGTGTCAGAGTCGAACAATATACGGCAGCCCTAACTGCTTAAAAAGGCAATAAAAAAATAAATAGCATGACTCAAGTTATGAACATATCCAAACAGTTCCAGTCTTTTATCCCCCTTCTTGTACTTTTACTTCAAATCTCAACATGAAATTTCAATCTCAAATCAGTTAAATTTATATGGAATAGTATTTGGTATTTCAATTTAAAATCTCAGCTCATTTACATGAAAGCTGATTGTCGTGAATGTTACTTTTTGTTTTGTTGTTTGGATCGTCTTCTTTTTCCTTTTTCTCCTCCCTCTTCATATTGTCGCTTACAAAAATTCAAAGTAAAATTATCTGTAGGCTAATTATTTTTTCTAATTTCATAGTGGAAAAGGATTAATGGGCTGCGTTGTGAAATTTTGCTGGCTAATGTCACTTTGGCCTGGATTCACTGCTTTACCTCCAGGGTAAATTCTATCACAATACAAGTTTTACTTAACTGAAAAATAGACCTTTTGGACTATAATGTGATTATGTGATTATAAGAATACAGAACTCCAGTAAGAAAAAGCTTCTGTTTTTATTTTCATGACTGGAACAAAGCCTTAAATTTGATTTATGTGTATATAGCCAAGATGATCAATATTTGGACATATTCTCCTGTAGGAAAAAAAAACCTTTCGTCAGTGACAACATTCACAATCCTGACTCCTCTTTGAAAAACAGAATACAAGACCAATGAATCTCAAAGAAAGGCGATTTATTAAAAGTAAATCAGAACACAATTCGGATGAAAACATTTCATTTCGTTTTCAGAGTGGGGAGAAATGCCTCTGACAGTAGGAACCTGTTGACTCCTCCCAGCTTCTTCCAAAATGCAGAAATCAAGGTTACCCCTCAATAGGAGGCAGCAGGAATGGGAAATAATTTTTGTTTCTCCAAACAGGTGTTTGAGATATTTTAAAGAGTTTCTATCGGTGGTTCTCTTGGGTTATTTTTAATAAGAGCAACAAGTTCTTTCTTCACTAATAAAAGTGACTCACCTTTGTTTTTCTGAATTTTTTCTGCCCTTTCGTCTCCTTAACACTAAACTACACATTCCAATGTGTCTTGATTCTGTTTCTTAATGACCAGGCTAATCCTCTCACTGTCCATTTGACTGTGAGACCTGTGAGACATGCCTGTTTAGCTGCCCTGCGTGATGCCTGATCATGACAGCACCACCCTCTTAACCAGACAAACCAAACGCAGACGTGTCGACATCGGGGTGAAAAGGACTGTGGGTAGCGCAACATTCCCCCGTTCCCGGGAGACCCTGCTCGAAGCCATGAACCAGTCGCACGGCCCTGATCAGGACGGAGATCTCTCCCTGGTGAGTCATGGCCATGGGGCCGCCAATGGTGACGGAGAGAAATCAAATGTCCTCAGAAAGCTGCTGAAAAGGGCCAACTCTTATGAAGACGTCATGATGCCTTTTCCTGGGGCTACAATCATCTCCCACTTATTGAAGAACAACCTGGGGAAGAATGGAGGGAGTGACTCAGGCTTTCAGGTACGAGTTGATCTGCAGATCTTAGTGAAATTTAAAAAAAAGTTCTTTACTTTAAAGTCTGAATGAAGCTGCTGTTCTTTATTGCAGGGTAGTGGAGCTCTGTCCAGTGGAGGTTCAGAGATTCAGGCCGAAGACGCCTGTAGTAACTCTTCGCGGGACAGTCCATCTGACTGTCTTTCCCCTGGTCCTCCTCTACCTCCTCCATCGTCTTCTAACTTTGGACAACCGTTGCCGCCCTCAAATCACATTTCTCACACCTCTTCTCAATCTTTATCCTCCTTTGACTTGGACCGACTGTCAGACGAGCATCTCCGTGCCAAGAGAGCCCGTGTGGAAAACATCATCCGCGGAATGAGTCACTCCCCATTTGTCCGTCCCAATGGCAGTGACCACAACCAGGAGGGCAATCGTGAGAATGAAAACGGCAGCAGCAACAGTAACGACCACAGAGGAGAGGACGTCAGTCATAACAGCAGCCACCGTGGCGATTGTCCTTCCCTCCTCAGCTCTCCTGGTTCGCGAGGTGGTATGGTTGGCATTGGCGAGGTTTACAGAGAGAATAAGAGGAAACAACGTCTCCCACAGCAGCAACACAGCTTCACCCAGCTAGTTTGTTCCAGACAGGAGCAGAGACAGGAAGAGAGAAGGCAGCTCAAACTACAACTTGAAGACATGCAGGTAACTAGATCTTTTAATGTAGATCTCCACAATTGTTTACCAAATTGTTCTGTAGTAGCATTCTTATAGCAGAATTTGAGATAACAGAAAGATCAACCTATGTGTTCTTTGTTTTTTCTTTGTTCAGAAACAACTGCGCCAACTTCAAGAGAAGTTCTACCAAATCTATGACTCTGAGACAGAGGAAGAGGAAGAAAATATAGTGAATGGAGAGGTCAACCGAAGAGGGGATAGAGAGGAGGATGGCAACCTTTCAGAGGACAGTATCCGCTCTGATGGCCTGGAGGAGAGACACAGAGACAGAGGGCGGCATAACCATGATGATCTTTCCGAGTTGGACCCGGGACTTTTCCTGGACAGAGCCCGAGCCCTCCTCCGAGAGCAAGCATTGATAGACGGAGAAATGGAAGAAGATGCTGACAGCCGAGAAGAGGAGGAAAGAAATGGAGAAAGGGTGATGAAGAGGAGAGTGGTAGCAGGAGGTGGGGGAGGAGGTGGCCGGCAGCTGGCCGAGACTCTAAAGCAGGAGCTGAACTGTGCCGTGTCACAGGTCGTTGACACCGTCGTCAAAGGCTTCTCCTCACCCAAGCAGAATGCCAGTCATCATCATGGCTGCCACAGCAGTACGCCAGCTGCACCTTCTTCTTCCTCCAACTCATCCTCATCCTGTCCACCTCCTTTTGGGCCACTGCCCCCGCTTACGCCAGATTCTCGCTTTGGTGGTGGTAATTTGTCACTCAACTTGAATGGTGAAGGCAGTCCCACCTCTAACTATCATTCCTCCAACCAGAGGCTGCATTGCTTTGGGGATGTAATTGTCCCTAGCCCTCTAGATTCGTTCGGTGGTCTGAGTAGCAGGCTTAGTGGTGTGCCAACACCCAACGATCAAACAGAGGCTCTGCCGCTGGTAGTGCGCAAGAGTGGGAGTGCAGTAGAGACCCCCAATCCTTCTCTTCCTCCACCTCCACCTCCTCATCATCCTTCCCTCCACCCATCTCCACTCACAGCTTCCCTCGGCTTTAGCCCTCCATCATTTCGCCACCCCTTTCCTCTTCCCTTCATGGGTTACCCTTTTGGGAATCCCCTAGGGTCACATGGGGCTGGAGGGGGCTACCCCTCAGGACCAAAAGACCACAGTCGGGTATCCCCCGACTCTTTGGACATAACCCGGGAAACTGTCAGTCTCAGAACCAAAATGGCATCTCTCGGTGGGGCCCACATGGGTCACCATCACCACAGGCAGAGCTCTCCAAGCCACCATGGTCCAGAGGGCCTGTCGCTGTCCCTCATCAAGTCAGAGTGTGGAGATCTGCAAGACATGGCTGACATATCTCCCTACTCAGGCAGCACTGTATCCTTACCATGTGTTACCTGAATATTGAAGGTAATGTCTAAAAACTGATATTTTAGATGGACAATATGGTTTGGATTACTCTATAAAAATTATGTTTAACAATCTTTGAAACTATTGAGAAGATTGGTCCAACTTCTCTTAGGTATGCTAAAACTTGTGAGTTTCCCAGTAAATGCCATAGTCACAATTGGGAGAAAGTTTTAAACTAAATTTCAGTGAATAAAAAATTTTATTTGAGCTTTTGAAACATGACATAAAAGACACGGGAGATACTAATTTGGAAGATGATCCACAAAATTATTGCTATAATCCTAGATATTATTATTTTAGCTCTCTTGTCCACAAGAGTCACATTTTTCATAATAGAGCGTCAGCAGGAAGCAAAGTGACAAAAAGTCTTTAATATCAATTAATCTGCATTAATTGGTTCCTGCTCTGAGCCAATTGTTTCCTCAGTGAGTGGGGAGGATGAAAAGAGCGCACCGGGTCTTGCAAGAAGGGGAAGATTAAACAGGTCGCACACTGCTCTCTCAAGCTCTTTTAAGTCTGTGCAGCAGGTTGTGTTGTTTAAAGGTACAGAGTGAGCTCCCTCTTGAACACGCGGACACACACACATAAACACGTACATACTGTTTGCACTGCCTGAGACACTCGGGTGCAGTTAGGTTCTCTTTCATCACAAAGACTTTGTACATGAATGCTCAAAGCAAATCATATTTCACTTTGTCTGAGTGCATCTATGTGAGGTAAGACTTTGTTCACAGGTGCTCAAAGCTAATCATATTTCAAAGAGCATGTTGGAGGAGCAGGCAAATGTTTGGCTTTATTGATGGCAGCTTTCTAAATTTGAGCATATTAGTGTTGTGAGCAACAAGGAGAAGTGTAATATCTAAAAGCTGCACAGTTTCCTTTTCATCGTTTTTAGCTCCATCTCCTCCCTGCTACCGTTTTGGAGCCCACCCACTCACTTTCATTTGTTGGCCCTTCGTTCTTAGTTACCTGGCAGCTGTGTGTGCTTAACGTGCACACGCATGCATGTAGGAACACACACCTCGCCTTTCATGGCGCGTGCATGTCGACAGGTGTTTGCAGGTAGCTGTTTATCTTTGCGTTCCTAACCTTTCATATGGAGAGGGCTTCTCCCGGCCATCTCACTTTGACTCACACAAGAGAGCAAACAGGCACATGTGCACAGACGTGCACGTTTGAACAACAAAGTAAAAAGAAAAAAATAAGACTTTGAACTCGGCAAATGGGTACTCCTTGCAGCTGTGATGGGGATTCGATCACAGTGTCGCCTTCAAAGCTGATTTAGATGTTGCTTTTATTGAAAAACAAGAAATATTTGACACGCCTCTTGATCCTCTTGAGCTGTTTCATACCAGGATGCCCCCCATTGTTATACAAAAACAAATCTTTGAAATAGATTATTAATTCAAACACACTGACTGGGCTTTAAAAAGATTTTTTCTGGTAAAATTTATCATCTTGTCCTTTATCAAACAACAAATTTCGTCACAACATAAAGAATAGAACAGATTTTAAAAGATGTATTTATAATAATTGGGAAAATAATTAGGAGCTCTGATTTTTAAATTAGCTAAATTTGCTGGTGCCTATCTCCAGCTAACGTTCCGGGCGAGAGGCGGGGTCACCCTGGACAGGTCGCCAGTCTGTCGCAGGGCAACACAGAGACACACAGGACAAACAACCATGCACACACACACTCACACCTAGGGGCAATTTGGAGAGGCCAATTAACCTGACAGTCATGTTTTTGGACTGTGGGAGGAAACCAGAGTATCCGGAGAAAACCCACCCATATTCATATATATATATATATATATATATATATATATATATATATATATATATATATATATATATATATTCTTTTACTTGGTTGTTAATTGGTAATTATTTTTATAATTCAGAGTAAATATTGTGCAAAAAAGCTGATTTTTAAAAATATTTTTAACTAAGTGTTGTTGAAACCTGCATTAATCAAAGTAATGCTGTTATATCTATCTCATTTGCATCAACAATAAAGACAAATTATCTATTTATAAAACTAATAAAGTGAGCACTCTTCAACAAAAGAATGCCGTTTTGTGAAACTATGGCTGTTCCTGAGTCGAACTCAAATGAAACTGCACAAAACCTATGACTCCTTTAGATTAGAAAAAATTTGGTGTAGTTTTTGAGATAAATCTTGTTTCCAAAGCAACGACTATGAAAGCAGTGTATGTGTCCATTAAATTTGTGTTAAGGTGAACACAATGAAAATTGATTTAAATCATAATTTTGAACCTGAGAAAGTCACACATGAAACATCCAAAACTGCTAATTTTAAAATTGTATAAATTATCAGCCATACAATGTATACGGCCATATAATATACACATATTATATGTGTACACATTGTGTACACATATAATATAATATAATATAATATAATATAATATAATATAATATAATATAATATAATATAATATAATATAATATATAAGTTGTTACTGGTCTTTGCGATTTCTTTGCTGCATTTTGCAATGATCATCCTTCACCTGAAAGTCTGTCTCTTGCGGTGAACACACTCAGGTCTGTGTATCTTTAATCCTTTGTACTGAGCTGAGCAGATGTCCTCCATTCATTTATGAATTTATCCCTCCACCCTCCCTCTTTGCCTCTCAATCCAGCTCTTCCATTTACACACACGCACACACACGCACACACACACGCACACACACACACACACACACACACACACACACACACACACACACACACACGCGCACACACACACACACACACGCACACGCACACACGCACACACACACACACACACACACACACACACCTGGTAACAAGGTCAAGTTACTTCTGGTATAGTGAGCTCTGCACAACACTCACAGGCTCTTTGACAGATATGCATTAGGCTAAACACAAACCAATTGGAAGACGGGAGCAAATTGGGAGAAAGAGGAATGGAAGGAAAAAGAACATGTTATGTTTATTCACAAACTCCCTTTAGCTACTATTACACCAAAAAAAAAAAATCTTACTTACTCTTTATTCATTACATTATCTCACAGTTGTTTACTCTGAGTCTCATTTTGTTTGTTTGTGTCCCAAAAGAAAAAGAACACAAACATCAAAAACCTGGACAAAATGTACCGAATAAGCACATGGTGGCAGGTTGGTATGAATGTTAACAATGAGATTGGTGTTTTTTGTCCCGTGCCCCATGCCTGATGAATCCAATGCTAAATGAATGATGGATCACGTTGAGACTCACTTTTGGTTTAACATGGCTGCTGCATCACGGCACTTTCCAGAAGCTGCTTATTTATGGTTTGGAACATTGACTGGGATTTTTTTTTGTTTTTTTTTTTTGGGAATGGCAAATCTCTTAAAGATAAGAAGCACCAGATGATTATGTTTTCATATTTTATTCTGTCAACAGATTTCTCCTTTTCCTGTTTTTTTCCCCCACCAAATAGTTGATGCCAACTGCACATGTCCCGTGAGGTTTTCCTTGTGTGTGTTTGTGTGTGCGTGTGCCTGCATGCACGTGTGTGCGTGTTTCTGTGTGCTAATTGACCTTGCAGGGGGTTCCATTGATTGCCTCATCTTCTCTGATAGATTATAGGCCTTTTAATGTGGTGGGGAAATGGCAGCATGGTGGGGCACAGCTGTTGCCACCACACACACACGCACGCATACACCCCTGCACGCTACCACACACACACACACGCACACCCACACCCACACACACACACACACACACCTATACAGGTCCCGGTGAATTGTAAGGACAATTTTTCCGAACCAGTCACAGTGGTGAATTATGGGAGCACCCCTTTCCACTTGCTCTACAGACCGGCTGAATGTGTCAAAAAATCTTTAATGAGCCACTCAACAAAGATCTCAGTTAAAATTGTGTTTACACACTACACAACTCTAAATATAATGACCTGACTTTATGCAACATTAACAGGACATCGGTAATTAGATAAATAAGCCACACCCCCTGCATAACAATACATTATAAGTACCAATGAGAATTGCAAGGACATTTAAAATAAGACTTCAAAGAATGTCACTAAAACATACTAAAGTACCCAAATGAGCATCAAATGGATTAATTCACACCCTGCAATAATGGTAGTGTTCATTTGTCATGAACACAGGCACGGACTACAAAAATCTCAGTCAAAATATGAAAAAATAATGATCAAATAGAAATATGGTCAGCAATATAGTGCTTGTTCATTACCTATAGGGTAATGTTTAGACCTATACAAATTAAAATGTATTATGGAATAAACAAACGACATTGTCTTTTGCAATTTTTATTTTTTGGAGCAAACCAAAACACAGGATCCTATCAAGCTTAGTTTTTCAAAACAGTTTGACTTTAGTCAATAATGAAGTTAAACCCAAGTTCTTCTAGATACCACACAATACACATGACCCAAACAAAACAAAAATCTTACTTAAACAGATTGAGAAGCAAACAAATCTCTCTTTGAAGCAGGTTTTAAGAATACTATTCTACTCAAATATTAATCCTGAAGCCCTTTCAAATTAAGGTACAATGCTCTACAAAGCATTGTGCCTCATTTCAACTAAAGGTGAAGCCCAACTTAACAAAAGAAAACAAAAAATTAATTGTGATACCTTTAAGAAAACATATTACTAGAACAATTTTGCCTTTTTCAACAACCTGAAAATCAATTCTCTGAATTACTTTGAAAATGATTAAGAGTTCAAGTTTTGTTGAGTCTCTTCAACATCCATCTTGGACCAACTTAGAAATCAGAGCACATTATAGAAAACTACTCCAAAAATAAACAAGCAAACAAAACGAAAAAAAGGTAAAGGTTAAAAACAAAATGCCTTTTCCTTTAAATGTTACTTTTAATAGTACATACTTTCTAATACAATGAGCCGTTTATACTCACCTAAGAGTTGAACTTCTGGGTTTTTATTTTTTAAAACAACAGAATGCTTGAAAGTTCTTAAGATTTTGTTTAGAACATCTTGGCTCAAGATTTATCTGACATTTTTACTTTTTCTTTTGGACACACCATAATTTCTAACAAAGTCTCATGTTCTGAATTGAGCGGTTTATTAAAGCAGGATGTTCTGTCTGTTGACACTGTTGAATTTCAACAAAACTTGCCAGCTTCCCAGTGTCAATGTATTTCTGAAAATATTTCAACACTGCTGCAATTTCTGTAGGAGACCAGGGACGTTTTAGATTTCTCTGAGGATGGTCCTTTTCAGGATAATCTACAAACAAGAGAGACAATTTTACTTTTTAAAATATAAATCATATGTAGGAGTCTGTTACTGAACACTATTGAGTAACACTGTATATAGAGCTATGGGAAAGCTAGATAAGTTGTTTGGCAATAGCATTTTAAGCAAGGTGCTAGTGATTGCCAACAATATTACTCTTCGGGTCAGCTATACACAGTCCGCATTATGCTGTCCCCTGACAGGAAGAAGCATTGCTGGGACTGTGTCTACACTTTCAAAAACCCATGTCCACTAAAATACCTGTCATACAAATTACAAAGATTTCAAAGTCAGACAGGTGTTCACCTGTGGTTCAAGAGACGAGGATAGTGATCCCATTGGTTCTTCACCGACAGTTTTGTTAGGATGAGCAGAAAACTGTGGAGAAGACAGCAAACGAGTCATTAAGATTAATATAATATTCACTTCAAGTTAGAACACTATAGAGAGACACTGTATAAAGAGCTAATGTAAAGCTAGGCAAGTTGTTTGGCAATAGTATTTTAAGCAAGGTCCTATTGATTGACAACAATATTACTCTATGGGTCATCTATACACAGTCCTCATAATGTTGTCCCCTGACAGGAATAAACATTGCTGGGACTGTGTCTACACTCTCAAAAACCCATGTCCACTAAAATACCTGTCAGACAAATTACAAAGATTTCCAAGTTGGACAGCTGTTCAACTGTGGTTCAAGAGATGAGGACAGTGATCCCATCGGATCATCACCTACAGTTTTGTCAGGGTGAGCAGAAACCTGTGGAAAAGACAGCAAACGAGTCATCAAGATTCATTTAAAATTAACACCAAGGTAGAACACTATTGAGTAACACTGTATATAGAGCTATGGGAAAGCTAGATAAGTTGTTTGGCAATAGCATTTTAAGCAAGGGGCTAGTGATTGCCAACAATATTACTCTTCGGGTCAGCTATACACAGTCCTCATTACGCTGTCCCCTGACAGGAACAAGCATTGCTGGGACTGTGTCTACACTTTCAAAAACCCATGTCCACTAAAATACCTGTCAGACAAATTACAAAGATTTCCAAGTCAGACAGCTGTTCACCTGTGGTTAAAGAGACAAGGATAGTGATCCCATTGGTTCTTCACCGACAGTTTTGTTAGGATGAGCAGAAACCTGTGGAGAAGACAGCAAACGAGTCATTAAGATTAATATAATATTGACTTCAAGTTAGAACACTATAGAGAGACACTGTATAAAGAGCTAATGTAAAGCTAGGCAAGTTGTTTGGCAATAGTATTTTAAGCAAGGTCCTATTGATTGACAACAATATTACTCTATGGGTCATCTATACACAGTCCTCATAATGTTGTCCCCTGACAGGAATAAACATTGCTGGGACTGTGTCTACACTCTCAAAAACCCATGTCCACTAAAATACCTGTCAGACAAATTACAAAGATTTCCAAGTCGGACAGCTGTTCACCTGTGGTTCAAGAGATGAGGACAGTGATGCCATCGGATCATCACCTACAGTTTTGTCAGGGTGAGCAGAAACCTGTGGAAAAGACAGCAAACGAGTCATCAAGATTCATTTAAAAATAACACCAAGGTAGAACACTATTGAGTAACACTGTATATAGAGCTATGGGAAAGCTAGATAAGTTGTTTGGCAATAGCATTTTAAGCCAGGTGCTAGTGATTGCCAACAATATTACTCTTCGGGTCAGCTATACACAGTCCTCATAATGCTGTCCCCTGACAGGAACAAGCATTGCTGGGACTGTGTCTACTCTCTCAAAAATCCATGTCCACTAAAATACCTGTCAGACAAATTACAAAGATTTCCAAGTCAGACAGCTGTTCACCTGTGGTTCAAGAGACAAGGATAGTGATCCCATTGGTTCTTCACCGACAGTTTTGTTAGGATGAGCAGAAACCTGTGGAGAAGACAGCAAACGAGTCATTCAGATTAGACTTCAAGTTAGAAAACTATAGAGAGACACTGTATGAAGAGCTAATGTAAAGCTAGGCAAGTTGTTTGGCAATAGTATTTTAAGCAAGGTCCTATTGATTGACAACAATATTACTCTATGGGTCATCTATACACAGTCCTCATTATGCTGTCCCCTGACAGGAATAAACATTACTGGGACTGTGTCTACTCTCTCTAAAACCCATGTCCACTAAAATACCTGTCAGACAAATTACAAAGATTTCCAAGTCGGACAGCTGTTCACCTGTGGTTCATGAAACAAGGATAGTGATCCCATCGGTTGTTCATCTACAGTTTTGTCAGGGTGAGCAGAAAACTGTGGAGAAGACAGCAAACGAGTCATTAAGATTCATTTAAAATTAACACCAAGGTAGAACACTATTGAAAAACACTGTCAATAGAGCTATGGAAAGCTAGGAAAGTTGTTTGGCAATAGTATTTTAAGCAAGGTCCTAGTGATTGCCAACAATATTACTCTATGGGTCATCTATACACAGTCCTCATAATGCTGTCCCTTGACAGGAAGAAGCATTGCTGGGACTGTGTCTACTCTCTCTAAAACCCATGTCCACTAAAATACCTGTCAGACAAATTACAAAGATTTCCAAGTCGGACAGCTGTTCACCTGTGGTTCAAGAGATGAGGACAGTGATCCCATTGGTTCATCACCTACAGTTCTGTCAGGGTGAGCAGAAACCTGTGGAGAAGACAGCAATTGAGTCATTAAGATTAATTTAATATTGACTTCACGATAGAACACTATAGAGAGGCACTGTATAAAGAGCTATGGTAAAGCTAGATAAGTTGTTTGGCAATAGAATTTTAAGCAAGGTCCTAGTGATTGCCAACAATATTACTCTATGGGTCATCTATACACAGTCCTCATAATGCTGTCCCTTCACAGGAACAAGCATTGCTGGGACTGTGTCTACACTCTCAAAAACCCATGTCCACTAAAATACCTGTCAGACAAATTACAAATATTTTCAAGTCGGACAGCTGTTCACCTGTAGTTCAAGAGATGAGGACAGTGATCCCATCGGTTCATCACCTACAGTTCTGTCAGCTTGAGCAGAAAACTGTGGAGAAGACAGGAAACGAGTCATTAAGATTAATTTAAAATTAACACCTGGGTAGAACACTATTGAGTAACACTGGCAATAGAGCTATGGAAAACTAGGAAAGTTGTTTGGCAATAGTATTTTAAGCAAGGTCCTAGTGATTGCCAACAATATTACTCTTCGGGTCATCTATACACAGTCCTCATAATGCTCTCCCCTGAAAGGATTAAGCATTGCTGGGACTGTGTCTACTCTCTCAGAAACACATGTCCACTAAAATGCCTGTCAGAAAATTTACAAAGATTTCCAAGTCGGACAGCTGTTCACCTGTGGTTCAAGAGGCGAGGATAGTGATCCCAACGTTTCTTCACCTACAGTTTTGTCAGGATGAGCAGAAACCTGTGGAGAAGACAGCAAACGAGTCATTAAGATTAATTTAATATTGACTTCAAGTTACAACACTATAGAAAGAGGTATGGTAAAGCTAGGCAATTTGTTTGGCAATAGTATTTTAAGCATGGTCCTAGTGATTGCCAACAATATTACTCTTCGGGTCAGCTATACACAGTCCTCATAATGCTGTCCCCTGAAAGGAATAAGCATTGCTGGGACTGTGTCTACACTCTCAAAAACCCATGTGTACTAAAATACCTGTCAGACAAATTACAAAGATTTCCAAGTCGGACAGCTGTTCACCTGTGGTTCAAGAGATGAGGACAGTGATCCCATTGGTTCATCACCTACAGTTCTGTCAGGGTGAGCAGAAACATGTGGAGAAGACAGCAATTGAGTCATTAAGATTAATTTAATATTGACTTCACGTTAGAACACTATAGAGAGACAATGTATAAAGATCTATGGTAAAGCTAGGAAAGTTGTTTGGCAATAGTATTTTAAGCAAGGTCCTATTGATTGCCAACAATATTACTCTTCGGGTCATCTATACACAGTCCTCATAATGCTGTCCCTTGACAGGAACAAGCATTGCTGGGACTGTGTCTACACTCTCAAAAACCCCATGTCTACTAAAATACCTGTCAGACAAATTACAAAGATTTCCAAGTCGGACAGCTGTTCACCTGTGGTTCAAGAGATGAGGACAGTGATCCCATCGGATCATCACCTACAGTTCTGTCAGGGTGAGCAGAAACCTGTGGAAAAGACAGCAAACGGGTTATTAAGATTCATTTAAAATTAACACCAAGGTAGAACACTATCGAATAACACTGTCAATAGAGCTATGGAAAGCTAGGAAAGTTGTTTGGCAATAATATTTTAAGCAAGGTCCTAGTGATTGCCAACAATATTACTCTATGTGTCATCTATACACAGTCCTCATAATGCTGTCCCTTGACAGGAACAAGCATTGCTGGGACTGTGTCTACTCTCTCAGAAACACATGTCCATTAAAATGCCTGTCAGAAAATTTTCAAAGATTTCCAAGTCGGACAGCTGTTCACCTGTGGTTCAAGAGATGAGGATAGTGATCCCATCGGTTCATCACCTACAGTTCTGTCAGGGTGAGCCAAAACCTGTGGAGAAGACAGCAATTGAGTCATTAAGATTAATTTAATATTGTCTTTACGTTAGAACACTATAGAGAGACAATGTATAAAGATCTATGGTAAAGCTAGGAAAGTTGTTTGGCAATAGTATTTTAAGCAAGGTCCTAGTGATTGCCAACAATATTACTCTTCGGGTCATCTATACACAGTCCTCATAATGCTGTCCCTTGACAGGAACAAGCATTGCTGGGACTGTGTCTACACTCTCAAAAACCCCATGTCTACTAAAATACCTGTCAGACAAATTACAAAGATTTCCAAGTCGGACAGCTGTTCACCTGTGGTTCAAGAGATGAGGACAGTGATCCCATCGGATCATCACCTACAGTTCTGTCAGGGTGAGCAGAAACCTGTGGAAAAGACAGCAAACGACTTATTAAGATTCATTTAAAATTAACACCAAGGTAGAACACTATCGAATAACACTGTCAATAGAGCTATGGAAAGCTAGGAAAGTTGTTTGGCAATAATATTTTAAGCAAGGTCCTAGTGATTGCCAACAATATTACTCTTCGGGTCATCTATACACAGTCCTCATAATGCTGTCTCTTGACAGGAACAAGCATTGCTGGGACTGTGTCTACTCTCTCAGAAACACATGTCCATTAAAATGCCTGTTAGAAAATTTACAAAGATTTCCAAGTCGGACAGCTGTTCACCTGTGGTTCAAGAGATGAGGATAGTGATCCCATCGGTTCATCACCTACAGTTCTGTCAGGGTGAGCCAAAACCTGTGGAGAAGACAGCAATTGAGTCATTAAGATTAATTTAATATTGTCTTTACGTTAGAACACTATAGAGAGAAACTGTATAAAGAGCTATGGTAAAGCTAGGAAAGTTGTTTGGCAATAGTATTTTAAGCATGGTCCTAGTGATTGCCAACAATATTACTCTTCGGGTCATCTATACACAGTCCTCATAATGCTGTGCCCTGACAGGAATAAGCATTTTTGGGACTGTGTCTACTCTCTCAAAAACCCATGTCCACTAAAATACCTGTCAGATAAATTACAAATATTTCCAAGTCAGACAGCTGTTCACCTGTGTTTCAAGAGATAAGGACAGTGATCCCATCGGTTCTTCACCTGCAGTTTTGTCACAGTGAGCAGAAACCTGTGGAGAAGACACCAAACGAATCATTAAGTTTCATTTAATATTAACTTCAAGATAGATTAACACTATATACAGAGCTAAGGCAATGCTAGGTAATCCAATTGGCCAAAGTATTTTTAGCAAGGCCCTCGTGATAGAAAACAATATTACTCTTCGGGTTATCTATGCACAGTCTTAGGAATTCTGTGCCTTGTCAGGAATAACCATTGCTGGGACTGTGTCAAACACACACCTTAGGAGTAGACGGCAAACAGTTCAATGAATAAGGAAAATAAAGAATAAATAGCTCCAAAAGTGTTCTTAAAACAATCGTGGAAATTAACATAGGACTGCACTTCTCTTAACCTCAGTTGCAGCTGGTTTCATATTTTCATATTTGTTTAACTTACCCAACAAAATAGCCTACAAAATATTTTGAAAGCACTAGTTAATAAGGAAAACATCAAAAAGGTTTAAATCACACCATGTGAAACTGTTGAATGATCTGGCTATTTAAACTTTCTTATGAAAAAACTTCTGGTAATATTTATTTATTTATTTTTACATTAACTGCACCATAAATTGCAAAAAAGAGATATGGATTATGAGCTATGCACTGTGAATTATTGTGTTCTATAATGAAATTATTCTTGAACATATATAAAATGAATATGTAAAACAGTAAACAAGGTTAGCTGCACATGCTAACATCATAACTGAAGTGAGCAGCCATTAGCCCATGTTGCCATTTTTGTTTCTAGTTGGCATTGACTCAATTTTAAGACAAATGTAACATTCTAATTCCTGTTTTTAAATGGTCATTCCATTTAACACATGGCGTGTTTAAACCTTGTTCTAAGTGGTCACCTGTTCTCAACACAAGCTAGCTTTTGCTCATTAGCGGTGCCTTAATTAGGAAGTGCTGCATGAAAATATATGTTGGTCACATTGCAAATATCAGTAAAACTTTGCCAACCTTGCTTGTGTTCAAATTACTTTAAGAAAGACTTACCTACATACTTCTCCACATCCGTCCAAGTTGCAGCGCAGAATTGTTCATTCCTCACAGAGAGCGCAACATCAGTCTTGGGAGGAAAATGACAGAGGGGGAGGGGTTAAAGCTCCACCCCTTTTCCTCTCTCCAATTAGGTGTTCTTTGATGAACAAATCATTCACTAGGTTTTGTGATAGATTTATTATTTATCCACTACCGTAGACCTTTATGAAAGTGATTTCCAAAATTATTACAGGTATCATTTCCATAGTGACCAAAGTTATATAGTATGTGCAATTGTGTATATCAGGGGTATTCAATTCATGATATCTTAGCAATATTTCATAATGCCAAGGTCTGAAGAGAAAAATAAAATATATACAACTTAAAATTTAGTAGCTGGGCAGTTTTTTCAGTGTCTGTATGCCTTGATTTGCTTTTCAAATTGAATGGATTCTGTCATATTCAAGTACTTTTTGACAATATTTATTGTCATGAAACAGGGAGCTGAATATGTATGTCTGATTTCTCATGTTTGATGTTCTCTCATTCACTGAGTAAAAGTAGGATGTCAAGTCAAAAGAAGAACCTAAGTAAAACAAGAAAACTGCATGTTCACAAGTGAATGACCTCAGAAAAAACTAATAGAAGAAAGCTTGATTTATATTTTGTTTACCATCTGGACTTAAACTATTTAAAAATGAACATATTTTATAACTGAACATTTTTAGACTTAGATCACTTATTTTGCTTTCAGTGACAGAAGTGAGTGCTTGCTTGTCATGCCAGAATTTTAACCTGTGCTAGAATGATGTCAGAACCAGTCTCATGCATGTGTGGATGTGCTCATTGGTGAGCCAGGAACAATATTTGGTTTTTATAATATTCATTGTGGAGAAAGCTGGCTCACAGTTGTGTGTGGAACCAAATATAATTAAGATTTGCAGGGCTACTTACCTCAGAGCTGTGAAAGCTTTGAGAATAGTAGCCCTTTGGAGCCAGAACGTGTAAGGATCAGTCCTTACAGATTGTTCCTTCAGGGATAAATCTGCTTAGATTGTAAAAGCTGTGCCAGTAAATCAGACAGTGCTCAACAAGATTTTAGGTTGCTATTTTGTTTTGGTTCAGTTTTGGGTTTGCATAAGACATAATTTTAGTCTAGATGCAGACCAGGGTCCGCCTATTAGTGACCTCTGGTGTATATCTTGATCTCATTGGGTCTTTATTCAATTAAATTTAAAAATAGTTTGCTTATTCAAAAAGGAAATTAAATGTTGATGTAACTAATTAAGGAGTTATGATAGATTGTGGCCAAGAAAGATCTCCTGTAGCAGTCTGTTTTACAACCAATCTGAAGAAACGTCTGGCTGAAGAGATTCGGATTTGAAATAATGGGATGGTCAGCATTGTCTAAAACATTTTTTTGATTTTATGCAAAATCCCTTTGTGGATAATCATCTTCAGTCATCCCCAGCCACAGCCTCTTGTCCATCTCTGATACATCCCCCAACTGCAGAGTCATTCGAGTAGTTTCATAGGTGACAGAAGTCAGACTTATGCTGGAAGCATGACGTGTACTGAGTGAAAAGGAATGGTGAGAGTACAGTGCCCTGTGGAGCTCCTGTGTTGCTGACCACCTGGTTAGACACACAGTCCTTCAGTCTCACAAACTGTGGTCTGTTTGTGAGGTAGTCATAGATCCAGTTGATTGTTGGGGGCTCCATCTGTGTCTTCTGGAGTTTCTCACAGAGCAGATCAGGCTGAATTGTGTTAAATGCACTTGAGAAATCAAAGAACATGATCATCAAAGTGCTGCCTGCTTTGTCCAGATGACAGTGGGTTTGATAAAGCAGGTGTATGATGGCATCATCAATTCCAACTCCATGGCAATAAGCAGGTAAGACAGACTATTTCAAGATGAACCTCTCAACCTTGCACACCTGCTCAGGCTTCTTCCCCACCAGAGAGGTGACATTCCACATCCCAAGAGCCAGCTTCTGTAGCCAGGGGTCAGATTCTTGGTTCTCCTCTATCAAAAGAGGAACATTGGTTACCTTCCTGACTAAGGCCCTTATCTCCTGATCACTCAATTTAGACAACCAACAAGCTCTATAGAGAGCCCTAGTTGTTCCAAACTGATTCCATTTATGAATGAAGGAGGCCACTGAGCTCATTGGGGACTTCAAAGCAACATAATTTTTAATATCCTTCCCCAGATGTTTGCCTCAAAACAATGCTGTCTCTGAGGTCTACAGACAATGTATTTGATTTCATGCTTGGTGTTTGCATACAAACATTGTCCATTTTGGGACTTTATAAAGACAGGTGTGTGCCTTTCCAGATCTAATCAAATTAACAGAATTCATTACAAGTGGACTCTATTTAAGTTGTAGAACTTAATCTCTGCAATTATCAGTAAAAATAGCTCTATTTTGAGCTTCATGATGAAGGCTGTGAATACTTATGTATTTAAATGTAATTTGTTAGTAATTCTGTTTTTAGTTAGTTTGCAAAAATCACACACTTTTTCACACATCGTGTCATAATAGGACATTTGTGTTATCAATCTTGAGGAAAGGGATTAATACAATTTGGAAAAAAGTTATAACAACCAAACATGAAAAAAGTGAAACGTTGTGAATACTTTCCAGATTCACTGTATATATGGATAAAAAGGTGTTATCCAGAAATGTTCACACAACCTCTGACAAGTCTAAGTCTCTTCTTAGTAAAATTAAAATTTTCTCATCAAATCTCCAACCTCTAGTGAGTTGCATCACTGTAGATTAGGATTTAGTTGGGTAAGGTTTGTCCCTACACCTAAACAATTACATTTGCATGTGATAATTATCTTCCAATCTCCCAATATTTATTAACAGCTACCTTTTAATCATTCAACATTTAATTTACATTTAATTACTATGCAAAAATATGCTATGGTCAGTAATACCATATTATTAGGCCACTGACATTTTTAGTCTCGATATTATTAATCCTCTTACATCCTTCAGTATACTATAAAACCATAGATTAAAGATTAACTTTGCTGAAATGAATCACCCAACAGCAAGCTACAGATTTAGTACCTCTAAAATAATCAGTGTTTTAATTTAGCCAGATTTGCATTCAATAAAGTAGCATATTTTAAGGAGAATTGTTATCTAACACACATTTTCCCCACAAAAACCTTCATTACAGGGACTCCCATGTGCTAGCCAATCAGCGTGTCTAAAAAAATACACATGTGTGAATTATTCATGAGCAAGTGCAATACCCAAAGTTACCACCCGGGGCGCCATATCGATACACAGGTTATACACAAATGTCATGTAAATGTGAATTATTGGGACTTTGCCTGATTTTTGGAATTTAACCCTTTGGCATCCATTAAAACCCCCTCCAATCATTTTTACGTTGCAAGAATTATGAGGACATCGGCACTGTCCCACTAATTCAAAATGTCCCGTTAGTGTTGCGTGTATACAGGCGAAATGTCCTGTTAATTCACCTGTGCCAACACACACCCACGCACACACACACACGCACACACACACACACACTAACACTGAACACACAAGCGCTCGCCGCCCCTGAATCCAAGGCCCTCATAATTATTATTTTTGTCGCCGAGTCTGTGGGATGAAGGGATCTATGGGATTTGATCAGAAGCCAGCAGGTGCTTGTGTTTGCTTTGGGTGTAAATTACTATATTCTTTGCAAGACCAGGCCCACTTTGTTTATATGTTCCATTTAGCCCTAAGTGGGACATAAAGTAAAAAAAAAAAAATTATATCTAGTACGTGGAAGTATATATTTTGGTCTTTGCATTCGCAAATTTATTCAAAGATTCAAAAACCATCAATGCAAGTGTTCTTTTAGGAGACTCGCGTTCTTCCAAAACTGACAAATCTCTTTACTTCATCTACTTTTAATGTTTTGGGTGGAAAGCATTTTATCCTCACTGTTGCGGTTTTTAGAAAACTGTCTGCCAAGTGACAATTTGTACCAGCTACACACTACCATGTTTTTATGTCATTGTTCTTCTTGATCATTACGTTAGCTAAAATTTATTTTCTTGTACATTCCAGATAGATTCTGTAGTAACAATTGCAAATAAAAATAAAAATGTCACCTGCTAGCCACAAACTAGCTTGATGCAGGTAGTGGATGTTTCCTATATGGGGATTGAGGATGTGCAGTTGTGAAACACCAACCCCATTGTGCAGTAACAGCACTGAGCTGCGTAATTTGTAATGTTTTTTCTTTCTTTCTTTCTTGCTTTGAAAATTTATGTTCCTCACCATCTCGCTCCATTGCTGCTAATAGTACTGAGCATACGTCATAGCTTGTTGAACAGTCATCCAGGTAAGAACACTGTTCTAAAATTTGCCTCAAAGAATTTTAAAAATCGAGGTTCTCGAATTGTTACATCTTCAAGTAAATTTCTATAGTTTCCGCATAGACTACTGTATGTTAAGCAAAAAGAGATTACAACTAAGATAAGATCGGTGTGATCAGATTGGTGTAATAATTAGAAAAATATTCAAGCCTATCATAAGTGACATTTGAGCAAATAAACAACATATGCAAAATGATTGTAGTTTGATAGATTGTTTTGAATATGTCCATCCAGAAAACTAGAAACTAAAAATGCATTGAAATGTGTGATAATTTCTACATAAACAGTATGTAAAATTTGAAATTAAATAGATTCTGAAATTTTCTAGCTAGCTATCAACTGCTTGCTTAAAAGAGAAAAAACTAGCAAGTAGTGTGCTTTTTAAAATAATTTTCAGTAAATTTTCTACTTTATTGTAATCATTTTGACATAAAATACATAGAAAAAAAACAAATTACAGGAATTTGTCATGTAGTTGTGGAAGTTTTTCAAATTCTCTATATAGCTTTTTTTATTAAGAAAAGCTGCTTCATCAGTAATTATGCTTTGCATTGAACTTTAGTAAATAGTGATGTAATAATGATAGGCTATTCCAAAAAAATAACTTTTATTTTCACTTCACTTCACTTCACTTCACTTCACTTTCATTTCTTGATGGAAGTTGAAATTTGTCATTTTTCTATTTTTGACAGCAGAAACAGTTACTTTTCTTGACATGTTTACTTAAAAAGAAAAAAAACACAAAATGTGACCAAAAAGAGACTGAAAGTGATTAAAATATGACACCTTTTATGATACCTTTTGGGTATTTATAGCCTGAATTATTAAGTATGTTCAACAACCATGAAAGAAATGACTTAAACTGAAGGCAGGAGCTAATAGTTTGAGAATAGCTGGTTATGTGCTAACTAGTCTAAACTCAGTTTCCTTGTTGAAGTGAGGAGCAAATTTATGTTTCTTCTCAACTTCAACAGACATAAATAAATATTATCATTACCAATGCAGGAAATAATGAGAGAAGAACCTCCCTTATGTGTTTTTATTTTAAAAGATTTTGGCACCTTAACATGTCATGATTCAGATTCAGGAGGGCTTGTCTCCAAACCATCTGAAGAAAGCCAAGCTGATGTTCTTCTACACTCGCTACCCTTCCTCCAACATGCTCAAAATGTTCTTCTCTGACGTCAAGGTAAGACCAGTTTCTTTATTTTTATTCTTCTTCCCTTTTGAAAAAGTCACTCTTGTTCTTTGGTGTCATTTTTTTAAATGTCTTGTTTGACCTTTTATAGTGTCTTTATTTAGAATAACATTAAAGAACATTCAATTAAAAACGCTTTGGTAGAAATATTCAGACCTTTCAGATGTTTCTCATTTTGTCTTTACAAAAATAAACTTCATCACATCTTAATGGCAACTTAGTCCACTTCCTGCTGCATTTCCAGCTGAAAAATGTCGTCTCTGCACATCTAGCGTAGTGTCTTTCAGCTAAGACGGAGAGTGTCTTTGAAAATGTCTAGCCAAGAAATTCTAAATTATATGTAAATATTTGGGAATAAATAGTTAATTTGTTCAAAATTATTTAAATTTCAGTAATTAACTACATAGATTTTAACGTACTTCAAATGTAAATGCAATTAATTGTATCTTGTTCCAGGTGGAACCTTTGTATTTGCTTATTTCTGGTACAACAGTAAATCTGATGCACAAGCGGCATCCGCTCACAACAAAGCTGCTTCTCTTTGGCCTACTTTGCAACAATAAAGGGTTTTTCAATTAAAAATATTACAATGAATTAATTACAGATCCTTCAAGAATTTGCAAAAAAAAATTAAAAAGTTCAAGTTAACTATACTTTGAGCTAAAACATTCTTTTATAGCTGTAGTTGTAATTTTAGGGAAGCACTAGCTCTGTTTTTAGCTTCATCCAATTTCCTTAAAACTTTAACATGGCATGATGATTCTTCTGTAACAAAGCACACCTACACCATTATACTGCCACCACCTTGTTTCACCAAACCTTTCAATTATACAGACACTAAGTAAACAGAAGGGATGAGCTCATGAAATTAAAAAAAAAAATGCTTTGAAGTTATTGGTTGTAAAACTGTGCAAAAGTTGTAGTTCAGTTTGCATGTTATTATAATTATTGCTAACTTTTTTGGTAAAGTTCCATCATATTCAGCTGATAATTTCTGCACTCTGTATCTGCGTGCATGCCTGTATGTGTGTGTGTGTGCGTGTTGTGTGTGTGTGGGGGTGGGGGGTTTGCGTGTGTGTGTAGGTGTGTTGGTGTGTGTTGGTGTGTGTGTTGGTGTGTGCGTGTGCATGCATGTGTGTGAAAACTTAGAGCGCAGATGGGTGTTCCAATCTGGCACATTTTTGTCACATAATTAGAGTTTCTGGCCTTAATCGGCCTGGCCTTAGTCAGCAGGGTGGGGGGGGGACAACGCCCACTTTCCCTCTCACACACTCCCACACATACTGTATAATAGCTTCCCCTGACTCACACACACCGTGACCTGAAGCTTTTTGCCATTTTCACTCAAAACACACACAGCTACGTTTGCGTTTGCTCTCCTCAGCACAATTAAAGACGAAAAGTGAGGAGCTGTGGCCGAGCAGGAGACAGACTCCAGAGATTAGGCTGAGAAAAGTTAACAGAACCCCAGGAAGTTTGCCATAAGAGGGAAAGAAAAAAAAATGACCAAAGTGTGTGCAAATGATTGCATGTTTGGAGAAAATGAGAGAGGGATTGTGGGGGAGGAGAGACATGAGGAGTGGGGGTAAAATGAAAGGGAAGACAACAGAACTAGAGCTATTAAACAAAAGCGCTGATTGTTTGGTGTTTACAGGCTGCTATGGGTTTTGCAAAGGAGCATACGGCTCCTCGACAGATTCAGGACGCTCTATTCAAATGAGCAACCACTCTCTTTCACACACACTCACGCACACACACCCCTACACACACACACGCACACACACACACACACACACACACACACACACACACACACATGCACATGCGCACATACACACACACGCACACACGCGCACGCACTCACACACCAGATGCCCTATGGCTCATGTCTATGGTGACCACTTCCTTGTGGGAGTGCCACATCCTCATTGGCTGCCATGGGACACCAGGTTGCCATGCAAACTCAAGGTTGCTAAGCTGACCTATCGCAGGAGAGCGAGAACCTGTCTGGCCATCAACCAAGAGTCCATTAAGTGATTAAAAAGCTGCTGAAAGGGGGAAATTACCAAATTGCAACTAAATAAGTGAAAAACATCATCCAAAAATACAGGCAGCATAGCTGGTCTGCTCTTGTAAGAGTTCAATTAAAACAATCAACATTTATACAGTTATATAACATTTGTGAAAATAGGTTTCCTTCACACTTGAAATTAAAGCCATGTTTGATGATTAAACTACAACAAGTAAATGAAAAATGCACTAAAACACTAAAATGTCTATAGAAGTCAAAACCTTTTGCAGAGATATGAATCCATAATATTAGATATGATTCTCATAAATTCACCTGAATATTTTCAGGATATGTCACTCAGACTACCTCCCCTCTTTTTTAGTACATTAAAGTTTGTTTTGAAACTGAATTTATACCATTTATTCCACCCAAATTTATACCATAGTATAAAGGACAACAAAATGGTTTTGAAATGCAGCAGGCTGAAACATAACGGAGTAATATTATTTTATGTTTAAATAAATCTAATCAAAACATAGAAGACAACTAATAACACTCATACCAACACTTATATCATTCTTTAATCAGATTATTTGATTATATTCTTAAATTTCCAAATTAAGTTGTTTTGTTTTTATTTCTGCCTTATCAAATGACTTTATTAGAACTATGAAGTTTATGCATCGCATAAGTTCAGGTTTTGTGTTGTAGATTGAAATGAGGTTAATAATTCATTTATCTCCAGATTGTGACTTTATCTCCAGATTGCGATTCAGTAATCTGACGAATCTCTGCAAACTTACATTAGAGAGATGTTTCTGTTGTCCACTTTGCACAGCAGATGGCCACTGTTCAAAGTTTCTATGCAAGTCAAAACCGCTTTTGAAATTTTATTTTTTTTTTCACAGCTAAAGTTTGTTTTGTGACACTGACTGCAAACACATTTCATGTTTTGTTATATTAGAGCAAATAATATGCTCTAATCACATTGATTAATCACATGCTCTAATCACAAATTGGTTGGGGTTGTAGATGTGTGAACAGAAGTTCACACATCTACAACATTTCTAAATTTATATGTAAGGAACAATTTACATTTTTTTAAGAACTAAAGCCAAAAAGCAGGCTTAAAAATGTTCCTAAATTTGAAAAAGAAGGAAAAAATAAATGTATGTACAGCTATTGTTTCTGTATACCTAAAGAAAATAATAAATAAAAATTCAGGTTGCGGACATCTGCTTCTTTTGTATCATAGCAGCGAGACGGACCACCAAGAAACTGTCTGTGGCAATTGGCTCCAGCGATTATATAGAGCCACCTGCAGGCAAAAGTCTAAACAGTTTGTGTTTAGACTTTTGCCTGCACACATTGGGGGTCTATAGACAGCTCTATAGACCCCCAATGTGTGGGGTCTATAGAGCTGTTAGCTGCCCTTTTCCTGACCTTTGACCCGTGCCAGTCGTGAGTGGAGGGACAGTCGATGCTGATGTTTGTTGCAATCTGGACCTGGTCCTGTTCTGTAGATGTAATGATAATTAAGAAAAGAACACACACATTGCCGTTTTTCAGGAAATAAAGTCTCTTTTCAGTTTGTGTCTCATGCATTTGCATGTACAGTATAAACATTGATTTCAATGTATATACTAAACTTAAGTTTTAATTGAGTCATAATCCCAGTTAATCCATTTTATTTATGTGACACTTCACAACTATTACTCTGCTTGATGGGAAAAAAGAAAGTAAATCGTGGATAATCCTATTTGTGACAAGTGAGGCTTTTCTTTTTGAGGCTTTATTGAAGACAGGAGATAGCAGTCTGTGTCCCGTTTAATTGTCCCACTGCCTTCATTATCAGAACTGAAATCAGGGGCAGTGTTTCTTTCCCGTTCCCTTTCTCACCCTCACTCCGACTCCGACCGGCACCCCCTCCTTCCCAGGGAACAATAAGTAGCATGTGTTAGAAGGGTTCACTGTAAGGGAATTAGGCCCTGAATGGCTCCGCTAATTGGACTTGAATGGACTTCGTCTATGGGAAACTGGTTCTTAAAGATGAGCCTCTTATGTACAATGACCTCCTCGCTGAGTGTGGGAAGTGGGTTGATCTGACAACTGTTTTGGGTGCAGATAAGCAAGCGTACGCACACACACACACATTCACACGCACACACACGTACAAAAAAAATCCTAGACCTCTTGCCTTCTGACCAGACAGTCAGAGTTAGTGCGAGACGCCTTGAGAGAGTCAGTGAGAGTAATTAAGACCTCGTTAAGATTGGAGGAGGATTAATTAGACGCTTTCTGGCTCAGGGAGCTCCTTCGAAGTCACACGCAGCTGACTATTTACACTCACACTAAGTTACAGGCATGCAGTGAGCGTGAAGCTGTGACGCATTTATCACTCCTGCCTCAAGAGGCTGAAGTGACATCTCAATGTATTCGCCTCAGCGGGAATCATTTAGAGTCCATGCCACCGTTTAGCCATCCTGTCAATCAGTTGCACAATAAGTTACACAGCCAATTTGGCAATGCCAGGAGAATATGAAGCAGCTTGTCTTAACAAATTCAGCTGTACCCAATACTCACCATAATGCTTCCTTGTAATAATTTTCTTAAAAAACGCATACCCTTATCATAAGGGTGGCCAAAAAGTTTAGCTTTAAGCTTTTTGGCCACAATGGCTATGAGTATGTTTGGAGGACTCAAGCAAACACACACTCACGAGAACTGGAAACATGGAGGGTGTCCGCACCTCTAATACATTTCCTTCAACAATGCATTGTTGAAGGAAACGTATTAGTCTGATTAGTGCAAATGCCTGATCACATAGGCATTTGAACTGTCTGATCAGTTCAAATGCTCATTAGCACTCAAACCCCTCTGCCATGCCATGGTGGAGTTTCTGCAAAGACTAAAGTTGGAAAAGGTTTGGGAGTCAGTCTTGCCTCAAGCAAAGAATTTAGACTATCATGAGAAATGAATAATAGCTGATTTAGATACAAGTGACTGAGGTTAGTTTTGTCTGTTGGGTGTCTGGGCTCTCCTTTAGAGACAGAGTTCAGTGTACCAGTTGAGGCATTTAATCAGGATCCTTTTTGGCACCTGCTTTGAGACCCTCAGGACCTGAATTCAATTCAATAAGGTCTGGAATCATTCTTGGGAGTCCCCAGAATTACTTAGAACCTGTTGTTGGGGTGAGAGATGTCTAGGTTTACCTGTTACCCACACAGCCAAATCTCACAGAAAGGAAACGGTGGATACCACAGCCGTCCCTCCATATAGGACTGGTTTTTCTGAGACTTTTGCTTACTGAGCAATTTCCCTGTCTGTTAGAAAATAAACAAACAAAAATAACTTGCTGACCTATGGTGTTTTTAGTTGAAGTGGGCATATTCTTAAAGGATGTGAGTGTCTGCCCTTCAGTTGTGGCCCCGGGGCAATGACAACACCCACTGTCAACAGAAGAATACGGGGAGTCAGGCCTCCCTGACACCATCTCTGACACGCTCCCTTTACTGCCACTTCATCGTAAACATAAAATGGCATTCCTCAAACTCAGCGATTTGCCTGCTCACCACTTCCATTATCTTTCTTTCTTGTGTCTGTTGTTTTGTTTTGTGCTGATTGGGGCTGGGTGTGTTAGTGGGAGAGCGGTTTGTCAGTTCATGGTCCATGTTTGAGCAGAAACTCAAACATGCACCATGAGTTTCATTGCAGGAGGTGCAATGAGTAGGTGCAAAACATCTGGCTTCTGAATAGCTTTTAGTTTTGTATCTCAGGACAACAAACTTTTTTCAGCTTTATATGTTTTTGTTTATAGATAATCTAATTAGAGTTGTAACTCTAGCAACATTTGATTTCATCTCGGAATTAAAGTGTTTTTGAACCGGATTGTGCAAAAGACTTTGTATGTCATCTCCAATGATGTATAGATGGTTTGTCTACAAAAATCTGACTATATTGTTTCTATCCATAAAATGTTGCAGATATTTAGTTTATCATTGAGCAGATAAAATAGAAAAAGCAACAAAACGTTTATTTTAATTTGTGTAGTTTGTGCACTCCACTTTATGATGTTGCTGGAACTTTAACAGTGGACTTTTAAACCTTCTCAGCGCATATCCCATCTAGAGTATCCCGAAAGAGGAATCTTTAACCGTTTCTTTTTCTCCTCCAACCTCCTCAGGTCATTCACTTCAAAGATTTAATTTGGAGTGAACATCACTGCGCTTTTATTTATTTATTTATTTATTTTTGTTTATTTAATTCTATTCACAAAATAAATATACTCTAATTAAAATCTTTTTTTTAAAATTCAGCGTGAGAAGAAATAAAATAGATATATTTTAAGGGTTTTTAAATCCATCCAACAGCCAGTTAGTTGTTGTTTCTAAGCAACTTGTAGGTCAGAAAATGTACCCAACCTCACAAACACTTTCCCCTCCTGTTGCCCCCTCCACCCCCGCCTGCAGTTATGCTCCATTATGTCACCCCCAAGTGACCACCAGCGACAAAATATCTCTTTCCCTCATCTCATGCCCTCTGTGCATTCCTTTTTTCCTACCATTCATCCCTCTGTCTGTTATTCGTCTCAACTCCCCACCGTCCCCCATCCCTCGTTCCTGTGAGACAATGTCTTGTAACAATACAGAGCTTAATCTCTGTGTCAAAGCAGTTTTTCCCCTTCAACGAACACACGCACACACACGCACACACACACACACACGCACACACACACACGCGCGCGCACACACACACACACACACGCAGACACACACACACACGCACACACACGCACGCATACACACACACGCAAACACACACATGTATTTTCACTGTTTGTTTTTCTACACATTTTGCTTCCACTTAAGGCTAAAATGCTGTCAAACTCCTGTCCAATAATTAAAAGTTGATGTAAACTAATTTAAATTATCTAAAACAACAACAAAAAAACATAACCAAATCTTGACAAAATCTTTAATTTTTTTTTCTTGTAAAACGAACGTTTCTGTTTTATCTGAACAGTGGAGATAGTGGAAGTCTATAGCATTAAAGTCTTCAGTCCTTGCAGTTTAGTCTGTGTTCCTCTGTGTTTCTTCTTTCTGGAGACTGCTGGTCAGCAGTTTGTTGTTTTCTCTCTCTCTTCATGGCAGCTTTTCTTCTAGGACAGAATTAGAAACATCTAAGCAACATAATGAAGCCAAAATTAAGCTCCAACTTCTCTTACTAGAATAACCCTCGAATGAGCTTTATAAAACGTGATAAAATACCGTATTTTCCACACTATAAGGCGCACCGGATTATAAGGCGCACCTTCAATGAACGGCCTATTTTAAAAAAAGTTTCATATATAAGGCATACCACATTATAAGGCGCATAGAATAGACACTTCAGTTTGGGTTGCCAATTTGTTCCGTACTCTATTATTACACATCCACATTTGTAAAGAAGCAGTCCCCGAGTACTTTATATAGTAGGCTGCCCCAGTTGTTGTTTCACTCATGGTTTTGGTGTTGCGATATTGTGCCCAACTGCTTTCTGGGTAACACAGACCAACCGACACGCTGCTGCCGCAGTCTCTGTCTCTCTTACCCTGCCCCTCACACCCTTGCTTTAAATGTATTATCAAACTTTATTAACAAACCAGTGTTCTGACAACTATCCCAGCATGCACCGCGCACTTCTTCTTCTACGGGGAAAATGAAGTCGGCGGCTGCTTACCGTAGTTACTACACCTGTTGTGGCTCAATATTGGTCCATATATAAGGCGCACCGGATTATAAGGCGCACTGTCGGCTTTTGAGGAAATTGAAGGTTTTTAGGTGTGCCTTATAGTGCGGAAAATACGGTAGATATTTAAACGTTTTACACTCTGTCCCACCCCTGACATTTCTTTCCAATGGGAGCAATGATTGCCTTACATGTGGCTTTGTTCATTTGGAAAAAGTGTAATGTGAAAGCAAACGCAGAAAATAAAGTCTGCTTTTGGTCCTGACAAAATGAGCAGACCAAAGGACTTTCCTTTGGTCTGCGCCACACCTTTGCTCATCTTTGTTATAATGGACCTTATTTCTGCACTCAGTGATTAGTCATGTGGGAACATGAAGAGGCCAAGATGATTGGTATGCTGCAGCTTTTAGAGTTCCTTTCGCTTGAACTAAGGGGTCAAACTCAACTCCTGAAAATCTGTCACCGGACAAATGACCATGCAGTGTTAGGGTTAGGGCAAACTGACTGGAGCTAACAATCATGTTTTTGGACTGTGGGAAGAAGTACTAGAGAGAAGCCACACATCTCAGGGTAGAACATGGACCTGCATTTGGATAGGGTTCCGATTGGGATTTGAACCCAGCAATGTGGGTAGAGAAGAAAAATGTTGTGGCCCATGAATCTGAGAAGACTTATATGAACATTTCAAAACAATAAACTCTGTTACTTTTCAGTAAGAAGCCATTTGAGACAATTGCTAGTCCTCCCAGGAGAGGAGAAAACATCCTAGAAAATTCACCAAACCAGAAAATACTCAGAGATTAAAAAAAAAAAAACAACTCCATCTTAAACTTTGCAGGCCTCATTTATGTTAGATGTTAAACTTAATGTTTCATGCTTACTGTTAGGCGTGGTTGTGGATGACTACAACCGTCATGGTTGGCTCAGAGCAGTTGCTGTGGTGGAGCTATCTCCCAGTGATAGAAAAATATATAAATAAAATATTTAGTTACATGTTTGAGTTGGGGTTTTTTTCATACTGCGAAACAAGAAAATTATTTGCATGGAAAATCCACGTTGCCAGACAAAAAGCAAATTCCCAAGTTCATGGATTGCCATAATTAATGCAAGCAGTCATTCAGCGGCTCAGATGAAGGCATGCTGTCATGCAAACGAGGACAAAAGCAAACATTGGGTTATGATGTGATACATGATACAGCAGAAAACATTGGATAGTTTTATTTAAATTTGGTTCATAGCATAAGCCAGTCTGTTAATAGTATTTAAGTATTTAAGCCTGGCTAGTGAGTGAGGTCCTCAACCGCAGTTACAGAGAACATTTTTAATTTTGATCAGTATTTTAGGGAAAGGCCACCTTTCCCAAATTTTCTTGATGTACAGTATTTGATTAAACCATACACATTCTTTTTTTTTTATCTCCCAGTTCAATCGGTGCATCACCTCCCAGCTGATCAAGTGGTTCAGCAACTTTAGAGAGTTCTACTATATCCAGATGGAGAAGTTTGCCCGTCAGGCCATCAATGAGGGTGAAACCGTGGCCGAAGACCTGATGGTGAGCCGGGACGCAGAACTCTTCAGGGCTCTCAACATGCACTACAACAAGGCCAATGACTTTGAGGTAAGACTCGATGTCAGGCGCTTTGGTTTGGTCAGGAGAACTGATGGACAACCCAAAAATCAGGCTAACAGTCATTTCCTCTATATGGATAGTTCTAGTTAGTAGAAGTGTAGTAAGTTGCACCTCAGCCACATGATAAATAGTAAATGGCCTGTACTTGTATAGCACTTTATCTAGACTAGAGGATTCTAAAGCGTTTCAGTCATTTACCCATTCACACATACACGCACACACTGATGGTCTGTCAGAAGGCTGCCATGCACCGGCACGACCAGGTCTTCTGTCCACCATACAAGGGCAAGGCAGTTAAGTTTCTTCCCCAAAGACACAATTACAGGACAAACTCCCACCATCATCATTCCCGTTACCATGACATCCAGGATAATTCTGACTGGATTTTTAAACGCTCTTCTCGGAGAATGTTTGAGTTCCAATAAACTGGTTGGTTTCCTAAGACAGACCCAGCTTTTAGGGAAGGTCTAAAGCAGTATTTCTCAACCTTTTTTGGGCCAGGGCCCCCCTAGCCTTTATCCAGGTCCCTCACCGCCCCCCACCAAAGAATTTGCAGGCTACTTTGCAGACTATTTTTTTATCATTAATATTACTATCACTATTGTAGATGTTTTAATTTTTATGCTTGTTTCTGTATTTATCATCAAAAATAATTTCCCAGAAAACAAAAAAGTCATGGGAATAGAAATTATTTTCACAGGTGTCTACAAAAAATGCAATGAACATTCAAGTTAAAATCGGTAGGTCTAACAGCAGCTAATCAGAGTGGAAAAAATATTCTTATTCTTTGCCATTTTCTAGTTGTTAAATCTTGCACAAAATGACCTGATAAAAGATGTACAGCAATGCCAGTTTAAACTTTAAACTATTTGCAAAACGACTGAGCTCTGCAACATTAAAACATGGATAGAACTGTAACTACATTAATCATAGCTCTTCTCTTCAGTGTTTCTGTGAGTTTTGGTGGTGCAGCTCTGTGCTGCCTTCAGGAGAATGGGACATCAGAGTATCATCCATAAAACTTCACCCACATGGCATTTACTGTGCAAACTAGAGCTTTCAGTGGAAAAACAAAAGTTCCAGATTCTCTTAATGCCATACAAACATGAGACAGAAACATGGATTATATCTTTATATAGACCTGTCTATTGATTTATAGATTAATAGTATTACTGGGCAGAAATTACAAAGAACACATCTGGTTCTTAATAAAATCCTAATGAGTCAAATTGAAAGTGTCATGGAGTCACTGAACAGCCTCATGACATTAACACTGACATGAAAAATAATATTGAAGAAATATATCAAATCTAATTAAAAACATAAATAAGTGATCAGTTCTTTACTGTTATGTTCTATAAGATATATTTATTCTCAGTACTAGATGTGGTCTCAACAAACCCATGACATTTCAACAATATTATTTTACCTTTTATGTGGAAATAGTGTCTGTTTGTTCTTGCCATACAGACCTCTGTATTAATTATTGCTCGAAAGGTCTTGCCATACCAGTTTATTCCTCTGTATTTACTTTAGTTTCTTAGTTTATTCTTGCATTGTGTTCTTCATTCATTTCCATTTAGTTTCATTTGATTAGTATTATCCTCTCTTGGTTTATTGCTATGTCCACTTTAGTTTCTTTCCTGTTGCTAAATTTATTTTATCGTTTATTGACGCTCACCATCAGTAATCTCATCACCTGCTGTGCTGCCTAATCTTTTTTCACTGTTCAGCGTCGGATTTTATGTTTTTATGCCATAATTCACATCTAGTTTGTCGCTCTGTTTTATGTCCCGCTTCTGCTGTTTTAGAGTTTTGCAATGTGAACGTCTTTTTTTTTAAGCCCCTAAGGTGCAGGGCGGTCGGGAAGCGTATTGATGGGGAAAAGGCAGACTGATATAAACCTTTTAAAACAACGGAAACAATTTCTGCATTCTGATTATTGAAATTTAAAAGTGCTGTGTTGTTCTATCACCCCCGTTTCATACCGGACCACTTACAGCACCGGTGTTGACGCTATAAAATGAACGCTCTCTATCGTGGTATCACCCATGGTGGGATTTCTTGATTTCTTTATTTAAATTAGTTCATTTTTCAGAGGGATACACAGTGAGGGCAGGGCCGTGCAGAGATCACTAAAGGGGCAGGTGCTCAAAAAAAAAAGGGCACATCTAACCGCATTCTAGGACAGAATATTAACAAAGCCACACAGCTTTCAGATTTTAATAAACAATGATAAATTACAAAATTGTGAGATATACAATCAAAGCTAACAAACATCTCCATATAGAGCATAACACTATGCCTATGTAAGATATTTTATTAGTAATTTCTTTCTGCAGGTCTATTTTGTTATAGGAAAGTATTGCAATATTCAAACCCGCAATTTAGCAAGATATGTAAATCAGAGCTAGACCACCAGACATATTTTGTCTTTACAGAATTACACTATTAAAAATATAAACAACGGCACAATGCAACCTTTTAGTGAACTGTAATCTATAAAAAAACATTTAAATCACACATTTGTCTCATGAAGTATTTTTTTTTTGCAAAACAAACTTATTTGTGAAAGTCAGAAATCTTTTCTTAATATTCTAAGTTTTTGTTTGACTCAAAGTTTTGCTTGTGATTCTCACATGACGTCGTGGGCAGGGCCTAAAATCACAACAACATATTTCTGATGTGTGCAAATAAAAGTTTATGTTTGGAAAATAACTTTTTAAGTTCACAAGACACAAAATTTGTTATTTAATTTAACAAAGTTTTTTAAACAAAACAATTTGTTTTTTAGAAAATAAATCATTACAATTCCAAAAGTTTTGATTACAATTTTATTTTACTTAACTGAGGTTCGTTTTTTCCCCCCCATTGAATAATTGGGGGAAAAAAATTATCTTACAATAAATGACATATTTCCCCAGTAACAATTAGGAGTAAATCATTTGTAGGGAGCTCCAAAAATATTAGACAGCTCAACTCAACCCAACTTAAAGTCTGGGTTGACTTTAAGTTGGGTTAAAGTCAGACTTGAACTCAACCCAACTTAAAGTCTGGGTTGAGTTTTTTCCCCTTCATTAATGACACCATCATGGTAATTTACGGTGAGTTATTTTTAATTCTAAATGAATATCCTTGTTGGACTTTTAGTTAAGTGCTATTCTCCTTCAAGATACATTTACCTAACGCTAGAATAAATGAAATGTACATTATGCAGCAAAGAAAATTGGAAGACATATATCCATTATGGAGATGATCGGTTTTGGACGGGCGATGTGCCCCATTGCATAAGCGATACTGAAGAATGACTGACATCCTTAACGATACAGGGAAGAAGCTGTTAGTTATCTTGCTTTGCTAGCAAAGTCGTTAGCTAGCAGCTAGCTAATAGCACTACAACAACAGCCTAATGTCTGTCTGATAAAAATACTGAATCAATAGATAAGAACAGTTTCTCCTCCCCTGGCTGTCTCCTTCCGCTCAGTAGTTCTTCAGAGAAAGGCAGACGCAAAGGCCCGTCAGTGTCTGTTGTATTTCATTACCTCTCTGCAGAAACAATACTTCAACGTTTTTCGTCATCTGACAAGTAGCAAGTCTACTCCACTTTATTCATCAAAAATGTTGTTTTTTTTTAATTCACCAAAAACTGTTCTGTAATCTGGAATGTTCACTACCTTGAGCTCCGCAGTTAGTCGCCTTATCTCACTGCGAGAGGCAATTGCGTCATGCGTCAAGGGTAAAAGGTCAAAGGTAACAAGGTGACCGGAGGGCTTATTATGTTGTACAAAATAAATAAATAAATAAATAAATAAATAAATAAATAAATAAATAAATAAATAATAATTTTAGTACATGTTATGTGTCAGAAGTGGGCTTAGAAAATAATAATACAAAAAAATAAAAAATAAAAAAATACAAATTGACAAAAAGGGCACTTGGGGGCAAGGAGCAAAAAGGGCTGGTGCTCAAGCCCCCATAGCTCCCCCCTCTGCATGTGCTTGAGTGAGCGTATCATGATTTTACCTACCAGTAGCAGGAGAACAGAGCTGCGCCAAGAAGCTAACAGAAGCTAACAAACACTGAATAGAAGAAGAGCTTATTATGGTTTAATGTTACACAATACAGTTTTACCAAGTTGCTCAAAGTCTAAACTGGCGTTGTTGTGCATTTAAGTTTACCTCCGACTAAATATATATATATATATATATATATATATATATATATATATATATATATATATATATATATGAATATGGGTGGGTTTTCTCCGGGTACTCTGGTTTCCTCCCACAGTCCAAAAACATGACTGTCAGGTTAATTGGCCTGTGTGTGTGCATGGTTGTTTGTTCTGTGTTTGTTCTGTGTGTCTCTGTGTTGCCCTGCGACAGACTGGCGACCTGTCCAGGGTGAACCCCGCCTCTCGCCCAGAACGTTAGCTGGAGATAGGCACCAGCAACCCTCCCGACCCCACTATGGGACAAGGGTGCAAAGAAAATGGATGGATGAATGGATAAACGCCCCCCAAAGGCATCCCAGCGCCCCCCTTTTGTAAAAATGTCAGCCAGCCCCCCCTGCGGTCCTCTGAACGCCCCCTGGGGGGTGGTACCGCCCACGTTGAGAACCGCTAGTCTAAAGGCTTAGAAAAAGGTTGTGGTCTAATATTACCTCAACACCTGGTATTGATTTTCTTAGATCTGAAATCCTCACCTTTACCCAATTGTCCCTTAATCTTAGCCATGTCTACTTTCTTGGCCAGCACTATGGACATCTAGTGCTCCAGCAGTTTTCAGATCAATGAAGGCTTGGTTCTGGGATTCTTCGTTAACATCCTCACCCATTTTATTTCATCTAAGGGAGACAGATTTCTACTTATACTCAAATGGCACAACTACTGTTGGATTACATCTGGAATAGCCTCCGCTTGTCCTGACCCATCCACAAATTGTAGGACTGTGGTTTAAAGCCACATCTTTGACAAGAATCTAACCAATTTAAATTGACTCAACTAAGAAAGATTAAATATGCAATGAAGTTTGTGGTGTAATTGATGGTAACGCTATATTTGACAGGTTGTAAATAAGACTGTCATGACACTGTCAAAAACATGACATAACACCTGTCATCAACATGAGTAAGTCTTCATGAATATTTATTACTGTTGTCTTCAAGTGTCATTTGGTAAATAATGTCATGTTTAATACAAAGTTGACATTATTCAAAATGTCTTCGTTATGACAACTTGACATTAACCAAGAAATCGTGATCTGACATAAATTTGTTATAAAAATATTACTGGTTAAACTTTAATAACATAAAGCTACATAATTTTTAAATTATTTGTTATGTCATGATTATGACGGTATCATGAAAGTCTTACTCACAACCCGTCAAATTAAGTTTTACCCAATTGACCAGTCCTGGAGAAGTATGGTCCAGTAAACCATAAAAGACCTGTAATAAGACCTGTAAATTAATGACATCCATGTCCATTTATAGTTGAGAAATGTATAGACATGTTGGAAATGTATTTTCTCAAGTAGTTTCTTTAAATGTATTTAAGCACATCTTGTTCAAAATTACCCACCACCAAGTCAACTGTTACCCTGGCGATTCTGCTGAGGTGTGTGTGTGCGTATGCGTGTTCAATGAGGCGAAAGAGGACGCCCGCTCTAGGCGCGGGTGTCCTTGTCAAAGCGATTTGCAGAAGTCACATTCCCTCCCCACTTCTTTCTAGCCAATATTGGTGTAAGGGGACCTGAGGGCCCTTAAACTAAGCAACGTAACATCAGCAGCATTTAGACGTCCATTAGCGCACACCTTCCCGCTGACACATAAACTTGTCTTTTTTGCTCAGCGAGATGGATGTTGAAGCTTAAATGCAACGAAGAGGAAGATACGCAGACAAATTAGACACAGAAACGCACATCGTAGCATCCTATGTATGGGAAGATAAATAGAAACGCTTTGCATGCTGAGAGTCAGGTAGCATTTCACAAGTGTGTATAGAAAGGCATGACCAGGAAACAGACACACACATGCAAATTGCTTTCTGTTTGTTTTGACTGGATCGGCACAAAGTTTATTTTCAGGGTTTAAAGGGAATAAGTTCAAACAGAGGTCATACTTTATGGTTAAAGAGTCCTGCTTGGAGATTCCTTCAAGGAAGCTTCAAAAACTCATCTGTGTGTGGAATCTTCTGCAGGCAGAACCTCAAGTTTGACTCATAGTGAATGCTAATCAGGGGTGAAAGTAGGCGGGTACGGTCGGGTACTGCGTACCCCTAAAAGATTTAGCACGGCGTACGCAGTACCTGCAAGAGAGGGGAGCGGCTGTCTGCTGTAAAGAATCATTGGGTCCACTAGCCGTGAGTGCGCCCACTAATCAGCCGTGACTAATTAGTTTTTCAAGAACAATCTAAAACACGACTTAATCAATTAATAAATAGCTTTTTTCCCATTTCATATTGTTTCTGAACTCTTCGTGCTTTGCTAGAGCAGCGGTCCAATACGTCAATCGCGGAAGGTTTTGAGTCGATCTCGGCATTAGGTGACAAACTGAACGCCGCCGGGACGCTGAACCAGCACGTCCTCCTCTGACTCCTTATCAAAACGTTTGTAACTTTATGAAAGAACAACAGCAGCAGCAACAAAAGAAAAAAAGTGTTCAAATGAATGACCCAACAAAAATAATAATCTCAGTAATTCTTGTTTCAACAAGGTGTTGCGTAATTCTGTGCATTCCGGTTACCAAAATAACTAGCAGAGCAGGAGTTTAAAATTAACTAATCAACCACCACTGTGTTAATAATCGCAAAATAAATATCGAACCTGAAAACCTAATATAGTAACAGACTAAATGGTGTGCTTATGGGTGTGCTTAAATGACAAAGACAGAGAGAGAGAGTCAAAAGGTGCGAGTGGTTTTGAGTTGATCACCTGTTCGTTCTATTTTACCTGTGGCGCATCACAGCCGCTGTAGTTTCCTGAACGTTCAATAAACGACAAACTTGGACTAATTATCTCTTTCGTCTGTGAGTATACGTCATTCACATCAAACACGGTAAATATGTTTTATTAAGTGACAAACAAATGGCTTCTACCACGATAATTATGTGAAATTAAATTAATTGTCTAATTAAAAAAAGTTTTATTGCTCTCTGGCATCTTGATTTGAGCTCAGAGTCTGAGCTCCATCAAACTTTTTTTTTTTGCCTCTTATTTAGAGGAAATATTGATGTTGATGAGACTTTCTCCAAAATAATAACCCTTTTTCAACCATTATAGCTCCACTGTTGAAAATGAGGCTCAAACGTTCACAAATGACAGTGAAATAAAATCCAGTCCAACATCTGGTTTGAGGTGATTCCTCTGGAACCTGTTGGAGGAACAAAATATCGCAACTTCAGAAGATGTGCTTTTAACTTAACAGAGCTCTGTGGTTCCTCCTATCAGTATGAGAGTCAGGGTGAGGAGGTGCCATGTTAGGAAGACGAAGTGGAACAAACAGGTCATGATGCTAGGCTACTGATTATGCCTCTGTCTGGACACAGGATCAATATAACCAGTTTAAAAGCTAAAATGAATGGTTATATATGCCAGACATGGAAAACTGGGATGCACTCCATACCATGGTGTTCAGAATTTAGGTCTCATAGCATCTCGTGGTGTCAACATTGCAGCAGGTTGAGGAAAATACAGCTCCATTTTGTATCAATTCAATTGCTAGTACCCCCAAGAATTTAAAACAACTTGTACCCCTGATGCTAACTTAAGACTGACTGAAACGTGGAAAAATCACTACAAATACTTGCAGCTAACAGCCTAATTTGCAGAGCTACAACATGTAATTGTAATCAGTGGATGCTGATGAGGACATCAGGAAAAGGTTGTGCGCGTCCCATAAACTAAAGGTACATTTACTTTGCCTTCCTTGACTTTGTCGCCTTCACCTCCTGTATTCCTCCCATCCGTTCACCTTTAGGGAACATTACTGGCTAGGGACCATCTTCCCCTCTCCTCCCTTTCTCTCTCCGTTTCTCTCTCTCTCTCCCTCTCTGTCAAACTCAGAGGCGTGAAACTGGAACCTCAGCCGATTCAGCAAGTCTCACGATGTACACACACACATAAGTCTTCTCCTTTTGCCAAATTTAGCATCGTCTAACTTCCACCTTGGTTTGTCCCCCATCATGACTCCCTCTCCCCCTTCTTTTCTCCATCTTCCCACTGAATGTGCCCTCTAATAAGCACAATTACCTCCTTTGGTTAAATTTGGTTTTGTTTTTTTTTCTCTCATCAAATTGACTCAAGAGTTTTCTTCAAGTCACATTTTTGAGTAACCACTGATGTTCATTCTAATAGCTAATAAAGTCAAATATAAATGGTAGCTTTTTCAGATGTACAGTAGACTCCTGCCTATCCATGGTTCAGTTTTTCTTAATTCATATAATTGCAAATTGTTTGTGAACAACAGACTGTTTTGTGAACAGTTTTCAGTAACTTCAAGCTACTGAAAACTTGTATATTCACAGATTTTTTTTTTTCTTAGAGTGTTGGCAAGAAAATGCAGTTTGGGAAGCTGAAATACCAAGCAACACTACTTAAAAACCAGCCAATCCTTGTGCACCATTAATTTCTTTTGGCATTGATTGGATGTGTCATCAAAAGTGGAGCTAAGAAAAACCATGGATGTTAGCCTCTACAATGCTAAGGTTTCCAAAGGTATATTTGCTTTTTGAACCAATAAAATAGGTCATTATAGGATAGTTTTAGAGGGGAGCTACATGTTTAGCTCTTTAGGCTTCACTTCAGCAACTTTACTCCAGATTCCTCATCCGATCCTATCAGTTGAGTCTGGTCACCCTGTGAAGGAAGCTCATTTTCAGCTGCTTGTATCTGCAGTCTTATTCTCTGCATCTTAGACTATCCAGCAGTCTAACATGCTATCTGCATCTTATGACCATAGCTGGTCTAAATGTCGACTGTCAGTGAAATTATATTGCCTTCTCCAATGAGAGCCAGACACCAGTGAATTCTTAGAAGCTTTTTTGAATGCATTAAAATGGCCTGTCAAATCTGATTGAGAATCTAAGGTAAAATCTGAAAGAGGATATTCACATCATTTGTCACAAAGACAAATTTTGAATTTCTTAATTTTGAACTTCTCTTCCATTGAGCAATAATTAATCTGTCACATAAAACTACTAAAACATAGTTTGTAATTGATTTCTTTGGCAAGGTGCCACATGTTCCCATTTGCAGATTCCCGGTGCTCTTAGTTTTCGTATTTGATGTTTAACATTGATCAGAAATGCACTTTGGAAGATTTCAGTCTTCATTTCAGATGATTTCTTAGCAGTTGTCCATTTTAGTCAGATAAAAGTCTTCCTTTTGGAATTGACAGTTGCAACAACTGATTTGAAAACTGAGTCTGTCATGAAGCATTCTGGTTTCAGAGAAAGAATACTTCAGTGGGCACACTTGGACAGCGTTTTGAATTCTTAATTCAGCCGGAGTCTGTGTGCTTCCCAAAGTTGGCGTAAACAGGTCTGAATAATTATAGCAGCTTCATTAATTACCGTCTCTTCAGCCACATTCTTTCTACTCTTCTTTTTTATTTACCTGTCTTTCCATCCCTCTTTCCTTGCTGCTCCTCCTCTTCACTATTCTCTGCTAATTGCCGCTCTTCCCACTAAATTAATGAGGAAAAGTGGGAATTGTCTCATCTTGCCAGGACAATCAGGGAAAGGTGTTGGTCTCTCGTTGTGCCAAGAGGAAAAGAAATGTTTCCTCTTTTGATTTTCTGTTTGGTTTTTCCTCGAAGCAGATTGCCTAGCGATGCACGTTCGACTCGGAGGGGTTAGAAATGCCAGATTCCCATATGCCATAAACACGGAGCGCAACAATCCAGGACGCGGTATTCCGCTATGTGTGCCGGGTCAGTAGGGACAATGAGACATTTTTATGAAGCCTTCTAGAGGACGCTCTCATCTTTCCAGTTCAAGGATCCTCGCTGGCTCTGTCAGCACCAAATGACAGCACAGCTGCGCCTCACACACACAAACATACACATGCATTCGTCGGATACACAGCGCCGGTTGTGTTCATCTGAAAGCCTTCATCTCCCTCGAAGGCTGGGTGTGGTTGCAACCAAAATCTGCCCTTTGACTTTGAGTTTTACACACACACATACACACACCTGGAGGCCACAGAGTGGTCACACACTCACATTTCAGAGCTATCTGCTTTCATAAGCTTTGCTCTTTATGAAAGGTTGAACTTCTCATGTCTTTCTCCACTGATTTAGAGTCTTTGTAATACTTTTGCACTCCTTATTCATCCAGTCACTCATCTTCTTCCCACTTCCTCTTCATGGAAGCTCCCTGAAAAGAAGGTAAACTCCACCCAAAGGAATTGAGTCTGAAAGTGGGAGTTTTTCTCAAATAAACGGATACACTCAGCGATGAAACAGTGGGACCACACTGTTTAGTCTGTTCCATGCATTTGCTATTAAGTTTGTCCTTTTTTTCCCCTCTGCGTCTGCTGTCCTTTCAGTCATAACCTACCCAGAAGGCACAGCTGTAAAAGTGTGTGCACTTGAAGCAACGGATCAGCCCTTTAAAAGAAGGTGAACCTCAAAGTCTATAAAGATCTGTCCTGCTTTGTTTCAGTCTGCACCCTTTGTCTTCATTTCTGATCCCCATGCTCCTCCTCATTTATGCTTTCATCAATCAATTTTTAACATAATCTTTCCATTCTTTGACCTGAATTGTGTGAAAGGAAGCAGCTTCAGTTTAAAAATCAAAGCAATACGTTTAGGATTTTAACTTTGTGCCAGAAAATAACTTCAAGTCTAAATATGTGATGCACAATGGGAAAACCAGTAACAAGTCGCCAAAGCACAAACTGAGAAAAAAAAAGATATAAACCACAAATTTCTGAGAATGTGGATCAGTGATGTCCACACCACCAAGATCTATAGTAGACATTGGGATGTCATTCGGACTAGAGAAGTGTGGTCGGATGATTACAACGAGAGGGAAGGTCATCCACACAGAAGGGGTCTCACTCCCAGAAGGAACAATAGCAGACATAGAGGACAGTTACAAGTACCTGGGAATACCACAAGCAAATGGCAACCTCGATGAGGTCACAAGGAAAGGAGCCACAACCAAATACCTCCAACGAATAAGGCAGCTCAATGACAAGAACAAGATCCGTGCGATAAACAGCTATACCTTATCAGTAGGAACCCTGCAGGAATAATCAGCTGGCCAAAGGAAGAGATAAAGACCATGGATGTTAAGACTCGGAAGCTACTAACCATGCATGGAGAGTTCCACCCCAAATCCAGCACCCTGAGACTGTACATGAGCCGTAAGGAAGGAGGCAGAGGACTAGTGAGTGTGAGAGCCACTGTCCAGGATGAAACATCCAAGATCCATAAATACATCAAGGACAGAAGCCTCAACAGACGATGTGCTCAGCGAATGTCTCAGACAATGGGGAACAGAGGACGAGGTGCTGGAGGTACCATCATGGAAGGACAAGCCCCTACATGGGATGTACCACCGACAAATAACTGAAGTGGCTGATATCAGGAAATCCTACCAATGGCTGGAAAAAGCTGGACTCACAGAAACAGCACAGAAACACTCATCCTGGGTGCACAGGAACAGGCCCTAAACACCAGAGCAGATCTACCACACCAGACAAGACTGAATTGCGTAAAAACTTAATTAAAATGGTGTCATTTCCTAAGTTTTGGACCTGATTGTGAGTTTGGATACACAAGCATTACTTCTAAGCACAGAAAAAGCAACAGTTAGTAAAACTGATAAGTCCAGTGTAAGTTAAAATCAGAGGAGGTTTAAACATTTAGTTGCTAAAGCAGCCTGATATTAGTAAGTAAACACTTTGAAGTGTTTACTTCCTATAATTCAGCCTATAATTCCCATTAATATCCCCTTAACTCTGCTGTCTGTCAATAAAATGAAGAATGCTAAATGAGTGAGAGTCCTTGGTTGTGTTTCAGTTTGTGCTTGACACAGAGCGGCATGCTGCAGACAATGCCACCTGCCAGTTTCTGTCACTGTAATTATAGCTATCTGCTTGCAGCGTGTGTGTGTGTTAGTGTTCCAGCTGAGAAGACGAAGGCATCATCTTTGTCACCGAGCCTGATTGGAGTCACGCGGGGGGCATAGGGGGTGTGAAGGCGTGTGCTGGTGTTGTGCTCGCAGTGATTCCCTTTTCCCTGCCCCAGCTGTCTCCTTAGCTTCAACAATAGGGCAGCTAACAAAGAGCCAGCCTTCAGCCTCCATCATGTGATGCTAGCGGTCTGCAGCCTCTCGGTCAGATGACCCAACCCATTGTCCTCCACGGGTGACACACAAGAACACTCACAGAAGGAAGCAAAGAGGGCAAACCCAAGGAAGCGCGGCACGCGTCAGTGGAGTCCCACAGAGAGACACGGAGACGCACCAGGTCACTGAGGAGACAGACAGAGACGCAATCTGAGGACGCAGACCTTTCCTTCTGTCACATGCAGTTGGAACAGAGGGCCAGCCCTAGTGACAGTGAGATCAGTCGGTCGACTGACAACACGTCAGCTGAGAAAGGAAACGTATTGCTCATGTCCTGGAGGAGTTGCTCGTCCTCTTCCTAACAGATAAAATGTTTTCAAATCCACTTAAACAGCTGATCACTGTCACTCAGGTTTTCTCTCCTTTACTGTGGGACAGCCGCTCGCCACCTACTGAGTCACTGTGTGAAATAACAGACTGCTGTAGTCTCTCTTCTGGTCCGTACATCATGTGAAGCTGATGAACGGCAGCAGGACATCCTGAGCAGCCTCTCTGTGCTTTATTCATTTTACAAACACTCAGAATGGAATGTGTTGAAGGTTTCAAACTTTAAATATGAAAGAACAGGAAGGAAGAATGGAGAAGAAAAAAGGATGCAAGAAGGAAGGATCTAAAGGAAGGACAAGTCTATGAAGGAAAGAACCAGTCAGTGAAGGTAGGAAAGAAGGAAAGAAGAAAGGAAAGAACAAAGGAAGGAAGGAACGAAAGAGGGAAGGAGGAAGGTAAAGGGAATGAAGGAAAAGTCAGCAAATAAAAAACAGGTAAAAATGGTAGAATGGCCTTGGGAAGGCATTAAGAATGGAAGGAAAGAAACAAGAAAAGAAGAAAAAAATGCAACAGTTTGCATCAGTTTTTTACAACTTCCTCCAAACGCGAATAATATTTCAGTCATATATGTTCCATCATTTTCCTGTATGTTGTGGTTTGCAGTGGTTTGTATAAACTAGTTCTAAAGCCACAAAGAAACTAATTCAGAACACATTGATGAAAGAGATTCTTTGGCGTTTAGTGGGAAACTTATTGAAGTGGACATCTCCAACCCCATGCAGGTAAAAGTAAATGACAAAACTAAATGTTGGTTTAGATTTATTTGGTGTAACACTAGAAATTCCAGCTTGGAACACGTTTCCTGGTTTCCTCCGCTTATTTTTGTGTATTTTCCTGCCAGGTCGGGTGTGACTAAAGCCTGATAGGAGCGAGAGCAGAAGAGAGATAGGGAGAGGAAAAAGGAAACAGATGCCTGAGTCTTGGTGCAAAATTGACACATTCACTTTAGTCCCAAACGCACACGCACGCACGCACATCCAGCATTTGACAGTCCACAAAGGGGCAGCACATGAAAGAGTTCCAGTATTGTCTCCATGATGGAGAAATACTCAGCTGACCTCAAAGGCCACAGAGCCAATGAATGAGGAAAGAGAAGAAAAGAACAGACTGAAGGTGCATCACCAAAAATTAACAAGAGCAATAAACATGAAAAGATTCCAGAAACGGACAAGAAATCAGGACGTTATAGCTGATTCAAACATACAGAGCTTCCTGTTTGATGTCATGAAGAAGGAGAGAGAGGATGAGCAGAAAGAGATCATGAATCAAGATTTATTTATTTATATTTACTTATTTATTTCGAACAGACAGGAAAAAAAATCAAGAAAGAAAAAAAAATAGAATGAAACAAACTAAGGAATTAAATGTAAAAACAAATTATTATGCCCAAGTGACATGCAAATTTAATATTTTTTGTTTGAAAAGGAGCAGGTAGAAGATACAATCTCTTATAATGTCCTGCCCAGGGCCGCTGCAAAGGGGTGAAAAGTGATGACAATTCAAGGTGCCCTGACCAGCAGGGGGCGCTCCACATTTTAATTATTTATATTTTGTTCATAGAAATAAAATAAAAAAAAATTGGGGTCATGTCAAATACAAAATTAATCATATAGTATTTTCAAAGATTGTTTTTAGCAGTAAAAATTTAATTTTACCCCTCCCAGACCAAAAAACACACATCCATTTTTGCCCTGAACCCCCCTGGATCTGCATGAAATAACCCATGTCCCTCCTGACCCGTCCTCTCCTAAGTGAAATTATAGCTGCAGTAACTTTTATAAAAATATTTTTTTTCACATATTTTTTTAATTTGACAATTTTATGTTGTTACAGTATGGTATGAGAGGTAATCTGTGAAAAATCTATTGTCTCTGTTTTCTCCCAGTGCTAGAAACAATCAGTCAGTGGCAGGAGAGTTTTAGTGCTGTCAATCACAATCTCATCACAAGCTCATCCTTCCTCCCCCTTGATTTGTGCCGTGCTGCAGCTACCATAGCACAGAGCTGAGCAGATTCAAACTGTGAATGCTCAGTTTAGTTAGCATAACTACCAATGACGGCAGATAAACAGTTTCTTGTAATGATATGTTGTTTCTCCACCATTGGCATATTTAGCAGTGAGTGAATGAGGCTAATTGACAGTGCTAAGAGTGTCCTACTAGTTCTGATTGGTTGTTTTGGTCAGAATGGTGCATTACCTTAACCAGTAATAGTAATTCAGGAAGGAGATAGAGGAGATTGATTGTTTTTACAGATTATCTGTCTCATAACAAACTGCTACTGCTGCTTTAACAACTATGGAGAAAAAATATTTTTATTAACGTTATCTACTGCAGCTTGAATAAAATGCAACTACATAGCATTTTTGAGAAGTTTGGATTGCTTTATGTGTAGTTGCACGTTGCTTTTGACTGTTGCTCATGGGGAGAGACATTTCACTAAAACTAATAGAAGAAATTTAAGCAACCTACTTGCATACTGTATGTGGACATGTTGGATGTAAAATTCATAAGCAGTAAATATTGTGCTAATTATCAGTATTGAACCAAAGAAGGCAAGACAGATGCAAACTTTTAAAATTGTGATGCTTTTTTATGGGTCAAATAGACTCAAAAAATTGTAACAGCAGCTGTGCATGGGGGGCCCAAACACATTTTTTGTCAAGGGGCCCTCGATTCCTGGCGGCGCCACTGGTCCTGCCCATTTCATACTTATCAATTTATAATCAATTAACTGTCAAAATACCAAAATGAGACAACTTGTTCCCACTTTACAATTATTTAATTATTTAAACACTATATCATCAGTAGCATTTATAGACTTTAAAACATTCATCTTATAGAACATATTTTGCATTAAGCTCCTTTTTAAAAAGTTTTTTAAAGCTGGTTTATATTTGTACTTTTTTTTAAACTCATCATTCAATCCATTCCAGACATCTACTCCATGCACCGATTAACAAAAACTCTTCCTGGTTGTTCTAATTATACATTGTTTTTTAAAATATCCTTCTCCTCTTAAATTATAACCCCCCTCTCTGTCACAAAACATCTTCTGTATATGGATGTTACAGTGCCATGGGATGGAGGATTATCTCATACAATTTTACTGAGTCTTTAATGTCAGAAATCCACACTTTTCAGAATTACTGTTGATTCCTCTTGAAGCAAATTCACCAGAATAAATACCAAAACTCGTGCTGAGTTTTGCTCTGCTATTAAGCTATGTTACTCATGTTTGCGTAATGTTTATGTTTAATTAGTTAGGTTTAAACGATTAACCCTAACATGGTTAGTTAGCATGTTAGCAGTCCACATCAGGGCCGTGCGGAGACCACTAAAGGGGCAGGTGCTCAAAAAAAAAAAGGGCACAGCTAACCGCATTATAGGACAGAATATTAACAAAGCCACACATCTTTCAGAGTTTAATAAACAATGATAAATCACTAAATTGTGAGATATACAATCAAAGCTAAGGAAAATATCTATATAGAACATACAACTATGCATATGTAAGATATTTTATTAGTAATTTCTTTCTGCAGGTCAAACACTTAAACTAGAAACAGGAACTCCGTGGGAGGGAAAACACCATGTTGGAGCAAAGTATGCTGGGAATAGGAAGTATTATAGGAAAGTATTGCAATATTAAAACCCGCAATATATAATATGTAAATCAGAGCTAGACCACGAGACATATTTTGTCTTTACAGAATTGCACTATTAAAAATATAAACAAGGACACAATGCAACCTTTTAGTGACTGTAATCTATAAAAAAGAACTGCCTGTTTGCTATACTTGCAGTGGAGATGAAGATGGTTCATTCAGGAAAGCAGAGCTGCATCAAACTATGTGGAACTGCAGAAAAAGGAAACAAAATTGAATTGTTAATGCATGCCACCATGAGAAAAGCCTACTGAGTTTTGCTTAAAGATAACTTGTTTTAAAATTAAAATCCCACATTTTTGTCTCATAAAGTGAAAACAAATATTTGCCAAACAAACACATTTGCGCTTGTCAGAAATCTTTTCTTGCTATTTTAAGTTTTTATTTGTGACTCAAAGTTTTACTTGTGATTCTCACATGACGTCTTGGGCAGGGCCTAAAATCACAACAAAAGATTTCTGATGTGTGCAAATAAAAGTTTATGTTTGGGAAATAACTTTTTAAGTTCACGAAACAAAAAATTGTTATTTAATTTAATTTAAAAAAAGTTTTTTAAACAAACATTTTGTTTTTTAAAAAATAAATCATTACAATTAAAAAAGTTTTGATTACAATTTTATTTTACTTAACTGAGGTAAAAAAAAAATTCATTGAATAATTGGGGAAAAAATGTACTTCATACTCTGCAAACCAGACCCTAAACTTACTTAAAGTCTGGATTGAGTTGTTTCCCCTTCATTAATGACACACATTTATTACATACATTATATTATCATGGTAATTCATGGTGAGTTATTTTTGATTCTAAATGAATATCCTTGTTGGACTTTTATTTAAGTGCTATTTTCCTTCAAGACACATTTACCTAACACTAGAATAAATGAAATGTACTGTACTTTATGCAGCAAAGGAAATTAGAAGATATATCCATATGGAGATGATCGGTTTTGGACTGGCGATGTGCCCCTATTGCATAAGCAATACTGAAGAATGACTGCCATCATTAATGGTACAGGGAAGAAGCTTTTTAGTTATCTAGCTTTGCTAGCAAAGTCATTAGCTAGCAGCTAGCACATCAACAACAGCCTAATGTCTGTATGATGAAAATACTGAATTGATAGATAAGAACAGTTTTTCCTCAACTGGCTGTCTCCTCCCGCTCAGTAGTTCTTCAGAGAAAGGCAGACGCAGAGGCCTGTCAGTGCTTTTTAGTTATCTAGCTTTGCTAGCAAAGTCATTAGCTAGCAGCTAGCACATCAACAACAGCCTAATGTCTGTATGATGAAAATACTGAATCGATAGATAAGAACAGTTTTTCCTCAACTGGCTGTCTCCTCCCGCTCAGTAGTTCTTCAGAGAAAGGCAGACGCAGAGGCCTGTCAGTGTCTGTTGTATTTCATTACTTCTCTGCTTAAACCGCGACTCCGTGCTAAAGCAGAAACGATACTTCAACGTTTCCCGTCATCTGACAAGTAGCAAGTCTACTCCACTTTATTCACCAAAAACGTTTTTTCTTTAATTCACCAAAAACTGATCTGTAATCTGGAACGTTCACTATGTTGAGCTCCAGTTAGCCGCCTTATCTCACTGTGCGAGAGGCAACTGTGTCATGCGTCACGGGCAAAAGGTCAAACGTAACAAGGTGACCATGTAAAGAGATGGCTTATTATGTTGTACAAAAAAACCCCAACAAAAAACAAATCATTTTAGTAAATGTTATTATGTGCTAGAATAATAACCGTTTGCTTATTTCCTTTTGCTTAGGAAATAAAAATACAGAAAAAAAAAAATTGACCAAAAGGGCACTTGGGAGCAAGGAAGCAAAAGGGGCAGGTGCTCAAGCACCCCCGGCTTCCCCCCTCTGCACGTGCCTTGTCCACATCACTGATAAATACCAAACCTCACTAAGAAAATTCTGTTAGAGTTTGTGTAAATGTGACCACACTAAGAATACTAGGATGGAAACCAAACAAAAAAGTGACAGGAACGTCTTCTCCAAACTATAGCATTAGTATTATCTTTCGTTCCTTCCTTCCTTTGTTCTTTCCTTTCTTCTTTCCTTCTTTCCTTTCTTCACTGACTGGTTCTTTCCTTTTTTTCTGTCCATTCTTGATTCTTGTGTTCACATCTTCTGAAATGAACCACAATGGAAACAAAGCAGGGTTTGTCTTAAGCAGATGGAACATCTCATGTGTGAAAACACACCCTGTTGATTGTTGGTTCCTCTGTGACAACAATTTACAGAACTGTTTAAACATGAGCTTTGATAATAAAGTAACCTACTTATGAAGGACCCTTCTTTATCCTAAAATATTTTTAGTCCAACCATGGCCCTTTGTGCTTGTGACCTGCTTTGTCTGAAAAAAAAAAGTAAATAAATAAATAAATCTCTCCTAAATCAGTGAAGCAGACGTCACTGTTGCCAAGTGCAGCATTGTTCAGTCTCTGTCTTTTTTCCCCGTTTGCTTTGTGACTCTTCAGGTGGCGCTTTTTCACCCCAGTGCCATTGTTACCATTCAGATGAACAACAGTTATTTCTGAAATTGCTTCTATAAATAAAATAAAAAACTGATTGGATGATTAAATTTCCAACATAAGGACCATAAAGCTCAAAACAGACATCTCAGTGGGCTTCTTTGATGGGCAGCAATTTAAAGATTTACAGGCTCTTGTCCTCCTTGTGTGTGTGCCTGTGTGTGTGTTTGCGTGAAGACAGAGTAATTGAGCCTCCCCTCATCCAATATTTACCCAGCAAACCAGAGCAATCATGCGAATTATGTTTACTGGAAACAAAGTGTCTTTCTTCCTCTTTATCTTCCTTTTTCTCCCCTACTTTCCCAATTCCTCCCTTCTTCTTTCTCTCTCCTGGCAACTAGACACTATATCAAGATCCTGGCTAGGAGTTAATCACGCACACACACCAACACACACACACACCCACACACAGAGGGAAAACAGGCCCATCTATATTGATGATGGCCTAATTTAGATCTCTTTATTGGACTGATTTACAACGGTTGGACAAATCTGGGCATCTGGAATCCAAATGAGAGTGTGTGTGCGTTTGTGTGTGTGTGCGTGTGTGTGTGCTGACACCCAACCTGGACACTCAATATCCTGCTTGCTTAACCTCATCCTTCCAGCTTGTGTTTCCCTACGTCTCTGTGCGAGTCAGCGTTGTCCTTTTGGTCTTGTTGCTTCAGCACTTTGAAATGCGTCGTCCTGTTGGGTTGGGAAAATGTCGACCAGACCAAGCTGCGTTCCAAACACACCGATGACGATAGTGCAAGGTCGCCGTCATTCGTCTTCTGAACATCCACTTGGGTCGAAATAAAATTAAGGAAATCAAGAAAAATGCTTGTGAGGGAATGAAAGTGAACAAAAGATGTGGTTTGCCTGGTTGTAGGATCTGAGGTGCTGAAGGATGCTGAATACTGTGTTGGTGTGGCAGGAGGGAAAGGTTGTCTCAAAGGCACATTCATCTTCAAGATCAAGCTCAGGTTTCAACTTTTATTTGTCCCAGTGGGCAGTTTCACAGCAACCATTAAACAGCATCTCCACTTTGGGGCTTTCCCCATAAGCTGCCGCCTTTTACAGATTACAGAAATATTTTTGTGGCAATGGCGGAGACTTAATGGTCAAAATTTGTTTTAATTTTTACCATTTTCCGGACATTTCCGGCATGGATGTTTTCAGCTCCAAATGATGGTTTTTGATTGGCCACAAAGTGAAGAGCTGCCACAGCTTAACCCTTGTGCGTGGCGAGGACTGAGGCAAATGATACAAGTAATATGGGTGTGGGGTCAGTTGGACCCCATTTGTAAACACAAGGTTAAGAGCTGCTTAAGAACGATCTTAAGCAGTTCTTAAGAACGATCTTATGGGACCCATAAGGTTCCCAAAAGATTGTTCCCTTGGTTGATTGACTACTTAGTGGACCAAAGACCCACATGTACAGGATCCAGGTTGCTATATGAAATTGCTACATTGCTATAATTTTCTACTCAGAGATTACCTGCATCAGGTTGTGTGGGTTACTGACATGGTGCCATTTTGTAACCAATTACAAAATGGGGCCCCATTTTTTACCGACATACAGGCTTCTGGCTTTCCTTGACCTAGAAACTAGACATTTTTAACTGAACTTATTTCATAACTAGGATGAAATAGATTTTTTTTGCCTCAACATAACATTTATTGAAAATTGAATTAAGTTTTGATTAAAAAAAATAAAGCTTTAAATATTGAAGTTTCAAACTCGATAATTTATTTCAATATTAATTGAAATAGACCATTCATCATGGAGAGACAATGAAAAGTCAAAAGCCTCAAGAATTGGACATAAGTGCACATAGAAGCAATTTAAATGTTCACTTTGAATTGAAAAACCAGACTTACTTCAAATTTGAAGTAGGTGATGTAGACCATCATCAGCAAAGAGGATTATTGGGATGAGCACTTTCAGTCAACTATTTGTAAAAGGTTTTGTTACACCATCACCATGGTATAACAGTTCTGATTGAGAACTGTTTTACCTTAAGTTTTCAATCAGGGACTTTAAATTCCTGTCTTGAGGCTTTTGAAATATATTTCAAGAATTCTTTAGAAACGGACAATGCGTGGATTTTATGGGTGCACTGATTGCAGTTTTCTGGCTTATCATCGATTGTTGAAAATTCTGATTTTGACAGGTACCATTTTTTATTGTTGCTATTTTTTTTGTCTCAAAGTCACTAAAGTTATTATTTTTGGACCTAAACAGGAGCGATCTAGAGTCAACACACAGCTTCAGTTATTACATCTAAAACCTAGCGATCAGGCCCGAAACCTGGGAGTAGTGATGGACTCTGACCTGAACCTTCTGAGCCACATAAAAACAGTTACAAAGTCGGCCTGAAGAACATCTCCAGGATTAGAGGACTTATGTCTCAATGAAATCTAGAGAAACTCACCCATGTGTCTATTTTTAGTCGCATTGATTACTTCAACAGTGATCCAGCTGATCCAGAACGCTGCTGCTCGCGTTCTCACTAAAACCAGAAAGATAGAACATATAACACCAGTTTTAAAGTCCCTACACACTAAGCTACACTCACTCTAGCTCAGAGTATAGACTTTCTCTGAGCTACTTTACACAGTGAGCTCAGAGAAATCACTAACTGTGATCACTAACTAAATCATAGCTAGTGATTTATCTATGTTTAGCACATAGCTAAACTCTAAGAAAAAAAGTTTAAAAGAGTTCATATTTCTTTATTTAACCATCTGCTTTACTCACTAACTACTTTATTTTAGTTTCAGATTAAATCATAAGCAGAAAGAGTGGTGTGTCAGAAAAAATAAGAAAACTATAAAACAATACTTATGAAATGATTTAAAGTCTAACTGTTATTAGTTTATAAATCAATGTATTGTGTTTAACACCACAATACATCAAAGATCTGTTGTTGTTGTATCAACCTTCCAGACCCCTCAGGTCTTCTGGTTCTGGTCTGCTCTGCATCCCCAGAACCAGAACCAAACGAGGAGATGCAGCATTCAGCTTCTATGCACCACAAATTTGGAACAAACTTCCAGAAAACTGTAAAAAAAGCTGAAACACTGAGTGCCTTTAAATCCCGATTTAAAAAACCAAAAGAGTTGTATTTGAAACGTAATCAATTACAAATTTAATGATGGCACTTGACTTACTGTAAAGTTTTGATTGTTGATTCTATGTTGCATGACTTTATGTTTTTGTGTTTGTTATGATGTAAAGCACTTTGAAATGCCTTGCTGCTGAAATGTGCAACACAGATAAAATTTGATTTGATTTTAAATATAATGACAAAGTTGCTAAATTGACAACACACGTGACCTGGTGGGCGAGTCTGCCTATCAGCCTTGTCTGACAGTAGAGCAGAAGAGGATAGTGACTGATTATTAGATAAGATCAGTAGCAAAGATCCATACCAGCCAAAATTAAGGAGCTGATTTATTGTCGCTCTCCAACTGAATACATTGTATCTTTTCAATTGTTCTTGGATTACTTTATAAAAGTTTAGCATAATAATCCAAAACCTCCAGTTTACCAGTAGAGAGCAGCTGAAAACTGAGTGTTTTCAGTGTCAACCTTATAAAGATTATGAGGTTATCACTGCAAACACTTCCAGAGAACTGAAATCTAAAAAAAAGAGCTTCAAAGAGATGCCGTTTGCAAACCTCAAACCAACGCTGTAGAGATCATCTAAAAGTTGTGTTGTGTGTTTGTATGGGAGCGTCTGCAGTGAGACAATGACAGAGAGCCTTATTGAAATAACAGTGGTCTCAGGGGGTGGGGGGGGGCAGCTAAAAAGAGAGGAAGGGTAGGATGGGGTAGAGGGAGTATATGAGAGTCCAGGGAATCATTTAACTGGTGTGTGTGCGCGCAGAGTGATTCATCCGTTCTGGTGGTGACTAACCTTGGCATGTCCTGCCACGCATGACGGGGTTACACTCCACTGTCCTCTACATGTGTGTGTAGGAGTTTGTCGGGTGTATAGGTCATTGTATTTAGTCTGGTAGAGTCAGCAGTGTGTGTGTGCATTAGTATGCAAAAGGAAAAAAAAGAGCGGCAAAAGAAAAGGATGAAATCATGGTCAGGCTGTTTGGTGTCTTTGGATGATCTTGCCCTTGGGAGTGAACGACGTATGTGTGCTATTGTCCTCCTGTCAAAAAGACTGTTTCAACACACAAACACACCCCCGACAGATGTTCACCTGCCCATGGTCGCTATCTGTGGCTCATGGTGGTGCGTGAGCCTGTGTGTGCAGAAGAAACTCTGGCAACGGCAGCCCCAGGGTCTGCAGAAAAAAGAACTTGAAATAGTAATAAAAACACACACCTCTTCTACTGGGCCGTTTTCAGTCGCACATCGTTTTTAACTCTTAACTTGTTCCTTTTAGTATGAATTTGCTTGTTTTTTTATTCATATGTAAAAAAAAAAAAGAAAGGCATTTCAGTGAACACATCTGAGCAGTGATGAGAGGAAAGATGTTTCTTATAGACCTGAGGATTTTCTTCAGTCTGTCAGTCACTCATCTCTTTGAGGGCTTCTGATATAACCTTCATTCACTTTGTGCTCCATCTATCCACAAAATACCAAGAAATGAAAGAAGACATTTGCACCAAAACATTTCCTTTTTGCTCAAGTGTTTTGCAGGAAAACAGATTTCTACTTTGGTTTCCTGTGGGTTCTGGTTATTCTTGCCTATCCAAAGATTTGGACAGATCCTCCCTGCTGGTTATGATTTATTTTTTAATAACACAAAGTCTGTAAAGAAAAGCTGTCCTGAGCAGAAAGCAGTTCAATCAGACGCAGTTGGTCCTTCTGTCAAAAAGATTTCACATATAAAAATATGTTTTCCTCATTACAGTCAACATTTCAGATCTAGTCAACATTTTATATAGACAAGAAGAAAATACTTTTCCCATCTAATTAAACATTATCTTTAGCTTTAACAGACTTTTTGGAAGCGGTTAGTGTTTGAGATAAACATTCATTTGAAATGAATTCAATTGAAAATTTCTTCAAAATTTCTAAAAGTAAATATTGTAGCTCATTGTCAAAGTTTCTGCAGTGGAAACCACAAAACTGCAGATCAGTTTTGTGGAACAAAGCGCCAAATAACTCATGAAAATCTTTCAAAATTTTTCAAAAACATGTCTAAAATATGCAAATATGGGCTCAGTGGGCTCATGCAATGCATTTACAATTTTGTCATTGTAGAAATCTAAAATGTAACTTTCTCAAATTTTAAGGTATTTTATCAGTGTCCATATGGTTGACACTGTTAAAATAAGGAAGTGTGATTTTAAGATGGAAACCACAAAAGGTTTCAGTGGTGTACATACTTGTTGCACCTTTTTCATTCTGCATATAACAGGTGTGATATTGTTATCACACCTGTGAATGCAAAGGCATTCAAGTGTGTGAATGCCTTTGCATTCACACACTTCTACGCTTTCTGCCAGGTTCCCGATCGATTTCTGGAGGTAGCCCAGGTGACGCTTCGCGAGTTCTTCAACGCCATCGTAGCCGGGAAGGACGCCGACCCGTCGTGGAAGAAGGCCATCTACAAAGTGATCTGCAAACTGGACAGTGATGTTCCCGAGGTCTTCAAATCCCCCAACTGTCTCCAGGAACTCCTCCATGACTGACTAGGACGAGCGAGGAAACCAGGCAAGAGGAACAAACCCGCCAGGACCATCAGGAGACTGTAGAACTAAACCTAGAGCACAGTTCTATTCACAGGAGGTTCTGAAGACAACACTGCCCTTGATATGATTTTATGTGAAGAGTTGTTCCTCTTGAATAACAGGAAAGGGCTCAAGCTCAATTTTAGATATTTAAGTCTGGACTTTTAGAGATTAAAAGCAAAAATGTGAGCAACTGATGATCGTCCTTGCACTTAAAGAAAATGTTTTGTTTGAACTTTCTCCTCACCTTAAAGGGAAAAAAAGATGAAAAGAATGCTGGACAGGAGCAAACTAATAACAAAGATGATAATATATATATATAAAAAAATCTTCTTATTGTGGATGTTTTTGAGTTACATGGATGATTTTGAAGAAAAAAGTGTTGTTTGTGTATTTTCTCTTCCTTTGTTCAAGTCCCCATCCTTCATGCACACATAGGAAAGCACAGTAGCATCCTGATCACAGAAAGCTGCTCATCTCTGTACGTTGGCCCCTTAGAACATCAGAGTTCACCTGCAAACACATAAATTTCAATGATAGTATTCCTGCCCAAAACTTTGTGTCAGTCTAACACGTAAAATCTCATTAAAATAAAAGTTTATCTGACTTTCTGACGTGATAAAACGTGAAGTTCCAGGGGTGTGAATACTTTCCACAAGCCACTGCATTACATTAGAGTGTCTAAAAACACTAATGTTTTTAGAGACTACTAAAATAATTTATTTCTTGAACTTCAGTTGTGGGTTTGATTACTTTCTGATTTCTAAACCATTGCTAAATGTTGATGACCTTTATAAATGAGACAAGAGAAAGCTAGCTGACTATTTTGTCTAATATGATCAAAAACACATAATGCCAATAAGCATGAAAAAAAGATATTTGCATATCAATACTACATGTATTTTTCCATTCACATCAATGATTGAACCGTTGACATTTTATAATCAATTCAATTTATTTTAAAAACCACTCATAAAGCAACAAATTTGAAATATTTATGCAGACAGTAGCAGACATTTTTAATAGAATTCAACATTATGATAGATTTTTAATATTACAGATATTTGTGTCTTCTATTTGAACTTGGAAGTAGATTTTAAGAGTTCTCAGTTTGAACAAAATCAGAACATCTTCACAATTCACACATTCCATAAAAAAGCTGAGGCTGCAGGTAAGTTTTTATTGATGCAAATCTATTCAAATAAAGTACAGAAAAATTTAAATCTTCGTAATATGTAAAGTATTCATTTTCTATTTTTTGCTTGTGCGGTAACATCCAGTGTCTGATTGAAAAGCCCTCAATTAATAAATTTGACTTAATAAAGTAAGAATTTCCAAGGAAGCAGTGACCTATATTCTCTTCTTCTTGCTTAGAATTCTAAAAATAGATACCAAACCCAAAAAATATGTATAACATATTTATTATTTATATTAAAAATATAAATAATAAATATCAAATATATATGCCTTTCTTTTAATAGTAACCCTTTAAATGTTTTGGATATTGAAAGGTTTACGCATTGCACACACAAAAAATCTTAACTTTTTATAGTTGAGATGGTGCAAAATAAAAAATATAATAATACAATTGTTTTTGTGCTTTTAATTAAAAAATTACAGGATTTTGCTGCGTAGGCAGTCCAACTTAAATATTTTGATCCTTTGGAAGAAAGGTCAATGAGCATTCTTGTTTAGCATTTTAGTGTTTTTGTTGACTTGGAAAATATTTAGCGCACTTGGCTTTGCCTAAATTCACCTTTTCTGAATAAACTCTTTTAACTTTCAGCTGAATAAATTGCAGCTGAAATAAAAAATCTGCATATGAATTATTTTGAGAGCTTCACCACATTCTCCTTGTGACATCAACATGGCTGAAGTTAGCACTTTAGCATTAGCGTCCGCTAACTAACATGGCGCTTCAAGCATTAGTTGAACAAACGCACTTTATGGTAAGTGCAGCTTACTGGTGTCCACAACTTCAAGTCTCTTACAAAAATCACCAACTCTAGATCAAAATAGATCAAAATCATAATCATCTTCTTGTGACAAATTACTGCCAATATGGAACTGAAGTATTGTTTAGTTGAATTCCTCCATTCATGCATCCGGACAGGGAAACTAAGACTGGTGACCATCAACAAGAATCTTCTATTGGCTCATTTTTATTCCTTACACAAAGCTGCACACAGTATGCAGTGTTCTATGTTTTTGTAAAATTATTTCACTTTTTTTTAATTCCAGGGTCTTCTGAACACACTGAAGGCTCTGATGGCTGTCCACTGGGATTTAACATTTGTACATCAAGATTTACAACACAAACATCACACTACTAATATAGTTAAAATAAAATCCTAGTTAGTTAAAATAAAACAAAACAATAGAGCTGCTTTTGAATCTAGAACAGTTCTTTCAACAGAAAGAACCAATAAAAAGATAACACAACAAAAAGTAATCAAACTTTGTGTTTGGTTTCCGTTACCAATCGAAAACATTTATTTCCACTTAAATTTCACCACATTTGTGAAGAAAATGTATTTGTGGATGTGGCCCAGGAACAACTAGACAAAACTTTTCAATTATGTTTTAGTGGAGTTGATGTGATGAAAGGATGAAATGACCTGTCTGTAGTCCTGACCTCAACCCATCTGAATTCTCTTTTTAATATTCATCTATTAAAAGCGTCATTTTTAATAGACCAGAATAAAAACACCTGCTTAGGGGGATTTTCACTATACTAAGCTTTAGTAATAATTCAATACATGGTGTTTTTTATTGGTTTTGTTGAAATTTTTTTTTACGATATGATTTCATCCTCATATCCAGTGACCATATGGGTGTGTACAAGCACCAGATAAGAAAATATAATTTATCTGTCAGAGTTGGCCCTTCAACAAGTTTTAAATTGCTTTGATAGATTTCAAGTCAATGTAATAGTAGATGCCCCCTTGTGTTGAGAATAGAATATGTAACGAGGTTTGATCAAATGGTTTCCTGCATGTTGGAAATGGATTTAACTCCGTGCTCTGATTATCTGAACCAGATCATGTGTGAAGACCTTAAAAGGTCAGAATGAAAAGTTGACAATATTTCTAACTTGTATAGATGTATTAATATCTCTGATCACTCTGATTTTGTCTACAACAAATAATTATCCCTCTTAATGTTCTTCTGATGGTGATGATTATTACTGATCCTTGCTGCAGATTTGAGCAGTGGTTTTAGTCATTGTTTCTCCATCACACTGCGACATAAAATAAATTATTCTTTGAAAAAAAAAACATCAGGTTGTTTGGAGTTCAAAATGTGGACCGTTCATACGCTCAGAAAGCGGCTCACCATCCACCCAAGCCGTATCCAGGCAACACAACAACCACTCTCCATCCGCCGGTGCCCCCTCTGCATTCTGCATGTGGACATGTGATCCCTTGTTGTTGTTGCTGATGAATTGAAAAGAAGAGCGCTGTGTGATTATTGTCAGCACAAAAGCCTGAAAAGCTGCTGACACCTAGATTAGGCAGCACAAAGAGTGCAGTAGAGGCTAACACTCAGACACACACTGATGAGGCCTGTCTGACCTCACTGCCCTCACCTCCTGCTCTCCTTCCTCCTTCTCGGTCCTCTTCAAGTCTGAATACTTTGTCTTCCTTTTTCTCCCAAAAGCAGCTAAAATACAGGAAGTCATAAACTAATAGCATACAAAAGAGATTTTCTGAAACCATGAATAATAAAAGATGTCAAAGGAAGAAAAGGCAAAGATCTCAACTCAATCTTAAATTATGATGTAAAATCAACTTTTTTGAGCTTTACATCATGGTATAAAAACACACCTGAAGTGTTGCCTTGATTCTTTCATACATGGTTGAGAAATCATTTAAGACAGCTGAATGGCAGCTGTCCAAATCGCCTGGGTGGACCTATGAGAAACAACTCCTCCTCTAAGCTGAAGGTTCCAAGTTTCAGAGCTTATAACTCTCCCTCTCAGCTCCTTCAGACTAACCAGCAGCAATTAACAAACACCTGATGGACCTCAGAATCTGAAGAGCTCATTACAGTAGAAACTTTACAGAGCAACGCTGGTAAAAACGTTGTAAAGGGTTAACAGAGAAGCCATGACTTCCTGAAGACTTCCATAATTTAAAGAAGAGCACGAGTTTTTAAAGAGACACAATTTCAATGCATTAAATTACAAGTCAAATCTCTTTTAAGTCATGTAGCATTTTTATAATAACTGAAGCTACTATAGCTAGTTGATTGTGCTAAAATGGCATTATGTCCCTGGAAAACACATGATACTGCCCCTCCCAAATTGCTTTTAGTCTGATTGATCAGTTTGATTAATTTTGCCTAGCTTAAACATTACAGAGTGTGTCAGGTGTATGTATGTATGTATGTATGTATGTATGTATGTATGTATGTATGTATGTATGTATGTATGTATGTATGTATGTATGTATGTATGTATGTATGTATGTATGTATGTATGTAGGGGTGTGTGTGTGTGTGTGTGTGTGTGTGTGCGTGCGTGTGTGTGTGCGTGCGTGCGTACATACGTGCGTACGTATGTATGTATGTATGTAGCAGCTGAGTTGCTCATTTTTATCCGTCCGTCCGTACGAACTCAGCTGCTCTCAGTAAAACCAAAAAGGCTAGTGAGCCCTTCTGGTTTTACAAGGATGTGTTGTTTTATCTGTCATTGGCAATGTTTTTGATTAGAACAAAAGAGGCCGAACAGAAGGTGGGGGTTGCTCTATATGATCACACACGCATGCACGCACGCACACTCACACACACACCCTCTGGCTACGAAAACACATCTGAGCAGTGCAACAATAAAACAGCTGTGTTTATGTTGGCATGATGATTGTTTCAATCTCAATCAGGACATTATAAACACAGACACACAGAGACGCAGCCTAGCTAATAACTGCCTTTATTACAGAATATCTCTCTCAGTCTAACAAATGATAACTGTCTTCTCTGCTATAGTAATTAATATAATTATAGTTTCCATTTTTTTCCTGGTTAATATTTGTCTTTGGTGGTTTCAGCTGCACTTTTTTTGGACTGCACTGTACAAACTATCCTCTGTTGATCAGAGTTGGACTCTTCTACACTTTAGAGATGAAATCTGGATCTGTGACAGGAATAAAACAAAGCTAGAAAACATCCATCCATTTTTTTCCGCTTATCCGGGGTCGGGTCGTGGGGGCAGCAGCTTCAGAAAGGAGGCCCAGACTTCCCCCTCCCCAGCCACTTCTTCCAGCTCCTCCGGAGGAATCCCAAGGCGATCCCAGGCCAGCCAAGAGACATAGTCCCTCCAGCGTGTCCTGGGTCTTCCCTGAGGCCTCCTCCCGGTGGGACGTGCCCAGAACACCTCACCAGGGAGGCGTCCAGGACGCATCCTGACCAGATGTCTGAGCCACCTCAACTGGCTCCTCTCGACGTGGAGGAGCAGCGGCTCTACTCTGAGTCCCTCCTGGATTACCGAGCTTCTCACCCTATCTCTAAGAGAGAGCCCAGCCACCCTGCAGAGGAAACCCATTTCGGCCGCTTTGTATCCGTGATCTCGTTCTTTCAGCCATGACCCAAACCTCATGACCATAGATGAGGGTGGGAACGTAGATTGACCGGTAAATCGAGAGCTTCGCTTTTAGACTCAGCTCTCTCTTCACCACGACGGACCAGTACAGCACGCGCTTCACGGCAGACGCTGCCCCAATCCGCCTGTCGACCTCCCGCTCCCTTCTTCCCTCATTCGTGAACAAGATCCCCAGATACTTAAACTCCTCCACTTGAGGCAGGACGACCCCCCCCCCCCGCCCCGGAGAAGGCACTCTACCCTTTTCCGGCTCAAGACCATGGCCTCGGATTTGGAGGCACTGAGCCTCATCCCGGCCGCTTCACACTCGGCTGCGAACCACTCCAGTGAGAGCTGCATATCACGTTCCGATGAAGCCAACAGGACCACATCATCCGCAAAAAGCAGAGATGCGATCCCAAGCCCACCAAAACGGCCCTCAACACCTCGGCTGCGCCTATAGATTCTGTCCATGAAAGTAATGAACAGAATCGGTGACTAAGGGCAGCCTTGGCGGAGGCAACTCTTACCGGAAACAAGCCCGACTTACTGCTGGCAATGCGGACCAGACTCTGACACCTGTCACACAGGGACCTGACAGCCCGTATCAAAGGGCCCGGTACTCCATACTCCCAGAGAACCCACCACAAGGCCCTCCTGGAGACACAGTCGAACGCCTTCTCCAAGTCCACAAAACACATGTAGACTGGTTGGGCAATCTCCCATGCACCCTCCAGGGCCCTGCTGAGGGTGTAGAGCTGGTCCAGTGTTCCACGACCAGGACGAAAACCACACTGCTCTTCCTGAATCCGAGGTTCGACTATCCGACGAATTCTCCTCTCGAGGACCCCTGAATAGACCTTACCAGGGAGGCTTAAGAGTGTGACCCCTCTGCAATTGGAGCACACCCTCCAGTCCCCCTTTTTGAACAGGGGGACCACCACCCCAGTCTGCCAATCCAAGGGAACTGCCCCCGATGTCCATGCAATATTGCAGAGTCCCGTGAGCCAAAACAACCCTACAACATCCAGAGCCTTAATGACCTCAGGGCGGATCTCATACACCCCCGGGGCCCTGCCACCGAGGAGCTTTTTGATCACCTCGGCAACCTTGTCCCCAGAGACTGGAGAGCCCAACCCAGAGTCCCCAGGCTCAGCTTCCTCAACAGAAGGCATGTTGGTGGGATTGAGGAGGTCTTCGAAGTATTCCGCCCACCGGCCCACAACGTCCCGACTTGAGGTCAGCAGCACACCATCCCCACTATAAACAGTGTTGGTGCTGCACTGCTTCCCCCTCCTGAGACGCCGGATGGTGGACCAGAATCGCCTCGAAGCCGTACGGAAGTCTGTCTCCATGGCCTCTCCAAACTCCTCCCACGCCCGAGTTTTTGCCTCAGCGACAACCCGAGCCGCATGCCGTTTCGCCCACCGGTACCCATCAGCTGCTTCTGGAGTCCCACAGGCCAAAAAGGCCCGATAGGACTCCTTCTTCAGCTTGACAGCATCCCTCACCGAAGGTGTCCACCAACGGGTTCGAGGGTTGCCGCTGCGACAGGCACTAACCTTGCGGCCGCAGCTCCGATAGGCCGCCTCAGCAATGGAGGTACGGAACATGGTCCACTCAGACTCAATGTCCCCCACCTCCCCTGGGACGTGCTCAAAGTTCTGCCAGAGATGAGAGTTGAAGCTCCGTCTCACAGGGGACTCCGCCAGATGTTCCCAGCAGACCCTCACTACACGTTTGGGCCTGCCAGGTCTGACCGGCTTCCTCCCCCAGTGTTGTGTTCAAGACCACCTAACCCGAGACCAAGACAAGACCAAGATCAGAGTGTATCGAGACCGAGACAAGACCAAGACTTTTAGGGTACGAGACCAAGTCAAGACCAAGACCGAGGGAAGTCGAGACCGAGTCAAAACCAAGACCAACGTCCCGCGCTACATGACACAATAAAATGTAAAATATCATCAACATTACTTCTCAAATTGATCTGAAATATCCATGTTCCCATAAGAACACATAGATATTAAATACTTAATAAATTTAACAAATATTAAATTTAACAAACTCTTTGTTCTGCATTGCTTCCATCTCTGTGCAAAGCAGAACAAAGAGTTTTGTCTGCGGTGGTCTTGTGCCATCCCTAAAAAGATAATGCCCTGGGTGTTTACCCATGTTGCTCATGTCAGAAACCACCACTGTCTGCACCATTAAACATAGCAATTGAGGCTATGCCCTGACGCTCAACTATGAACACTGACCAAGGAGCAACAAGCAAGAAGTAGATACTTGTATGCCAGTAGTTCCCAAACTTTTTGTCCTGCGCCCAGTTTCAAAATATTTTCTACTCCCCACCCCCTACAAATAGCTGTGTGGTTGAACGATGTGTTTTTTGGGGAGGGGGGCGTCATATTTGGTTTCATCAAACCAAACAGTTTTTCCTGCTGGGCTTTGGGATTCTCTTTTCTTTTTTTCCATTTCTCTTGAAACCTTGATCTCCCTACTCCTTAATAATGCTGGCTAAATTGATCAAGAACCTACTAATGTTTTTAAACAAAGATACAATGTAAATGGAGTTTTTTAGCAGTTTTTTTATGTTTTCATAGAATATTTGCCTTAATTTCCACAATAGAGTAGAACTGAAAGTACAAATGTTTTTAGATCAATGTTTCTTTATTATTAGGTTGGAAACTTTGTGCTTCTTTCACGTCATTTCCCTTACATCAGTGGTTCCCAAACTTTTTCTAGCTAGTCATCTTTTAGCTAACTTTACCTGCATCAAGCAGCTTTACTAAACAGTCTGTTAGTTTGGGGGGAAAACTGTGAAAAGTTCTTTGCGTTTTGCTGGTTTGCTTCCATGATTCTAACACACCTGTGCAGCTCCGCACAGCTGCAGCAGGTCTCCTTCGCTGCCGCACAGGTGTAAACCCAGCTTTGTAGCGCTCATGTTGCGTTTAAAGGCGACACGGAAAAACAGATTACCACATGTTAACGGATTAAACAGTTTTAACTGCTGATAAAAGTGACAGAGGGCACAGATATGGTTAGTGTGGAAACCCCTACTGTATCAAATTGACAGAGAAATAACAGAGACTTGGCCGTTCTAAAGTAAAAACCCAGCGCATACAGGGTTCATGTTTTTTTTTTTTTTATCCAAACGGCTTCCCGTGACTCCCCCCCTGCAATGACACGGCGCCCCACACTTTGGGAACCTCTGATGTATGCTATTCTGACAGCATATGGTAATCTGATAGGCTCTCAGTGACACTCCAGTCCTATCCAATAAGTAAAGACCCGTGCAGAAGAATCATACTGCTCCTGAATGTCGCATCACTACATTGCAGACTTTTGGACACAGCGTTGTCTCATATGTGCGACAAGTCAGTCAACATCTCTCCGCACAATAATTCAGAGCAGTGAGTGACAACTTTTTTTCATCACAATGCTTATGTGTCTCTATACAGCTTGCTTTGCTAACATCACATCAACGGAGCTTACCTTTCTTTGAGATACTTTTCTAAGTGACGAAAAAAGTTAGACGTCCCCACCGTCTGTGAAAGCGAAGCGCTGCTGAGTTAGCTGTGGCCATCGGATTTCTTATGATTTATGCAGCTCTATTCTATTACTGACTATTAGACAAAACTTCTGCCGCTGAGAGAAAACCACTGCCCATGTCTTGGAGCTCTGCGTGCGAGTGAAAGGGGGGGAGGGGGGAGAAACATAAACAGTAATTGGCAAGTCACGTTATTGGTTGGATTTTTATCGGTGCGTTTTTGCATCCACTGAAAACAAAGATGTTAACAAATAAACTGGACAGTATGCTGCATGTTTAGTGATATTTTCACAGTTGCGGTCTCGACCGGTCTTGAAATAAAATGCGAGTCCTCAGCGCCCGAGACCGAGACCAAATGCGGTCGAGTCCGAGACGAGACCGAGACCATCAAAAAATGGTCTCGAGACCGGTCTTGAGACCAAGACCGATCTCGAGTGCTACAACAATGTCCTCCCCCACCACCGGAGCCAACTCACCACCAGGTAGTGGTCAGTGGACAGCTCCGCACCTCTCTTCACCCGAGTGTCCAAGACATACGGCCGCAAATCCGATGAGACGATGACAAAGTCAATCATCGAACTGCGGCCTAGGGCATCCTCGTGCCAAATGCACATATGGACGCCCTTATGCCTGAACATGGTGTTCGTGATGGACAATCCGTGACGAGCACAGAAGTCCAACAACAGGACACCACTCGAGTTCAGATTGGGGGGGCCGTTCCTCCCAACCACGCCTCTCCAGGTCTCACTGTCATTGCCCACGTGAGCGTTGAAGTCCCCCAGTAGAACAAGGGAGTCCCCAGGAGGGGCACTCTCTAGTACCCCCTCTAAGGACTCCAAGAAGGGTGGATAATCTGAACTGCTGTTCGGCCCGTAAGCACAAACAACAGTCAGAACCCGTCTCCCCACCCGTAGGCGAAGGGAGGCTACCCTCTCACCCACCGGGGTGAACCCCAACGTACAGGCGCCCAGATGGGGGGCAACAAGTATGCCCACTCCAGCCCGGCGCCTCTCACCGTGGGCAACTCCAGAGTGGAAGTACGTCCAGCCCCTCTCAAGGAGACTGGTTCCAGAACCAGAGCCATGTGTCGAGGTGAGGCCGACTATTTCTAGCCAGAACCTCTCAGCCTCGCACACTAGCTCCGGTTCCTTCCCCACCAGAGAGGTGACATTCCACGTCCCAAGAGCCAGCTTCTGCAGCTGAGGATCAGACCGCAAGGGTCCCCTCCCTCAGCTGCTGCCCATAGCACAATGCACCCGACCCCTTTGGCCCCTCCGACAGGTGGTGAGCCCATTGGAAGGGGGGCCCACGTCTCCTCTTCGGGCTGAGCCCGGCCGGGCTCCGTGGGTAAAAGCCCGGCCACCAGGCGCTCGTCATCGTGCCCCATCTCCAGGCCTGGCTCCAGAGTGGGGCCCCGGTGACCCGCGTCCGGGCAAGGGAACGCCAGATCCAAAGTTTGTGTCCATCATAAGGGGTCTTCAGGCTGCGCTTTGTCTGGTTCCTCATCAGCTAGAAAACAGTCTGATCAAATCAGAGGACTTGCCCACAAAACCCAGGATGACACTTTACTTCTACAATCTGTGGTGACCCCAACGCAGTCACAAAATAATCCTCCATTCTACTTTCATCATATGTTTGTCTCATCCTTATCAAAAGCTTAGATTATTTTTCTGAAACAATGCCTCTTGTTTTGGTAACTTTGTCTCTTCATCGCATATGGACTGCTAAGACACAGACAGGGAATGGCAGCGGAGTACAGCATGCAGGGTAAGAGGATTGGATTGTGCTTTTCATCAAAAGACAGCCAGCATTGATTTGTTCAGCATAAAGAGATCTAATAGATAATGAGAGGAACAACATTTAAAAAGGTTGGAAATAAAATTATAGCACCATTATATCTTATGGAAAATTATCCTTTATATATGAGAAATTCAACATGATAAAAACCCAAATATTGGTGTTTGTTGGGAAATTAACATTTAAAAAGTATCTTATGAATCAAAATAAAATGTCTTTGATACAATATAGCAAATTGTACGAATCATCAGTCTCCGTAATAAAACAATTGAGTTTAAGGAAGAGGAAATTCTCAGAGAAGATTTCTTAAGGTCTTAAATTTCAGGAACTGCTTGCCCAAAACATTTTGCAATAGGAAAGATGAGCAAAAATAAACTAAAAGTAAAAAGCTGTTGATGTTGAAGTTGATGTCTTTGTCCAACAGCAGGCATGATACAACGTGGACACACACTGGACAAACACCATAGACACATACACTTGAACCTACGGATAATTACATGAACATAAAAGTCAAGTTGAGACTATTGAAGGAAGCTGGAGTACCAGAACAAGTGTCTGCACAAACTGCTAGTCCAAGGAAATTCGAAGACACACTTGTTACAGTGACTGGTGTAAAAATCTCTTAACTTCTCCCAGAAATTGACTGAGACCAAGCAACACAATGCCAAGATAATCTGCAACGTAGAGAGAACAATCTCTACCTGACAATAATGTTTTAAAATCTTAGATAAAGTTACATTTCGTTTTATCTTTAACTAGCAGAGCTGCTAGCAGTACTAGCAGAACTCTCTGCAGAACTAGCAGAGAAAAATTACACACAAGCATCTTTGTGTGTGTGTGTGTGTGTGCGTGTGTGCGTGTGTGTGGGGGTGCGTGCGTGCATGTGTGCGTGAATGTGCATGGGTGTGCATGCGTGTGCATGACTGTGTGTATATTGGTTGTATTTTTCATGTTCAGTTAACCCAGTTCCCAGCTGACCTGTGAACCTCGACCAGAAAGTGTTCAAAGAAACCACTTAGGCCTGTCACAATAACAAATTTTGCTGGACGATTAATTGTCTAAAAAATTATTGCGATAAACGATAATATTGTTTCAAGACACTGATTTAATGGAAATGACTAATAATGCATGACAACATGCATTATTATTAACATGTATCTATGGCAATTTCCTGCCTTAGATACTTTATTTTCAAAAGAACATACAACACTGGAACTGATAAACTAAATCAGTTCCAGTGTTAATGGATTCTCAGTCTCCATTAACAAAAAACGTACTTGAATAAAAAGTAAACAACATAAAGCCAAAGTGGAAATAAATACTGCATTCAACCAAAAGAGTGCAGATTATGAAGTCTGTATACTATATTGCCCTTCAGTAATCACTAGATTTAAATAGAGAAGACGGGCACATCCGACTACCTAATGCAATAGTTCATACTACACGATTTTTTGCCCCTATTTTCCCCTTACGATAATCTTAGATCGTTGACCCATCTAAGATTGTTGCTGGTGATTTCGTAACCGATCATCCTGTAGTGTGATTTAGATCGTTGTGGCCGCTCCAATCTAAATCAGGGATTTCCCCCGACTCCTCCGTGCTTTCTGAAGGGAAATAACTAGGGGAATCCCAAACAGATGACACGGTGCAACACGAAATCCAGCGGACATTGGAGATATGTGAAAACAACATTAAACAACATTAATATTTATTCAACATTTCGTGCAAAGAATATAGAAATGACAAGGAGAGGAGTTGGAGCCAAATTGCTACCGCCGTTGATAAACCCGTAAGTTTTCAGCTGTTCTTCGTTAACGTGGCATAAATAGGTTACAATGATTTTCAGTCAGTCAGGACTTTACGCTGACTGTAGCCACATACATTGTAGGTAGATTCTATTAAAGCGTTGATTAATGCCTGATTTTAAAATTACTTTATTTATAAGGCATTATTTTGTGCCCAGGTGACTGGACACCACACAGCTCGATCGAACCCGATGGAACCGTTATACCTAGGATTTCTGTCGGCTAAGGTGTGGTCTGTCAGGTTTTGAAAATGGGCCGACAACTTGTGTAGTGTAAACTGGACATTACACTAAGGAAATAGGAAGGGAGGGTCAGTGGAGAGCACCGGAGTTGAGCCTTTTTCATTCAGTGTCATCAACAGAAAGAAAAAAAGGTAGGAAGAGATGATAAAGCCGATAATTAAGACGAGGTCCATAGGTTTAATTTATCGTGCGATTAATTGATTTATCGTTTATCGCGACAGGCCTACGCTTAGCTTATTAGTCCTCAGCTGCTATGTGGAGACACAAGCTGATTCTTACTGCTCTTTAGTACAAGCTATGAGAAATTGTCTTTGCATCATGCTTACCTACAATTAAATTCTGTAGCATGGCAACAAGGGGGTAGTAGAAGTTTGGAAGTATTTCCAACATGGCGAGAGTCCCACCACTCCCAAGAGTTTCTGTACCAAAGCCTGTGTTTGGACGGGAAAGTGACTATATAGCTCAACCACACTGCACAGCTAAAGATTTGTTCTCTTCATGACATGTCTTGAGAGGAATATCGTGATTCTGGCTTTCAGCATTGATTTCAGCATTTGCCTAAGGACACAATGACCGATACAGACAGAGCAGGGGTCTGACCCACTGGTTACAGGACAAACTCCTACCACCATCGCCCCCTAGAATGCCTCCAAGCTCACACAGCTCCCAACCTTGACATACTGACATGGTTGGGAACGTTGGGTCATTGACAAGGACTCATGTTGCTGTTTCAGGGTAACGATAGCTACTAGAAAATGGTCTCGTCTCCCAAATCAGAACAGGTTTCAGAATTTACTGCAGTCATCCTTCATCAGGATCCTCAAATAATAATCGTATGTACTTTTTGGATTTCAATCAATCATATTATGTAGCCAGAATGCAAAATGAAAATATTGGTGCCTTCAAATAACTCAAAACATTTATATTTTTACATTTGAAGTTCTAATTTTAGATAAGGAAATAAACCAAAATACTAATCAGTGTTTTAAGTCCTATTCCTGAATATAACAGAAGGAGAAACAGGGACAGAAATGCTGATAGATCCTTGGTTAATAAAATATTAAGTGAAAAGGAGTTTATGCGTGCATGTAGAGATGAGTGTTTTATAAATTTGTCGACTGATGGAACCCCTGGCATTCCTGAAAGGTCCTCATTGACAGACTTGATGCCTTTATTGGATATGTGATTCATGGCTCTCTCCACAGTTGGTATGTCCAGAAAAAAGCTGCAAGTGAGTCTATAATCATGTATTAATCATGTATTAATGCATGGCCTCGTGTGTTGTCTGCATGAGGCTGTATTGATCACCTCACCAGATGTGTCCTCTTGCTCTCTGCTTGGTAGAATTTTACCATCACAGGGTGTCCAGAAGCTGCTGTCAGGATGTTGAAGCTTGAAGGGTAAAACATCTTTCAATTAGTGTAAAGTTTAAAAGCTTTGATTTCAGCTTTTCTCTGAGGCTATCAAACTTTAATCATGTGGAAGATCAACATTTTGTCTATGACAGTGTCTTTGACCAAACATCTGCATTACATCTGCACAACATCTTTGTCAATTAGTTTGTTTAATTATTACTTTACTTTGGTGTTTTCTTTGACAATCTGACTTTGGTCTTGACTTTATAGATGGCAATCTAACAATGATTGTCCTCTAACAACCTGACAACCTTTGAAATAAATTGTACTGGTAGGCTTTAAATGTATCTAGTTCTTTCTAAGTCTTGTTAAATGGCTAAGTTGATGTTTCCATGGTTGTCTTTTATGTCTTTGTCTGAACTGGAAATTTTATCCAAAGTGTTCCCTGCCTCTTGCCTGTGGAATACTGGAATTGTGATGCAATGAAATCAGACACCCTGGTTTGTACTAAAGTAAAGTAATAAAGTACCTATTTTTTACTTAGCTTAACCAATTATTTTTTCTTCAAAATCGCTGGATTTTTGCATTTGCTCAGAAGCGAAGCCAGTGAGGCAGCAGCGAGATGAGCCTCACCTGGGATCACGCAACCTGTCACTAACTGCACTGGCTGCCATTCTATGGGAGCATGTTCGTCCTGTCTGTAGGCCGGCAATAAAATGGCTAAAAAACATTTAATATATGGAGTGATTTTCCATAATTAGTTTATGTATATAATATACAGTCTGGTCACCAACTGTGTGTGTATCGTGTTTTGTGTGCTGAAGAGCAATCAGAAACAGCAGAGAACAGACTCGAGGTGAGGCAGGCAGTTCTCATGCCTCATCCACTACTACTCTGTAGCTGTAAGACACAGTGAGCTAACCAAGGAGCTAGCCATACAGTAAATAAGTAAAGTACAGCGATATATTTGTTTTCTCCTCTCTTCCGACGTCAACATTAAACATTATTTATTAATAAAACATTAAGCCTAAAACATACTACCACAACAAACTGAATATTCTGTTCTGTGTGCAAAATTCTTGAATGTTCTTTTTTGTGTTAAATCCTAAAACATGAAGTGGCATTGTTGTCAGTTGCTATGGCAACGAGTCTGATTGTAGCTTGGCGGATACAGAGCCTTTCCCTTTGCTGTGGATGATAGCACGAAATTAATACCTACATTTCTAAGTTTCACTGAGTTAACGCAGCTATGGATGACATATAAAAGATTAGTCTTTTGGTTTAGCAGGACATTTTGTCAGAATACACACAACACTAGCAGGACATTTTGAATTAACGGGAAAGGAGCGGTGTCCTAATTTTGACAAAAATCTAAACGCGTAGAAAGGTTTCTATTGGTGTAATAATCCCCAAAATGCAAAAAAAACGAGATGTCCGTTTAATACACATAAATCTGATTTTGTGTATAATCTGTGTATCGCCACAGTCGCCCCTATGGCAGGTTTGTGTAATAGCAGGACCTCATGAATATTCACACAACCTCTTAATCTGATTGGTTGTTTGCCGGAAGGTCCTGCTAATTACTACAGTGTCTTTCTAATTCACATGTCACTGTTTACACACATGAATTGTGTGTAAATTGCCAACTCTTACACTGGGGATGAGTTGGCAATATGATTACTCTGTGCTATAAGACTGAATATTTTATAAAGGTTAGTTGGATGCCTAAACCCATCCTTGGAATGTATGTGGCACCTAAAAATATACAGAAATTAATATATATTTTGATCAAATATTGTTTATTTAAAATATTATTAATAATAAATGCGTGGAATAAGTGCATGGATTAAAATAAATATAAACCATAAGAGAGCAATTTTTTTCACCAAACTACTCCACTGCTAACAGTTTGTTGATTCTGGTCTGCTCTGCATCCCCGGAACCAGAACCAAGCATTTTGAAGCAGAATTTAGCTTCAATGTACCACAAATCTTGAATAAACTTCCAGAAAATTGCAACACAGCTGAATTCCTTTAAATCAAGGCTAAAAACACACCAATTTACAGTTGTTTCTGAATTTTAATCATTAGTACATGTATCAATATATTTTATGTATATGACTTTAATTTTGATTTTACTTTAAATTTAATTTCTTTGTTTTTCTTTTTTAAGGTGAATGTATGTTATTTTTATTACTTTTTAGTTCTTTGAACTGCCTTGCAGCTTAAATGTGCTATACAAATAAAATTGACTTGACAGCAGTTTTCAGATCTTGCCAAAGATTCTCCACTGAGTCTAGACTTTGACTTTGCCATTCTAACACATAAATATGTTTTTATTTAAACCATTCCATTGTAGATCTGGCTTTATGTTTAGGGTAGTTGTCCTGCTGGAAGGTGAACCTCTGCCCCAGCCTCAAGTCTTTTGCAGACTCCAGGTTCAGGTGTGTTCAGATTTTCTCCCAAGACTGCCCTGTATTTGGCTCAATCCATCTTACAATCAACTCTAAAAATCTTCCCTGTCCCTGAATAAAAGAAGCACCCTCAGAGCATGATGCTGCCACCACGTTTGTCAGTGGGGAAGGTGTGTTCGGAGTGATGTGCAGTGTTTGTTCTCCACCACAAATAGTGCTTTGCATTTTTGCCAATAAGTTCAATTTTGGTCTTGTCTTATCATTTTTGCTGCATCCCTATATGGCTTTTGGCAAACTGCAAATGGGACTTCTTATAGTTTTCTTTATACCATGGCTTTTCTATTGCCACTCTTCCATAAAACCACATTTTTGCAGTGCATGACTAATGGTTTTACTGTGAACAGATTCCCCCATCTGAGGTGTGGATATCTCTGCATTTCATCCAGAGCCACCTTGAACCTCTTGGCTGTATCTCTGATCAGTGCTCTTCTTGTTCAGCCTGTATGTTTAGGTGGATGGCCTTTTTCTTGGTATGTTCACAGCTGTGTGATTTGCTCTTTCCATTTTCAGATGATTCATGGAACAGTACTCTGTGAGATGGCCTAAGCCTGCTTTAAGCTTCTCCACAACTTTATCCCTGTCCTGTCTGGTGTGGTCACGATGCTGTTTCTTCCCCAATATTCTCTTAGCAAACTTTTGAGGCAGTCATAGAGGAGTTGATTTTTTTACCATTAGCAGTCATCAGGCAACTTCTGAAGGCAATTGGTTGCCTTCAGGGAAAGGGGGCTGAACACCGCACTTTTAGCTTTTATTTGTAAAAACTGTTTTGAATCATGTATAGTTTTGTTTCTACTTCACAACTATATACCACTTTGTGTTTGTCTTTCCCATAAAATTATGTGAAAATATATTTTCAGTTGTGACAAAATATGGAAAAGTTCAAGGTCTATGGATACTTTTGCAAGCCACTGTACTTGCAAAAGTAAGGCAAGTCCAATGACAGAAACAATGACAATCAAAAGGCATGCATTGACAGTTATCATATACTCTGCTGGGATAATAAGTCAGAAAAATTCAGTCTACTGATATATGAATACAAAAGCTGCTGATGACGCATGGAAAATTGTGCCGCTCAAGGTTGTAGCACATTGGAATAGCGCTGTTCTTTCATTGAGAATTTTACTTTTTAAACTTTCATTTCCGCCTTTCTGGAGAAAAAATAGCTTTTGTTTGGACAGAAGTTTCTTCTTGTTTTGGATACTGTGTATTTGGACTGATTTTTGGAAATATTTTTTATACTTTGCTATTTTGTTATGATGCATAACCATAGCAACAAGATATTTTACAACAGAGAGCAAATAATGCTCCAATGGACAGAAAGGCTTAGACTGAAACACAGCACAGAGGCAGTATTCATGGTGGCACATAAGCAGGTCCCAGCACCAGAGCAATAGCGGCCTAGATCTTCGGTGAATGCTATGCGAAGAGTCCCCTGAGACAATCTAGTATCTAACACCAGGATGCAAGATGGTAGCATGATAAGAATACATGGAACGCCACAACCAAGTACCCAGAATAGTGAAAGAAACATCTGAAGGGAATATAACCTTGAACACACCTTGTTCAAGGTGTGTTCACACAAGGTGTGGTAGAAAATGAACAAGCTAAGATCCTGTGGGCCTTCCATATACAGGAAGAAAATGGGAAAAGCAAACCAACTGAAAATGGTGATCATTGAGCAGCAGAGCAAAGCAGTTATGATGTAGCTATCCTGAATGAACAGAAGGTACAGAAAAAAACTAGAGAAATACCAAAGACTAAAAAAAAACATCATCGTCCTAGAACCTCAGAAAAAATTTGTCCACATAAGTGGATGACTTATTTTGGGCTGTCTAGTCCACAATACAAAATTTTGCTCTAGATGGGGACTGGTGTCCACATGTTAGGCCATTATTTTATGACTGAGTGGTGGTGGAAGATTATAACACATTACAGGTTAGCAGGGGTGAAAGTAGTTTTAAATTCTTGGGGGTACTATGACAAAAACACACACACACACACACACATTATATATATATATATATATATATATATATATATATATATATATATATATATATATATATATATATATAAGCTGGGTAGCTCTTGAATTGCTACAAAATAAAGCTGTATTTCCTTCAGCCCACCGGCTGCAATGTTGAAATCTTGAGATGCCATGAGACCTAAATTCTGAACACCATGGCATGGAGTGCATCCCAGTTTTCGATGTCTGGCATATAACCATTAATTTTAGCTTTTAAACTGGTTCTATTGATCCTGTGTCCAGACAGAGTGATAATCAGTAGCCTAGCATCATGACCCATTTGTTCTGGAGATCCTGCAGCTTCCACTTCTCTTCCTAACATGGTGCCTCCTCACCCTGACTCTCATTCTGATAGGAGGAACCACAGAGCTCTGTTAAGTTAAAAGCACATATTCTGAAGTTGCGATATTTTTCCTCAAACAGGTTCCAGAGGAATCACCTCAAACCAGATGTTGGACCGGAATTTATTTCACTGTCATTTGTGAATGTTAGAGCCTCATTTTCAACAGTGGAGCTATAAAGGTTGAAAAAGGTTATCATTTTGGAGAAAATCTCATCAATATTTCTACTAAATAAGAGGCAAAATAAGTGTTTGATAAAGGAAAAGCCTCTCAGACTCTTTGCCCGACAGCACCAAACAATTTTTTTATAATAAACAATGAATTTAATTTCACATAATTATCACGGTAGAAGCCATTTGTTTGTTAAATACTTAATGAAACACATTTACCGTGTTTGATGTTTGTTGTGAATGATGTATACTCACAAAAAATGAGGTAAATAGTCCAAGTTTGTCGTTTATTGAACGTTCAGAAACTACAGCGGCTGTGATGCCCCAAGGCAAAGGTAAAACAACCCGAATAGGTGATCAACTCTAAACCTCGCACCTTTTTATTCTCTGTTTCTCACTGTCATTTAAGCACACCCGTTGCCATGGCAACCTCCTGCGCTCCACAAGCCGACCAGGGATTATGGTAAAAACATAACATTCAGTCCGTTACGATATTAGATTTGCAGGCTTAATATTTGTTTTGCGATCATTAATAAGCCTCCCTGAACACAGCGGTGGTTGATTAGTTAATTTTTTGAACTCCTGTTCTGCTAGTTATTTTGGTAATGGAACCGAAACGCACAGATTTGCGCAACAACTTTCTGAAACAATAATCACTGAGATTATTATTGCTGTTGGGTCATTAATTTGAACATGTTTTGTTGATTTTTGTTGTTGTTCTTTCATAAAGCTACAAACGTTTTAACCCAGCCAGAGGACGTCTCAGCGTCCTGGCGGCATTCAGTTTGTCACCTAATGCCGAGATCGACTCGAAACCTTCCGCGATCGACGTATTGCACCGCTGATCCAGCAAAGCAAGAACAGTCGTGTTTTAGATCGTTCTTGAAAAACTAATCAGTCATGGCTAATTAGTGGGCGCAGTCGCGGCTGCACAGTGAACCCACTGATTCTTTACAGCAGGAAGCCTTTCCCCTCTCTTGCAGGTACTGCGTACCCCCGCTAAATCTTTTAGGGGTACGCAGTACCCTGCCGTACCCCCTTACTTTCACCCCTGCAGGTTAGACTCAAGATGTTCAGTGTTTCTTTTGTTGTGTAAGTTTATAAAAGTTAGCAACTGTATAGATTTACCATGGTGCTAAACATGGTGATTTAAAATGAATAAGTATTTTTCTGAGAAAAATTACGTCCAAATATCATATAAAAAGATAATTCTTTGTTTTTGGAATCATTAGGTCAGAATCAGCCCAAATATCATAGACAAATTAATAATGCATGCCATGCAAAAGTTTGGATCTTAGGTGGTTACAAAGAATGTGGAAGGTGAAGGCAACAGTAGTGCCTGTGGTCACTGAAACCCTCGGGGTAATGACCCCTAAACTGGAAGAGTGGCTCAAATAAATACCTGGAGATACATCAGACCTCTTGATACTGAGAAGCACACCTTTGGGAACTGCTAATATACTGTGAAGACCACTCACGCTCCAAGGCCTGTGGTAGAGGACCCAAGGTTTTTTTTAATTTAATTTCCCTTTTAGGATCAATAAAGTATTTTTGAATTTGAAAGAAGGGATAACCAGTGTTATTACGCAGGGGCGTAGCCCCACGTTGGGCACCAATTTGTTATTATGCAATAGTCAGCCACACCCATACCTCCTCTCAGACTCCAGCAGACTAACTAATGACCAGCTCTCCACCTAACTGGTCCGAAAAGCCTCTAACTCCTGAGTATTACTACAGATGAGAGCGTAGAGGACATTCTGTTTAAGCTGGGGGCGAGAAAGATGTGTCTAGACTCTTAACTACCTTCAGATCCAGAAGTTATGACCCCTTAACAGTTAATGAAACAGTCATCTGAGTAGCCTGCAGTTGCCTGATTTCAGAAACAACTCCTGTTAATGGTAGCTCTTTCTCTACTAATAACGTGCACTTGTTACAGTCTAGAATCCCAAGGTCATTATTTTACCAACACCAAAGAAACATCTGAAGCCCCCTAATTACTAGGATCATGACCATTGATTTTATATTAAACAGAAGAATACATTTTCAATTGGCTCAATTAATTTAGCTGTCCACAACATCAATTAGAATTTTATATTTTTTTAGCAGGGGAAAATGACATACCGCTTCTTCAATCAAAAATAAAGAGATTAATATATGTAAGAAATTTAGAAATCACACTTCCCTCCAGTCCCTTTACTGTGTCACTGAACTATAAAAGTTCCACTCGTCCCCAGATAGTGAGTTGATCTAGGCAGCAGAAAATTTTAATATCCATCCATCCATCCATCCATCCATCCATCCATCCATCCATCCATCCATCCATCCATCCATCCATCCATCCATCCATCCATCCATCCATCCATCCATCCATCCATCCATTTTCTGCCGCTTATCCGGGGTCAGGTCGCGGGGGCAGCAGCTTCAGAAGGGAGGCCCAGACTTCCCTCTCCCCAGCCACTTCTTCCAGCTCCTCCGGGGGAACCCCAAGGCGTTCCCAGGCCAGCCGAGAGACATAGTCCCTCCACCGGGAACCTTTGATACGGGACCTGACAGCCCGTATCAAAGGGCCCGGTACCCCATACTCGAAGAGAACCCACCACAAGGGACACGGTCGAACGCCTTCTCCAAGTCCACAAAACACATGTAGATTGGTTGGGCGATCTCCCATGCACCCTCCAGGGCCCTGCTGAGGGTGTAGAGCTGGTCCAGTGTTCCACGACCAGGACAAAAACCACACTGCTCTTCCTGAATCCGAGGTTCGACTATCCGACGGATTCTCCTCTCGAGGACCCCTGAATAGACCTTACCAGGGAGGCTTAAGAGTGTGACCCCCTGTAATTGGAGCACACCCTCCAGTCCCCCTTTTTGAACAGGGGGACCACCACCCCAGTCTGCCAATCCAAGGGAACTGCCCCCGATGTCCATGCAATATTGCAGAGTCCCGTGAGCCAAAACAACCCTACAACATCCAGAGCCTTAAGGAACTCCGGGCGGATCTCATACACCCCCGGGGCCCTGCCACCGAGGAGCTTTTTGATCACCTCAGCAACCTTGTCCCCAGAGACTGGAGAGCCCAACCCAGAGTCCCCAGGCTCAGCTTCCTCAACAGAAGGCATGTTGGTGGGATTGAGGAGTTCTTCGAAGTATTCCGCCCACCGGCCCATAACTTCCCGACTTGAGGTCAGCAGCACACCATCCCCACTATAAACAGTATTGGTGCTGCACTGCTTCCCCCTCCTGAGACGCCGAATGGTGGTGACCGGCTTCCTCCCCCACCACCGGAGCCAACTCACCACCAGGTAGTGGTCTGTGGACAGCTCCGCACCTCTCTTTACCCGAGTGTCCAAGACATTTGTAATAGAAAATTTTGTTTTCAGTCTTAATTCATTCTTGAAGGAACTGATGATACTTTTTACCATTTATGTACACCAAGAGGTGAGAGATAGTTTATGAAGAGGGGGTCAGGGTGTCTCTGTAGCCATCTGGCAGTAGAAATAACATCAGACTTTGGGAGGGTCTTTGTCTTGCTGTGATTATATAACGATGTGATGTGTGTTGCTCAGGGCTCTTCTACTGACTGCGCTCAGTGAGAAGGGTCTTCGAACGCCTTCGAATAAAGAAACTTAAAGATAAAGATTAATCTTTCTCTTATTGAAACAGATTCTCATTCCTTGATAATGAAATTTCCATAACAATCTGGTGTCAGAAGTGGGATCCAGTGTGTCAGGAGATCGTGGGCGACGTGAGACTGGATGTATTGGGCAACCTGAGGAGTTTGTCACACATTTTAATATCCATGGTCTGAAACTTGTCTTGTCATGGCAGAATCCTTTTTAGAATAGATCCAGTCGAACTGGTGAGTATCCTCCATGAACTCAGTTCTTTATCCACATGCAATCTTTGTCTATCCCCCTTGTCCACCGCAGCATAGTTGAAATCTTTTGGGTTGAGTGTAGGGCAGTTGTCAAATCAGAACCCGGGATGTGGGTAAAAGGATCTTGTTCCCTTCTCGAGCAGTGCGAAGTCTTCACCTTCCCAGGGTATCAAAGAGTAGCCCTCATTTGATCCTGCATCTTCGTGTGGTCTTGACTCAAACACTGCGGAACAAAGAACCCCGGTTCTTCTTTCTCATGTATTTTTATACTCTGTATTTTGGTTGCGCATGCATCAGCAGCTTACACAATCCTCTATACTAGCGGTTCTCAACGTGGGCGGTACCGCCCCCCAGGGGGCGTTCAGCAGGGGGCGCTGGCGGACATTTTTACTAAAGGGGGGCCCTGGGATGCCTTTGGGGGTGTTTGGTCGAAGGTAAACTTTACACCTTAAATCCACAACAATACCAGTTTAGATTTTGAGCAACTTGGTAAAACTGTACTGTGTAACAGTAAATCATGCTTGGCTGCAACTGTATCGATGGCAGCTCTTCTTCTATTCAGTGTTTGTAGCTTCATGGCACAGCTCCACTCCGCATCAGTTCAGCGTTACACCAGCTGATGACGCTGCTGGGATTCACTTTGTCTGGTATTTATGTAGGCTACATATGTTTTGACAGTTCTGTGATCATGTCAAAGCAGCAATTTATATTAAAAAGTGTTTTATTTCCGTTTGAAAGCTGCCCGCTTCCATGAAGGACAACAGAAAATTGCTCTTATAAACATGTAATTACTAAAATCACGATGCCCTGACTTTGTATCCCTCTGAAAAATGAACCTATTTCAATAAAGAAATAAAGAAATCCCTCCATGGGTGATACCACGATAGAGAGCATTCATTTTATAGCGTTAACACCGTTGCTGTAAGTGGTCCGGTATGAAACGGTGGTGATAGAAAAACACAGCACTTTTACATTTAGATAATCAGAATGCAGAAATTGTTTCCGTCGTTTTAAAAGGTTTATGTCAGTCTGCATTTTCCCCATCGATATGTTTCCCGACCGCCCTGCACCTTAGGGAGTTACAAAAACAAACAAACAAAAAAAAAAGAACCGCCGCGCATATTGCGCTAAACTCTGAAACAGGAGAAGCGGGACATAAAACGGAGCGACGAACTAGATGTGAATTATGGCATAAAAACAGAGAATCCGACGCTGAACAGTGAAAAATGATGAACACATGATGTGAAACACATGATGATTAGGAGGCACAGCAGGTAATGAGTGAAAATTACTGATGGTCAATAAACGATCAAATAAATTTAGCAACAGGAAATAAACTAAAGTGGACATAGCAATAAACCAAGAGAGGATCATACTAATCAAAGGAAACTAAATGGACATGAATGAAGAACAAATGCAAGAATAAACTAAGAAACTAAAGTAAATACGGAGGAATAAACTTGTATGGCAAGACCTTTCGAGCAATAATTAATACAGAGGACTGTATGCTAAGAATAAACAGACACTTCCAGATAAAAGGTAAAATAATATTGTTGAAGTGCCATGGGCAGGGGCGCAACTACACATTATTCAGGTGGATGGGAAAACATAAATCGGCGCCCCCCCACGAAGGAGCGTAGAAACATACGCTCGCCTCCCCCCCAACCCCCTCCTCCAGACGCCGATACATTTAGGGCAAAACTCGCTACATTTACCCCGTTAAGTGCGCGAGGTGAAGGAGTGTAAGGGGCACGAAGTGTACGGGAAACATAATCGGTGAGCCGATTCAAAACATCTACAATAATGATAGTAACATTAATAATAAAATAATTGTCAGTGCAAAGTAACCTACAAATTCTTTGGTGGGGGGCGTTGAGGGACCTGGATTAGGGCTAGGGGGGCACTGGGCCGAAAAAGGTTGAGAAACACTGCTCTATACCTTCTCCATTTCGGTCGTGTACGCATCAGCGGCCTACACAATTCTTTTTGCACAATTTTCCTTGACAACAAGCGCCTTAGGTTAACCATCGACCTTTTCCCTACTCGACTCATGAACTTTCTCTTTCTTTGAAATACTCTTGCTGAAGTTCTTATCTATACTCAACATCTGGTCCTCTATGTGTTTCACAACACCACTTCCTGTTTCTTTCATGCTCACAGTTCTTCCTCCCACTCAGCCTCTGGTTGCGACACAATGAGACATTTTCATTTAACTTACAATTATCACTTTTATCCATTTATGATTTTTCCATTTTTACTTTCCAACTAAAATCACATAACTCATAACATTAATTAATAATGCATTTAAAACAAATATTTCATAAGTTTCAATCAACATTAGATTATAATTCAAGATTACTTGTTGCCTCTGGGTATTTGTGACCTGTTTTCTGTGTGTCCTGGAAAGATCTCAATCAGTCCCAACCAGGTTTCACAACACCAGTCATGGAGTAATACAGAATTACAAATATAAAAATAAAAAGCATTTATTTAAAAAATATTTAAAGTGCCAAAAATATTATGATTACTTATGTTACTGTTAGCACAAAACTTAAAATAATTATATTGTCGTTAGCTCAGAGATCTAAGAGTTGCAGGACACCAGCACTCGAAGACCAGGATGGCCCTGGGTTCCTTCTGATACAGGATAATGCTAGACCTCATGTGGCTGGAGTGTGTCAGCAGTTCCTGCAAGATGAAGGCATTGAAGCTATGGACTGGCCCGCCCATTCCCCAGACCTGAATCCGATTGAGCACATCTGGGACATCATGTCTCGCTCCATCCACCAACGTCACGTTGCACCACAGACTGTCCAGGAGTTGGCGGATGCATTAGTCCAGGTCTGGGAGGAGATCCCTCAGGAGACCATCCGCCACCTCATCAGGAGCATGCCCAGGCGTTGTAGGGAGGTCAAACAGGCACGTGGAGGCCACACACAATACTGAGCCTCATTTTGACTTGTTTTAACGACGTTACATTAAAGTTGGATCAGCCAGTAGTGTGTTTTTTCACTTTAATTTTGTGTGTGGCTCCAAATCCAGGCCTCCATTGGTTAATAAATTTGATTTCCATTGATGATTTTTGTGTGATTTTGTTGTCGGCACATTCAACTTTGTACAGAACAAAGTTTTCAATGAGAATATTTCATTCATTCAGATCTAGGATGTGTTATTTGAGTGTTCCCTTTATTTTTTTGAGCAGTGTTTATATATGTGTATGAGGACTGAGTTTTGAAATTACAAGTACAAAATAATGAGTTGCATTCAGTTGACAAAAATGTTTAACCAGAGAAATACATCAAATTAGAACAAGTAAATGATTTTGAAAAATGTTAATTTCATTTGCTACTATTTGATATATCTGCATTGTTAAAAGTGTATCCTACTTATTATGTGCGCCTACAGGTAGGGGTGTGTTCAGCTACCGGTGCTTTCAAAAAGCAGATTTCCTTATTGAGTACAGAGGAGAAGTCATAAGTAGAAAGGAACAAGAAAACCGATTTAAAGTTTGGCATGGTTCTTATGTTTGATTTCAAGTTCAATGGACAAAAGCTTTGGTATGTGATTGTTTTAAGGTTGTTGTGTTTTTATTTTACATCTAAACACAGTGATGTAAACATTTTTAGCTTTCAGTAAAAGTAGTTTTAGTTGGTGGAGGAATATTCTTCTGACATGCAAACACCAAATATGCAAAATTCTTTCCCTTGCATGGTATAATTATACTTATTTGCATACCTAATATTTTAGTGTTGATGTTGCCAGAGAGGATGGATGATTGGGGAGGCTGGTAAAAGATGATCAGATGAACCTAAACAGCAAAATGAAAGTTAAGAGTGGATGGAAGACCTCATCTGTTTATTTGCACTCAACGATATTAGTTCAGGGGAAGAAATCACTTATAAGTATGGTGATTCTGACAAGCCATGGAGAAGAAAGGTGCTTATAAGTGTGAAAATACTATCACAAATCATTCAACTAGCACTGAAGACATATTTGAAGGATATGTCAAATTGTAGTACAGGGTTTCATTATAGTTGAAAACAAGAAGTGGACAGGCACATACAGTTGGTGGACTTTATTTTTCAATTGAGAAGTATGGACTCATTCAGTGTACATCCCTTCATTTCAGATTTACAAAGATGAACTGTTTGGCTGGTGATGTGGACGCATGCGGATCCTGTTCAACCAACCCTCCAGAGGTAATTTTGGTCTCCAAGGACCAACTTATTCTCTAAAATAAAGTAATTGAAGTGATATTAAGTATTGTTCAAACACACGTGTAATTCTAGATATGTTAGCTGCATAAAAAGGGAGGACTGAGTTTTGAAATTACAAGTATAGAAGGATAAAAATTACATTTAGAAGCGCACATACACACACAGGTCCTGTGTAATACTCAAAATGTAAGTTGCAGGAATAGGGAGGACTGTTTTCTACATTGGGAACAAACTCACATTTAGTGAGTGTTCTTTACATTTCAGATTTCCAAAGATGAACTGTGTCAGGCTGGTGACGTGGATGCATGCAGATTCTGTTCAACCAACCCTCCAGCGGTAATTTTGGTCTCCATCGACCAACTTATTCTCTAAAATAAAGTAATTGAAATATTAAGTACTGTTCAAACACATAGGTGTTCTGTAATACTAAATATGTTAGCTGCATAAAAAGGGAGGACTGAGTTTTGAAATTACAAGTATAGAAGAATGAATACTGCATTTAGAAGCGCACATACACACAGGTCCTGTGTAATACTCGAAATGTAAGGTGCAGGAATAGGGAGGACTGTTTTCTACATTGGGAACAAACTCACATTTAGTAAGTGTTCTTTACATTTCAGATTTCCAAAGACGAACTGTGTCAGGTTGGCGACGTGGATGCATGCAGATTCTGTTCAACCAACCCTCCAGAGGTAATTGTGGTCTCCAAGGACCAACTTATTCTCTAAGATAAAGTCTTTGAAGTGATATTAAGTACCAGTGGTCCCCAACCTTTTTATCACCACGGACCGTTCAAAACTTGGCAATTTTTCTGCGGCTCTGGTTCTTTTTCTTTTTTTTCTTTTACCCCAAATTTCCCCTTACAACAATCTTAGGATGTTGCTCGCGATAACTGTAACCGTTCATCCTGCCGTCTGTGGCATGCTAAGACTGATCGGATCCAGTCGTTGGAACATTGGGACTGCTCCAATCTAAAATCAGGCATATTCTTGCAGCTTGCAGGGTTTTCCTTGATTGGAAGCTAGAACTCAACCTGTTGAATTTGACAGGTAGCCAATCAGAAAGCGCTGTGACGTAACTCATGGAGGTGAATCCCAAACAGCTGAGTGGACATGCCCAAATGAGTCCGGTGGACATCAGAGATATGTGGAAACAGCATGAATGTTTATTCAGCATTTCGTACAAAGAATATCCACAGAAATGATGAGGAGTGGAGTTGGAGCAAAATTGCTACCACAGTTGATAAACCTGGTAACGTGACAAAAGATTATTGATTCAGTCAAGGCTTGATGCTTACACTAGCTATATGCATTGCAGGTAGATTGTAGTTGTGACATTATTTTGTACTAAAGCCTATTTTGTACATGGCAAGATTAGCTCCTGTTATGTGGCTGGACACACAAACCTGTTGTACTTTTATCAGCTCTGTGGTCACAGAAGTTTGGAAAATCATCTGACAATCCTAAAATCATGTCATGTGAACCAGACTTAAGACTTACAAGCTCGTCTTGATCACTGCCATATCGCTCTCTGACTCTGGTCGCTAAGCTAACGTTCACACATCCCTTCAAAATAAGATTTGAATATGCCACAAAACAAATATTTATTTTCATGAAAATTTTAACTTACAACGACAAATTAATGGGAGCCCTGAGCTTGTTTCTCTGCAATGAGATGATCCAACCTCGGAAACGATGACACACAAAGCAGAGGGTGCTTGGTCTGTAATGGCAAAGAAGTTTGAAGCTTCATTGCCTCATTAGTAAGCCGGTACATATTATGCAGAGCAGGCTTGTAACATGGGAGTCACCTACAGGTCCAGGATAAATCCACTCTCCTGTCTCTGGTCCTTCTCCCCTTTTCTAAAGAAACTTTCCAAAGACATCGCTTTCTTACTCATTGTCGGCTAAATGTTGGTGCGCAAGATGTAACCGAGAGAATCCGGTTAAAGGGTTTTCAAAATAAACGATCCTCCAGACTCAGACAATATGTAACACAAAAATATTTTTCTTGTGCGGCCCGGTACCAATTGGTTCATGAACTGGTACTGGTCCGCGGCCCTGTGGTTGGGGATGACTGTTAAGTACGGTTCAAACAGACAGGTCTTGTGTAATACTTGATATGTAAGCTGGATAAAAAGGGGAGAACTGAGTTTTGAAATTACAGGTAGAAAAGAATGAACATTACATTTAGAAACGCACATACACAGGGGTCCTGTGTAATACTCAAAATGTAAGGTGCAGAAATAGCGAGGACTGAGTATTGAAATTACAAGTACAGAAGAATGAAAGTCACATTTAGGAGTGCACATAGACACAGGTCTTCTGTAATACTGAAAATGTAAGGTGCATAGGGAGGACTGTTTTCTACATTGGCAACAAACAAGCATTTAGTGAGTGTTCTTTACATTTCAGATCTCCAAAGATGAACTCTGTCAGGCTGGTGACGTGGATGTATGCGGATCCTGTTCAATCAACCCTCCAGAGGTAATTTTGGTCTCCAACAACCAACTTTGTTTCTTATATAAAGTCATTGAAATAATATTAAGTACTCTTCAAACACACAGGTCTTTTGTAATACTCATCATGTAAGGTGCAGAAATTTGGAGGACTGAGTTTTGAAATTACATGTAGAAAAGAATGAAAGTTAAATTTAGATGCACACAGACACATGGATCCTGTGTAATAAACTGGACAGGTTCATACATTAGGTGGACATTGTTTATTTTTATTTTTTTCTAGAAATAATCAGTGTTCATCCCTTCATTTTAGCTCTCAATAGAGATGCCTTGTCAGGCTGCTGAGTTGGAAAATAACTATAATTATTTTCTGGCAACTCACCTGACATAAGTTTTATCTCAATGACCTTTTTATTTTCCTAAAATAGTAATGAGAATATTAAGTACTGTTCAAACGCACGGTTTGATACTCTACACCAGTGGTCCCAAACCCCCAGTCCATGGACCAATTGGCACTGGGCCGCGCAAGAAATAATTAAATATTTCCGTTTTATGCATTATTTGAGTCTGGAGGATCTTTTATTTTGAAAATCCTTTAACCGGATTCTCTCGGATACTTGCGTGCCAACATTGAACCCACAAGCAGCAAAATGAGTAAGAAACAGATCAGATGTCTTTGGAAAGTTTCTTTGCAAAGGGAAAAAGGCCCAGAGAAGAGACAGGAGAATGGATTTATCCCAGACCGGAAGGTGAGTCCCACATTACAAGCCCGCTCTGCGTAATATGCGGCGACCGGCTGCTAATGAGGCAATGAAACTTCAAGCTGCTTTTCAATGTAGAGACCAAGCAGGCTGTGCATATAAGCAACACTTCGGGTGTCATTGTCTCCCATCACTCCCAGATGGGATCATCTCGTTGCAGAGAAACAAGATCAGGGCTCCCGTTAGTCATTATCGTGAGTTAAAGTTTTCACGAAAGTAAAATGTTCGTTTTCGTGGCGCATCTGTATCTTATTTTGAAGGGATACGTAAACGTTACCATAGCGACCAGAATCGGAGCGTTTGAGTAGTGGTCGAGAGGAGATGAGTAGAGCTTGTGAGTCTTAAGCCTGGTTTAGACGGTAAGATTTAAGAATTGTCGGCCGATTCTCCAAACCTCTGTGACCACAGAGCTGATAAAAGTCCAACAGGTTCGATCGGTTCGTGTTTCCAGCCACACGGCAGGAGCAACACACCACACGAACCGATTCCAGTCACAAACATCGCGATTCCAGAGGATAATCCACAAAACTCCCAACATAGCGGGAATTTAGAATAACCAAACACGGATAATGATGTAGAAACAATAGTGATAGTTTGTGGACTCATTTTAAGGGGTAAAAGACGTAACAAAAAGAAAAGGCGGATAAAAGACGACTGGAGCAGCCGCTCTATTTGCTGCACTATGATTTTGAGGTGACTGTGTTTTTTAATAGTTAACATTTTTAACTGAATAAACATAATAATGACCTTTAGATTTAATAATAAACATTTCCACATATCTCCGATGTCCACCGGACTCTCAGTTGCGTGATATCTCAGCTGTTTAGGATTCCCCTCTGTTCTTACAGCACCGCGCTTTCTGATTGGCTACCTGTCACATTCAGCAGGTTGTATTCTCGTTCCAAGTCAGGGAAAACCCCACAAGGCTGCGATAAAAATGCCAAGACAACCCAAAGTGGGCATATTCAGGATTTAGCGGGAACACCAATATGCAGAAGCCTTATCTGACTGTTAAACCCCCCCTTGCATCTCCCCCCCGCGGGCCGCAGAAAAATTTTCCAAGTCTTGACCGGTCCGCGGTAATAAAAAGGTTGGGGACCACTGCTCTACACTACACAAGTGTCAGGATCAAATTCTTATCTTAAGATTACACTTTTCTTGGTTAACAGTGATTAACTGTGCGTGTGTGTGTGTGTGCGTGTGTGCGTGTGCGTGTGCGTGTGTGTGATCATGATCTCATCCATGATAAAATGTCAAGTTTAGAAAAATGTGTTTTATGTGAAGGACTTTTTTCACCTCTGAATTGAAGTGGTGTGTGATGTAAATGTAATTTTTTGAGAATGGGAATTGGGTTCATCTTTTGAATATGATCCCACAGGAACACTTCTAATAAATGTTCCATGTGTAGCTGTGCTGTATGTTGAAATTGAGGCATAGTGCAGCACTGACTTTTTAAATATTTATGCTACCTCCCTTTGTCAATTCTTATTTTTCTCTGTGTAGTTTGCAACCAGTCCTGGCACAAAATGTGTTATTGAAAATAAAAGGAGGAGATCACTGAACTTCAAGTGGTAAGCTTTTAGTAGAAATATTCTTGCTGAAATGCTTTCATTGTATACAAAATATGTTTTTAATCAACAGGTCTGTCCAGAACAAAGTTCAAGTGAGGTGACATCATCAGAAGAGGAGTATGTTCCTGATTCCGTAGATGATTCAGACATCTCATGGGATGACCGATGCACTACACAGAAATATGGACTAGTTACGGACTAGTTTCCATTTTTTTTATTATATCTTTATTAATTCTCAAGAAAGTATCATTTACATGACATTAGGCATCACCAAACTAATTTCCACATTTGAAATAGGGTTCACACGTAGTCTATTGCCTTATAACAGTCAAAACAAAAATATAACTATACTTCTCTGAGAAGGATTATAAAATGATCATAAGGAAAAAAAGAGTGTGAAGGAAGAAACTAAGGGAAAGAAAGAAGGGAAAATAATTAAAAAGGAAAAGGAAATACAATAACAAAAAAATATAACATAAAATAACTATAAGGTGTGGTTATCATAGAAGAGTGGATTGTCTGAGATTTAGGAAGTTTGGTCTTTAAAGATGAAATCAGGTCTTTTAGGTTTTACATAATCTACCCAAATCCTCCAACACTGATCAAATTGTTCAGTCCTGTGATTGAGAGAGGCTGTTATTTTTCCCATTTCATATATGTTAAATGTTATGTTAATCCAGTCATCTAATGTTGGCTTGTCATGTGACAACCATTTTCTTGTAATGTTTTTCTTACTTGCCGTTAGTAAAATAGTCATCAGATATTTGTTTCTTTTTGTGGCGTCTCGAGGAATTATGCCTAAATACATAAGCTTGAACTCAAAAGGAATGTTTTGCTTAAAAATCTCTTTCCAATAATCTTTTATAATTGGGCAGTCCCAGAAGACATGGTAGTGGTTTGCATTTTGATTTCTACATTTTCTCCAACATACGGGACGCTTTCCATCATAGTGACATTTCTGTGCAGGTGTAATAAAGAATCTTACCAAATTTTTCCATCCATATTCTTGCCAGTGTAGTGATTTATTGTATGTCCATTGATAGTTCCATATTATTGTCCATTCCTCCTCTGTTATTGTCAAATGGCCCTCTCTCTCCCATCTTGCTTTAATATGTAGGGTTGAATTGTTTTTAGATCTATTAAGTTTTTATAGATAAGGGAGATAATGTTTCCTTTAATTTTTGATTTATAGGCATTAATGAAAATTTCCAGTAATGTTATATCTTTGTCAGTAGTTGGTTTAAATGTTAAGTTAACGAAATTCCTTATTTGCAAATATTGATAAAAGTCCTGTTTGTTCAATGAGTATTTTCTCTTGAGTATTTCGAAATCATTTAAGACGTTGTTGTTCATTATTGTGCACAGAGCAGTGATTCCCTTGGATGTCCAGTCCTTAAACCTGGCGTCCAGTTTGTTTGGTGTGAAGTCTGAATCATATGCAAGCCATTTTATGATTGTCAAATCGTTCGCAAGTGCATTTTCTTTAACAATAGTTTTCCAATCTCTAAGGGTTGTCTTCATCCACCGGTTATCTATATTATTTATGAAACCTTGTAGATTTGCATCTGCCAGAATTGCCTGTACAGGAATGGGTGTCGCCTTTGTTTCAATAGTTTTCCATCGAGCCTCATATGTTGGGTCCCAACAGTATATCAATGTTCTTGTTTGTGCTGCTAAATAGTAATCTCTTAGAGAAGGCAATCCCCAACCTCCCATTTTCTTTTTCAGTTGTAATACCTTATATCCAATTCTAGGTCTTTTACCTTGCCAAATATATCTTGATAATAGTTTGTCCCATTCATGAAAGACTTTTTGATTTATTTCAATTGGCAAAGTTTGGAATAAATATAACAATCTGGGCAGTATGTTCATCTTTATCGAGTTAAGTCTTGAGCTAAAACTTAGAAAAGGAGTAAGATTCCATCTTGTGATATCCTCTTTAATTTTTTTTTGTATGGGAACATAATTATATTCGAATAGTTTTCCGAGGTCCTTTGGTATAGTAATGCCTAGATATTTAAAGTGGTCAGTGTGCCAGGTTAGGGGGTACCTGTTTTGGATTTCTTGAGTTGGGGTATAATTATAAGACAGCAACTGAGTTTTATTAATATTAATTTTGTATCCTGATAGCTGACCAAATTGTTTGAATAATTGCAGCAAAGCTGGGAGGGAGTGGGTCGGTTGTTCCATATAAATTAATATATCGTCCGCATAGCAAGCCAATTTATGTTCTATCCCATTGATAGTTATTCCTTTGATGTCCTTATTTTGTCTTATCGATTGGGTTAATGGCTCTAAATATAAAGCAAAAAGTAGAGGAGACCATGCACACCCTTGTCTTGACCCTCTTTCTAAAGTAATTCTGTCTGATAAATGACCATTAACTTTAATTCTCGCTGTAGGATTCTCGTACAACGCCTGTATTGTTTTTATTATTGTATTGTCTAGTCCAAATCTATGTAAAACCCTGAAGAGGAAATTCCAGTCCACTGAATCGAATGCTTTCTCCGCATCTCCGCATTGCTGACAGCAATGGCTTCTAGTTCCTTTTTTTGTATGTGATCTATACATGTTTGACGTTGTCGTATGAAACCAGTTTGATCGTTATGTATTACGGAAGGGAGAAATTCTTCCATTCGTCTGGCCATTATAGAAGTAAAAAGTCGATAATCAATATTTAAGACAAATATTGGTCGGTATGATCCACAATCCTGTTTATCTTTGCCCTCTTTATGTATTACCGAGATTATTGCCTCCTTCCAGCTTGGTGGTGTTTGAGCTTTTTTCAGAATCCAATTTAGCGAAGGGAGGAGGATTGGAATCAACTCTTTCTGAAATTTCTTATAAAATTCTGCTGTGTATCCATCTGACCCAGGTGATTTACATGGTTTTAGTCTGCTTATTGTGTTTTTTAACTCTTTTTCAGTAATGTCTGATGTCATTATACTATTCTGTTCTTCGTTCATAACAGGTAGCCCTAGTGAGTTCAAATATTCATCAATTTCTTCTATAGTTCCTCCGATGGTTTTTGAATATAAGGTTTTGTAAAATATTTCAAATGTTTCCAGGATGTCATTTAATTTGTTCTTTAACAATTTTGATTCGGGGTTTCTGATTCTATGGATCGTATTTTCCGCTGTGTTTTTTTTTAGTTTCCATGCTAGGACACTCATAGATTTTGATCCGCCTTCATAGTGTCTTTGTTTAAGAAACATGAGGTTTTTCGTAATTTCCTGTGTTGCTATATTATTTATTTCGTTTCTAATTCTTTTTAAATCTTCCAGTATATCTGGTGTACAATTTTGTTTATGTTTTTGCTCTAGATCAGTGTTTCTCAACCTTTTTTGGGCCAGCGCCCCCCTAGCCCTAATCCAGGTCCCTCACCCCCACCAAAGAATTTGTAGGTTACTTTGCACTGACAATTATTTTATTATTAATATTACTATCGTAGATGTTTTGAATCGGCGCACCGATTATGTTTTCCCATACACTTCAGCGCGCCTTACGATCCTTCACCTCGCGCACATAATGGGGTAAATGTAGCGAGTTTTGCCCTAAACATATCGGCGTCTCGAGGAGGGGGGGAGGCGAGCGTATGTTTCTACGCTCCTTCGTGGGGGGCGCCGATTTATGTTTTCGCATCCACCTGAAGCCCCTGCCCATGACATTTCAACAATATTATTTTACCTTTTATCTGGAAATAGTGTGTTTTTTTCTTGCCATACAGTCTCTGTATTAATTATTGCTCGAAAGGTCTTGCCATACCAGTTTATTCCTCTGTATTTACTTTAGTTTCTTAGTTTATTCTTGCACTTTGTTCTTCATTCATTTCCATTTAGTTTCCTTTGATTAGTATTATCCTCTCTTGGTTTATTGCTATATCCACTTTAGTTTCTTTCCTGTTGCTACATTTATTTGATCGTTTATTGACCACCAGTAATTTTCACTCATCACCTGCTGCGCCTCCTAATCATCATGTGTTTCACATCATGTGTTGATTTTTTTTCACTGTTCAGCGTCGGATTCTCTGTTTTTATGCCATAATTCACATTTAGTTCGTCGCTCCGTTTTATGTCCCGCTTCTCCTGTTTCAGAGTTTTGCGCGATGTGCGCGGCGGTTTTTTGTTGTTGTTGTTTTTACCCCCTAAGGTGCAAGGCGGTCGGGAAACATATCTTTGGTGAAAAGGCAGACTGACATGAACCTTTTAAAACAACGGAAACAATTTCTGCATTCTGATTATTGAAATTTAAAAGTGCTGTATTGTTCCATCACCCCCGTTCATACCGGACCACTTACAGCACCGAGTTAACGCTATAAAATGAACGCTCTCTATCGTGGTATCACCCATGGAGGGATTTCTTTATTTAACTGGGTTCATTTTTCAGAGGGATATAAAGTCGTGATTTTAGTAATTACATGTTTATAAGAGCGATTTTCTGACAACATGGAAGGACAAGCTTTCAAACGGAAATAAAACACTTTTTAATATAAATACCTGCTTTGACATGATCACAGAACTGCCAAAACATATGTAGCCTACATAAATACCAGACAAAGTGAATCAAGAGAAGAAGAGCTGCCATCGATACCGTTGCAGCCAAGCATGATTTAATGTTACATAATACAGTTTTATCAAGTTGCTCAAAGTCTAAACTGGTATTGTTGTGGATTTAAGGTGTAAAGTTTACCTTCGACCAAACGCCCCCCAAAGGCATCCCAGCGCCCCCCTTTTGTAAAAATGTCCTCCAGCGCCCCCTGCCGTCCTCTGAAAGCCCCCTAGGGGGCGGTACCGCCCACGTTGAGAACTGCTACTCTAGATCTTCCAATTTTTTATGTAATTCCTCTGCTCTTTTATTTCTTAGTTTTTTTAGGTGTGATGACATTTTTAGGTGTGATGACTATAATTTTTCCCCTCAGAACAGCTTTAAGAGTGTCCCATAATATTGGAGGAGATACTTCTCCATTGTCATTGAGATCTAAGAAAGAATTAATTTCCTTGTGTATCTCCTGTTTGAACCATTGGTTATTAAGCAAACCTGAATTTAGTTCCCATATATTGTTTCTTTTTTGTAGGTCAAGGTCTACTGTTAGGTATACAGGTGAGTGGTCACTCACACCTATTGTTCCAATCTCACATCTGTCCATTTTATCCCTGTCTTTTGTAAATGTCAAAAAATAATCAATTCTTGTGTATACAGAGTGAGTGGCTGAATAGTGTGTATAGTCCTTTTTATTGGGGTAAAAGTCTCTCCATATGTCTATCAGGCCAACTTCCTTAAATAATATATTAATTTTTTTGTATTGTTGCTCTTTCTGATGGGCTTTCTCCCTGGAAGAATCCATATTTGGTTGCAGACGAATGTTTAAGTCTTCTCCACAGATCAGAACACCTTGTGTTTCTTTTACCAATATATTGGTTATTTTCTTGAAAAAAATCAATATCGCTCCCTGGAGGAGCATATATATTAAATAATGTAACCGGGTTTCCCCCTATATTGCCTCTCACAAGCACAAACCTGCCTTCTTTATCCACCAGTTCGTATAATTTTTCAAAATGTATCTTGTTTGAGATAAGAATAGCTACTCCCCTTCTATGTCCTGACTTGTATGAAGAGAAAAACAATTGGTTGAAACCTATTCTTAGTTTTTCATGTTCCCTTTTGTTTAGGTGGGTTTCTTGTAAGTACACTATGTGGGCATGTTCCTTCTTCATTTTTGACAGGATTTTGCTTCGTTTAATTGGATTGAGTAGACCATTAACATTAAAAGTAATTATATTTATCTTGTTGTTAGCCATGTCTAATTGTCTTGCTGATCATTTTTAAATGTCTGATATCAAGGCTTAACCAATCCACTCTCCGTGCAAATGTAAACAACAACTTAACCATAAAGAAAAGAAGACAAACTTGAGATTCCAGGGTTGGGGTCCTGAACAAATGACCCTGAACTTGGCTAGGAAAACCATCTAGCCGTGGGGGAAGACCTCCCTTGGAAAAGAGGGGAGGGCCCTCGACTACTCTAACGCTGTTTTTGTCCATTTTGTTTGCATTTCTCCTCGGTGCATTTATTATTTTTCGTCTAGTTGGGGTTAGGGAATATATTCAGTACCACAACGGTAATGTCCGTAATACAGAACAGTTGAGCTAACTGAGATACATTGTCCTCATAGTTTATATCCTATTGATTACTCAGTGATTATTTAGCTTACCGATTATTAATGCATCTCTTCAGAGCTCCTCTTGAAGATAACTAGTTTCTCTTCTGAACTCACTCAGTTTTTCTCTGATGTTCTTCTCTCGTTCTTCTCCTGACACTTGTTGTTTCGAGCCGATTTTCTTCCATGCGGTGCGAGACAGCTGCTCGGCCAGGCTCTCCTTTGGCTTGATCAGGGGGACAGGTAAAACACGTTCCTTCATGTCCTTTGTCGCCTCTGCCGCTGTCTGGTAAAGCAGTGTTTCCCCCTCATAAAAAACTCGTAGTTTAGCGGGGAAAGGAGATTGAAATCGGATCTTTTTCTGCTTCAGGACCCGTTTGGCCTTCGAGTATTCTTTACGTTTCTGCAACACTATGGGAGGATAATTATGATCAAAATATATCTGTTTGCCGTGTAGAAGCACACCTTTCTTCCCCCACGCTTTCCGTAAAATCTCTTCCTTGATTCTGCTGCTGAGAAATTTAACAACAATGGATCTTGGCCTGTCGTTTCTGTCCCCAGCAGGTGGCGGAGCCAGCCCTCGGTGGGCTCTCTCAATGTCCAATTCCATACTTTGTTCGATCTCTAGGGCGTCCTTAAGTAATTCATCCACAAAATCTCTCACCGACGATCCTTCTGCTCCCTCTGGTACGTTGTATATTCGAATGTTTTTTCTTCGTGATCTCCCTTCCTGGTCGAGCAGTTTCTCTTGTTGCTGGCTAATTACTTCGGCCATCTTACTCAAAATCTGCTCCATGTTCACTGCCCGTTCCTCCATCGAATCAACTCGGTCCTCCGTCTCCTTAATTTTCCGGTGTACGTTGATGAGTTCTGACTTAATGTCATCAAACTGTTGTTTCATATCTTTTCGGAAGTCCCGTAACTCCCCCAGAATTTGTGTTAGGCCTGTCGCGTCAGTGAAAAACGGATTAGCATTAGCTTCATCGAGATGCTGATGAGTTAGTGAGCTAGCTGCCGTCTCTCTTTCTTGTGCCAAGTTTTCATTTGTGGTTTTCCTATTCCCGTCCCTTTTCCCCATTCTAGACCCCCTTACAGACTCAGTTTTATTCATTTTTCATTATATTTGGCAAGTAGTGGGGGCCGAATTAAGATTTACCGGAGGAGTAGTCAGCTCAAGCAGCCATCTCGGAAGGTGACGTCACCGGAACCCTCTTTTTGGACTTTTTAATGTACATAAATTGTATGTTTTTTTTGTATGTGTATGCCATGGTCCTGATAAATAAAATTGGCCCAACAATTACTGTTGGTGTCATGGGCGGAACCAAGCACCTCATTATCGTTTGTCCTTTTAATAGAGCATTGCGTCAGGTTCTTGTATTTTGAGTTCTGTGTGTATCTAAATTTTTAAGTGAGATCTATGTTGTGTAGCTCTAACAAGATTTTTGACAACTTACTACGTCTTTCTAGCATAAGTGGAAAGGGGTGTCCGTTTGGTGTTGCAAAAAACTGGTTTGAAAAAATTGTCCCGCTAATGCACCAAAACCCGTGTGTGTGTAATACTTATCTTAATCCAAATTTTGTACCACATACTAGCAAGGTGGTATGACAATAAAAAAAATCCTTGAATCCGTCTATTATAACATTACATGTCAATCTCAAATAATCTTTGAACTAGGTCAGATCCCAGAAGAGTTGAGAAGGAGGCATCATGTATGCAGAGCAGCACTAAAAAGAGAAAGGAGTCTGCCATTATCGAGGATCCATCAATGATGGATCAATAATGATCCTTTATTGATGGAAACCATGTCTTCCATCAATAATGAAGGGCAAGGATAATATCCCCTACTCCAACATCTCTGCCCAGCGTTCTAACCAAACTGCCAGACGGGTTTAAAGAGGAACAACAAAAGCAAAGGAGGCGGATTAGCAGTAATTGCCAACAGCTGATGGTGTTATCTTTGACATGTTGCTGTGGAATATTGTGTCTGCCATGACAGTTGCAAAATTGAGGTCTCTCCACATTTGTTACAAGACTGACTGCTACCAGAGATCTGTCCATCTGTCACCATCCACAGTAACTCTTTGGAAACACCTGGATGATATGAATTAAGACATTTAATTTCCCTTTAGGATCAATAAAGTATGTGCCGACATTCATTGACAACCGGACTACAATTTCAATACCTTTGGGATGTGTTCCCTGCATAGTTATGATGGATTCGAAGAAAGCTCCTCGTCCCTTTGACAGTAGGGTGCAGACACTGGCCATAAAGATTTGATGTAAGCCATTCAAGAATAAAGGCCTGATTGACTTTGTCATATCAAGACACAGAGCCAGAGATGCCAGTCGGTTTGGCAAGCTCTGTGTGTGTGTTTGCCAGTAGAAAATTGCAATGAAGCACCAGTGAACATCTGGCCTGTGTGCCAATGATTGGTTAGGGAAGTTCCTCAGGATATAACACTTGAAAATGTCTTGGCATGTTCATGACAACAGCAGTGCATGTACGTGTGTGAGAACATGGAGTTTATTTCCTGCGCGTGTGTGAGGGGGATTGAAATGTAACAGTGCATTTATGCTAATAGTGTTATGTTCCTGTGTGAGTGGTGATTGGGAAGAAAGTGTGTGTTAGCTTTTCTTGGGGGGGGGGGGGGTTGCGAGTAGGAAGCTGATTCTTCCCCTGATTACTATTTAGATTTCTGCTCTGCTTGGGTGTATCTGTCCATAATTGTTCCTCCTCTGCAAGTTTATATTCTTTGCCTAATGGATTATAATGTTTTTTCTTGGGTTCAACAAGAGGCCAATTGAAGTCAGTGACATTTTTTCTTTCCAATTCGAGCTATCATTTGGCATTTATCCTGCATTACTGCATGCTGCAGTTGTGTCTTGGTACCCATACAGAGGAGGGGGCACTGGCCCTCCCTGGCAACAACCGCCCAGTGGAAGTGGCGAGCGGTAGGCCGTGGAAGATGCGACAGGGTTGTTAAAAGTGTTGTTAAGAGAGCGGCTGGCAGCTGTTCCTGACAGGTTGGGGATGAATGGACAGATGGTGTTTGATTAGCGAACAGACCGCTGATGGAAGTAGATATGGTGGGACAAACGAGGGAGGGAGGGATGTTGCTTCAGAAGGAGGGTAAGGGGTGGATGGATAGATTAGTAAGGAAAAATAAAGTAGAGTATGCAAAATATTTGGATAAAATTTACCATTTCCCATCCATTCATCTGGTAAACAGTACTGTTCACCATCATTCATCCATTTGTCTATCCATCATTGTCTGTTGCACATTCCTTCTTAAAACCAGTCTTCACATGTTTTATATTTAAAGCTTGAAAGATGTAAGACAAATATTTGCTGTAGCTTCATAAAAATCTGTTGTATTTGTACGGCAGTTTGCCGTGTTGTCCAATTTGTCAAGCAATAAATTGTGTAATATTTCCCCACAACAGAAAGCAACACTCTTTATAAGTCACTGGCTCTCTCTCTAGGGAGCAAACAGATGGGCTAAAGCAAAAACTGCAGATTCATAATGACATTTTTTAAAGCTTTTTGCTGTCCTGCAAGTTCGCCCATAGCATAATACAGAAAAAATACACACCACAAGAAACAGGAACATGAAAGGCCAATGTGTCAAATTTTGCCAAGGCAATTTTGATCAGGCAAAATTGGCTTTATCATTGTTGATCAAGAAATGTCTTGATCAAAACTGGATGGGAATTTGAGTTAACCAAAGTGAAGCTCCTACGAACTTGTCTGTGGGATAGTCAGTTTTAAGGTGTATTCACACCAGCCCTGTTTAGTTCACTTTAACTGAACTCCAGTTTGTTTACTTGGAAATTCTGGTTTGTTAGGGGAGAAGTAAATGCGTAATCAAACTCTGGTCTGCCTACAAATCTAGGTCTTGCTGGGTTGAGATAAACTCTGGGTGTGTTTTGAATTCAAGCAGACCAGACACCACAAAAGCAGGAAGTGGACTAATCTACAGAGCATTCTGGGTAAATAAAACCAAAGCAAGCCTGCATGTCCAGTGCTAGCGGGAGAAATGGCTCCAAAAGAGAAACCCAATAATCGCTAAAACCTGACCAAACTGCTTTTTTTTAATTACATTTTGTGAAGAAGGAAGTTACCCTTAGTGTCTTCTTCAGAGATTTCTGAATCATTTCCTTCAGTGGCTTCTGGTGCAACGCCCCAACGGGTCAGGCAGGGATAACGGGTTGCTCAGAGCGTTTGGTTCATCTGACAGTGCAGTGTGAAGCTGGAAATGAAACAAATGTTGCAACTTTAGTCCCCAATTGAACTAGTCTACTGGACTGTCAGCTATGAAAACACCAATTTGGTCTAGAAATATAGATTAGAGCAGTGGTTCTTAACCTTGTTTGAGGTACCGAACCCACCAGTTTCATATGCGCATTCACTGAACCCTTCTGCAGTGATAAATAAAATATGTTTTTCCCCCAAATTCAAGACATATCACTAAGATCACTAAGTCTTCTTAAAAGGTAGAGTCTCTGAGAACAGTTCTTCAAAATATAGTCAGTGTTTTCAGCGAAGTTGAGCTGACTGTCCAGGAACGACCCAAGGTATTTCAAATTTTCCAGTTTCAACAGGTTGGCCATCGAGAAAAACTGGAACCACTTTAAGGTCTTGTTTAGGTCATTTAATTAGCTCTACATTCTTAAGAGAATGAAAATTAATAATAAATAATAAAGACTTTGCAGTATTCTGATTTAGTAATGTAATTATATTAGTTGTGTTACCACCCCCATGCCACTAAAGGCAGTACCAACCCCGAAAAGATGCGACTAAGGAGCAGATTTAGAAGTACACCCAGTGGCGCAAAAAGTGGGTATGCAGCGCATGCAATGCATAGGGGCGCTGCACCAGAGGGGGCGTCAAAACCCCGTCTGTAGGGGGCGGCGCACCGATGATTTTTTTCCCCCCATACACTTCAGCGTGCTTTACGCTCCTTCACCTTGCGCACATAGGTAAATGTAGCGAGTTTTACCCTTCACTTATTGTTGTCTCAAGGGTGGAGAGAGGGGGGAGGGGGGGGGGGGGTTGCATTTATTTTTTCTCATCCACCTGAATAATGTGTAGTTGCGCCACTATTTGGTAAAAACTGAATTTTGCTGAAGTAATTAAACACACAAATTCAAATCCATGCTGAGAGTGGAACTCCTTCAATCAGTGCTCCTCCACAGCACTGATTGGCTAAGAAATGTAACGTGATCCTCTGCAGCAAGTGATGGCAAAGCGGGGCGCGTCATCACAACTTTACACAAGTGTGTCTTTAACTCCGTAGCAGAGGCTCCGCCGAATCCCTGAGACCGACTCATCGAACCCCTGGGGTTCGATCGAACCCAGGTTAAGAACCACTGGATTAGAGTGAGTTCACGAAAGCAAGCTAAGCTGGTAAGCTAACTCTAGCTCATGTTAAAAGGCTCTGCTGTTAACTCTTAAGTAATAATCCTTTTCTGTTCAAACACCTCCTATTCTTGATGGAAAATGTCTGTGCAACTGACTAATTTTACTTAGGACATTTTTATATACATAACATTAAAGATACACAATAATGACTTTTTAGGCAAAGAAACCAATATCCTGATGCAGAAATCGCTGAATGCCATGCCTGTGGGAAAGGGTGCCAGCAGCTGGTATCTAAACAGTAATTGCCTTCATTCATATGGGTGCCATCTTAAAGGAGTGATGCAAATAAAACCTGCTGAGTGGGCTGATTAAATTCTGTTCAAAAAGCGAACAGTGATCATTGGAGCCAATGGTGATAAAATTCACTCTGCTTCAACCTGCTTTACTAGTTAGTATTAAAAATAAATATATTGTTATAATATGCAAGTATGCAATACTGTCAATATTCCAGAGCTGATGGTCTGGTCTGAATAGTAATTGAAATAATATGAAGAAAATTTCAATCTAAATTTTGGGTATGAATAATTTTTATACTGAAATACGAGAAATCATATTTCAGCATAAAAATATTACTATCCTAAAAAAATTTTTTACCATCAGACACATTTTTAAGACATTTTTTTCTCACACAGTCTGCTATAAGATTTGACTCCTTCTGTTTTCTGTTAGTCTGGATTATCACATTTATTTCTACTTGCTAATTACCAAAATAACAACAGAGAACTGTTTTAGAGATGTTTTTCAACTTTCTTCAAAGTCAGAAGTTTACATCTGTCTTCTTCCATACGTTGGGTCAAACATTTTAGTTTCCTATCTCTGAAGAGCTGATTGAGGCTCATGGAGAAGAAGCTTAATGTCAGTTGGTGGCCTTGATCTCACACACCTATTCAGTGACCACTTTGTAACTCATCAGTCAGCAAGTCTGTTTGGAAATCGCATTTGTATGCAAGCTGTAACTTTCAATATTTTTATGTAATGTTTTCCTCTCATAACACCATCTATGTTATGAAATGCACCAGTCTCTTTTCCAGCAAAAATACTCCCACAGCATGACACCATCATTCCTAAGCCCTTTTGGAATGAAGTTAGGTTTGTAAGGTTGTCCGTCTTTCTTCCAAATGTTTCAGACACTTAAGTGAATGGTTAAATTTTAGCTTCATCAGAAACAGGTCTGATGAAGCTGTGTCTTCATTGTCTTCATTACTCAGAGACAAAGACCTTCATTGTCTCTGAGTAATGAAGGTCTTTGTCGCAGAGCGTATTAATGGCTCCTTCCTTGGTGAGTGCCATTTAAGTCTATTCTACTTTGGATAATCCTAAAATATAAACACAAGTGTATCTTCATTTACTTCTCTCTCTGAATTCAGGGTTTCCCCCTTTGTATTTTAGGCCTGGTGGCCCGCCATGCTTTACAAGCGCCATCGCCTGGCTAAGCCTTTCTTGTTTTTTTTTTTTTTTTTTAGGAAAATAAAATAAAATTTAAAAAATTGCCTTTTTTTAAGCCTGATTACAAGTGTTTCTGTTGCTCCGAGCGTTTCACTATCAGAGCAGATTTATTCCTAAAAGATATGTTTATATATGTTTATAGTTAATGCATTTAAAGCCGGACCAATCATACTGCTGGGCCTCTGCGCGTTGCCTCGCGAGCTGCAGCAGCTGGATGTCTAAAGTTAACCTTAGCGCGGATCCCACGCTCCTCCTTTCACTCGAACTGGACACAGGCTGACCGCTATGGATATTTACATCAAACCCCTGTAAGGAATTATGCTTAGTTATGAGGAGTTATTGATTAAGGTAAGAACCGCAGGAATACGTGAACCGCAGGAATAACTTGTAGTCGAGCTTTCAGAGATGCTTTGAGCAAGCGGTGAGAATGATGTATATTTGTGAACAAAACATACTATGAGGGGCCGTTTAGGACAAAATCTATGTTTTGTCTCTCACACACTACAAAAAACTCACGCACACTCAAAAAAACTCATGCACACTAAAAAAACTCACGCACACTCAAAAAATACTCAAATTGCGTATACTAAAATGTCACACACGCGTACAAATTTTATCTTTCTCGCACACATACACTGTTCTAACATGTCGCACAGGCACACACATATTATCTTTCTCGCAGACATACATAGGGCTGTATAAATAAATCGATTCGGCGATATATATCGGTATTTTCCGCCCTCGGATTTTTCATCCGCGAGTATCGATCCGTTAAACCATAGGGGTCCAAGGCCTTGTAGCTCTTTTTAACGTCTAGTTTGTTATGGCGTGGCAGCAAGACTCCGCCTCCCTCAGTCTCACTTTCAACTTGAGCTTAAAGTGCACATTATAAACTACACACCAGTTTTTAAATTGTGTTAATAGGCCAAGTATAACCGGAGTTGTGCTAAAATTATTAAACCACATTTTTCCAATTGTCAGAGAAATGTCAAAAGCTTTTCCGGTTATGTGAGAGGGAATGAGCTTCCAAACATACAAAACGAAACAAAACATTAGATTCCTGTGTTTTTGAACATGTAAAATCTTCAATAAATAACGATGGGCTGTATTTTGTTGCTGAGAAACAAAGTAAAGTTGCGCAAGTAACCGTGAAAGAGAAGCGGAAAGGAGTAGCGGCGCGAACGGAGCAGCTGCAAAAGCAGTGAGATCGCGAAATTAATGCAAATTTCGACTGGTATCATTCACTACATAATTAGTTTTTAGCTTGGCGGTTTCTGTTCTGTATATAAAGAATTACCTGAAGAATGAACATGGGTTGATAACATCCAGCGGCGCTGTGTTTTGAGCAGGAAAAAACCCCCAGCCAGAATCCGCGGCGCAGTGAGGATTTCCATGATAACAATGGCTGATCGATCATTCTTATTAGCAACAGAGAAAGAGTATCAGAGACTGAGAGAACGATTAGATCAAGTTAGATATTGGAGCTCCACGGTGCAAGCGGCGTTTAGTTCAAGGTTAATCCGATTTATGAACGCTAATTTCGGCCAGCCGTTCTCTACCGCTCCCTCCTCAAGGGCTCGTCGGTTCACTTAGAGCGCTACACCGGTTTTAGAGCCGAAGTTAGCGGCCTTGTAACCGGCGTTAGAACCGGAGTAAGCGGCCTTATAGCCTGCCTTATAGCCGGAGTAAGCGGCCTTAGAACTGGCGTTATAGAGCCGAAGTTAGCGGCCTTATTACCGGCGTTTAAACCGGAGTAAGCGGCCTTATAACCGGCGTTAGAACCGGAGTAAGCGGCCTTATAGCCGGCGTTATAGCCGGAATAAGCGGCCTTATAATCGGCGTTATAACAGGCGTTTGAACCGGAGTAAGCGGCCTTATAGCCGGCGTTATAGTCAGAGTAAGCGGCCTTAGAACCGACGTTATGGAGCCGGAGTAAACGGCCTTAGAACCGAAATAAGCCCTAGGTGAACCTCCAAGCGCTTGAGCAGGGAGTGGTAGAGAACGGCTGGCCGAAATTAGCGTTCATAAATCGGATTAACCTTGAACTAAACGCCGCTCGCACCGTGGAACTCCAATATATAACTTAAAGCTAACTTCACTGTGGTATAACGCATGCGCGATCTGATCTCCAAATTAAGCCCCGCCTCTTCCGTGACACCTCTCACACATACAAAAAATGTCCCTCACACATATAAAACTGAGTCTCTCACATACAAAATAACGAGTCTATATTTTATTAGTTTATATGTGCAATCTTAGTCTTGTAAGACAAAAAAATGTTTGCGTGTGTGAGATTTTATGTGCGCAATTGTAGTATTTTGTGTGTGCGAGTTGTTAGTATAGTGTATGTGTGCGAGAAAGATAACATTTGTGTGCGTGTGTGACATGTTAGTACAGTGTATGTGTGCGAGTTTTTAGTACAGTGTATGTGTGCGAGAAAGATAAAATGTGTGTGCGTGTGCGACATGTTAGTAGTGTGTATACGCAATTTGAGTATTTTTAGAGTGTGCGTGAGTTTTTTGTAGTGTGTGAGAGACAAAACATAGATTTTGTCCTAAACGGCCCCTCATATTATGCGGCGTTTGCATCTCAACCCAGCGTTTGGCCCCGTCTTCCCTGTAAAGCAGGGGTCCCCAAACTACGGCCCGCTGGCCGGATCCGGCCCACCAGAGAGTATTCAGATTTTTTTTCATATATTGTATTTTCCGGTTTATATGTGGATTTTTCTTCAACCACCAGGGGGCTCTTTAGCAGGAAGTGTGTCCTGTAAACTGTGGGTGTTTTGTTTTGCATGGTGCATTGCTGCCATCTGTTGGACTTTTAGGGAACTGCTTGACTTTTATGTTATTTAATCAGTACGGTTGTTTGCTAGCGGTAGAGCAAATAAACACACGTGTCTGTTATGACACGTGTGTTATGACAGGTCGAGTTCTTTAAAGCAATGCCTGTAAGTAGCAGCTTATACTTCAAAACGAGCCTTTATGTTAACATATGGTAAAAAAAGTTATTTGTTTATTGAATTAGTTTTGGAAATACCTGTGGGCGATTTGATTATATGCTACGTCATTGCTAACTAGCAGGCTGCTAAGATTTCTTAGGTCGTTATGTAGCATTGCAGATCATAGCATTCTGAGGTAGCTGTTGTATCAGTTGTACTTCCAATGTATGTATCTGAATGTAAAACACTTCTGTAAGCTGGTCTGAGCTCATCCTGAGTTGTTAGTGTTTTGACAGTTTCACACCATTCTACATGGAAATAAAGAAATAACTAATTAATCCTGACTTGTGTGAAAGGAGTTTGGCTGATGGTTAGTTTTGGTACAAGACACCATAGCGAGACCATTACAAAGTGAATCATTGGAAGTCAAAATTAGAAATAAAAGAAGAAAGTGCCCATTTAAACCTAATTGGTTTTAATAAGGAATTGAAATTTGAGAATGTTGTTGATCAATGAAATAGCATTGAGAGGAAATGCTATTTAACAGTTTTTTAAATAATACTGGGACCATTATGAGAATTTGAGGAACTTATATTAGGATCCAGTAGATGGCAGTAGTGCAACAATAATGGATGCAAGCTGCTGTTGAAATCTAAAGAAGAAGAAGAAGAAGAAAGTGCCCATTTTCATTTAGCACATGCTAGGACACGAAGGATCAGCACTTTTACTGTTACAGTTACCGTTCGGAAACTACAGTAATCAGTTCAGTTAAATCTAAACTTGGCAACTTTTCTTTTTCAACGTAATAAATGTGATATTCAATTGACCTGTTATTACTCAAATTTTGGGTGTCCGCCCCCCTCTGCTGCTGCTGCATCGCTGTGGAAAACCTGGAGCTGCAGAGATATCTGCGGCTTATATGTGTATGTTTACTGGTTTAAAAAAAATCTTTGGGGTTGTGGCTTATAGTCCGGTGCGGCTCATAGAAAATACAGACTATAAGCCTTCCTGGATTTTTTCTGTGAAGAGCCCAGAGAGGATTATTTGGTTATTATTTATTTCATTAATAGTGTTATTATTTATTTCCTGACTTTTGTTCTGTGAAGACAGAGGGTTATTTGATTGTGCTTTCTGGAAAACGATACATTTTTACATTTAGGCACTCCTGCAATCGTCACACCTTTTCTGTTACAATCTGACTCCGGTCCCCCCACCAGAGAAGGGATAAGTTATGCGGCCCTCACAGGAAAAAGTTTGGGGACCCCTGCTGTAAAGTTTAGGTCTGTGTTCCCGGTTAGCCAGTGCGTTAGTGGTTAACGACCCAGTGCTAATCACTCATCGTGCAGGTTTAACCTGGTGAGGAGCTTTCGCGAGGAGAACGCGATTTTATATTATATTATACGCTGATTTTATATTATTTTATTATTATTACTAGTATTATTTTTCCGGTTATACTAAGCACCAAACCGTGCTTGTCTGACTAAGTGTCAAATGTTTTGCCCACTTAGTCAGACAGAGTTAATGCGCGCGGCCACCGGACATCTGAAAAACTCGTCCAGAAACTCTACCAACCAAAATAGTTTGTGTCCCCTTGTTAAAAACTCAACAGACACAAAATGAAAGAGCTACTAAAGCCACATTAGCAGCATTGTATTAAATCTCCCATTTGTTGCGCATCTTTGCGCAGTGCAGCGGATTACCACATCATGCAGGGCCTGTCCAAGGGTGTATGAGGCCTGGAGCAGAATATGACTTAGGGGCCCCTTTTGTTGCTAAAAACATCAGCACCTCTATCAGCTTCTGTGTTAGATTTAGTGAAATCTAGGACAGGGGGAGTACTTTAACTGGCAAACCTAAAAAGCAATAAATTATAACTGCAGTTTACGAATTTGTATTTGTGAACAAATGGAGCTGAAACTCAAAGATTAAAATAACAGCATCAGATTGTAGCTGTGGTAACAAACCAATCTGACTCTGAATATTGTTCTTTGAACAAAGTAAACTTGCCAGCTCCTTAAAATCTTACATATAAATGTTAAATCATTTAAAGTCTTTTAATTTATATATGCTGAAACCATTATGTCAGATTTAGCAGCAATGATAATCTCAATAAACAAATGCTACATTTATATATCTGTGGTCTATGTTAAAATATTAGCATTTATGGGGCCCCTGAAGCTCTGGTGGACCTGATGGAGCCACTGACTTAATTTGGATTTAACAGAAGTGGACATAATTGATATTTATTTTAATTGTATTTTTTGATTAGTTGTTTTTAAGACTAGTTGTGAGTTTATATAGTAGTTCACTGACGATGTTTTCCCATAACATATAATTATCCAGTGATATTTTTACTTTCATTGTCTACTTAACATCTTTTAATACAAAAACACGGTGGACCGCCTCGGCACCCTGACCACCGGGCTTAGCAGGTTTTGTGGGGGAAACCCTGGAATTTCTTTTTTTTTTGCATGTAGTAAAAAACATCTTTGGTAATCCTAACTGACTTCAAACAGGAAATGTTTTGTCTGATTTATTGTAAAACATAGGAAAAAAGGGTCACATGTTCCACAGAAGAAAAAAGTATTTTTCATAATTCAATCTTTTACTCCAAACAATAAAAACTTTGTCATGAACTGGGTAGTCCAGACTGGGATGTGAGCAAACTGAAAAGATGAACTGAAACTAGGAACACATGGCAGGAATTACAAAATTCTTTCATAAATATAATCTGAGTTAGAGCCTTTGGTGGCCCGGGCCTTAATCTCCCTAAAGACCACAGTTTCCCCCCACTAATCCGATTCTTTCTCATCCTCAGCTTCCTCGCCCCGGTCTGTTTTCAGAGAATATGGAACATCGTCATTCCGTTTATAAAGACAGAAATTAAAGTAAAATGTTTGTTACTCATTTATATAGAGTTGGCAGGTTTTTCTCTGTGAGCCACGAAAATATTCTAGATGTGTTTCTACAAACATAAACTCCAGTTACAACCAGACAGTCATCAAAATTCTCTTCCTGATCATTAGGAATCCAGTTTATTTGATTTTTAACCCTAACCCTAACCCTTTATTTATGATTATTTTTATTCTTTATTTTTCATGATTATTTTGGACAATAATTTTTTGTTTTGCCAGTTTTCTAGAGCTAATCTGAAGGCCGCATGAAGTTTGGCAGCCAATAGCCATCGACTCTGCAGATGTGAGTGACCTCAGCCTGGCATCTTATGAAGTCTACACTTCACTGCTGAGTTGGTGTCATTCCTAATGGTTTCCAGTCTGGGTTATATCCCACCAGATGAGAAATATTTAGCCTTGAAAAACATTATTTTCAAGGTTTTCAAACCTTGAAAACATCAAGATTTGACAACAGGTGAGCTCATTCCTTGCTTCCTTTGTTATGAGGAGGAAATGTAAAACTCAATCCGTTTATTGAAGCCATCCACGTGCCTCAGCTATTTTATAGATTTATGTGGCCATAGAAGTGATTTTTAACACCTTTATTCAGTGGTGTCCAAAGATTTTCCATCTACAGGTCCTTCTAAAAAAAATGAGCATATTGTGATAAAGTTCATTATTTTCCATAATGTGATAATAAAAATTAAACTGTCATATATTTTAGATTCATTGCACACCAACTGAAATATTTCAGGTCTTTTATTGTTTTTATACTGATGATTTTGGCATACAGTTCATGAAAACCCAAAATCCCTGTCTCAAAAAATTAGCATATCATGAAAAGGTTATCTGAACGAGCAGTTAACCTAATCATCTGAATCAACGAAGTAACTCTAAACATCTGCAAAAGATTCCTGAGGCTTTTAAAAACTCCCAGCCTGGTTCATTACTCAAAACCTCAATCATGGGTAAGACTGCTGACCTGACTGCTGTCCAGAAGGTCATCATTGACACCCTCAAGCAAGAGGGTAAGACACGTAAAGAAATTTCTGAACAAATAGGCTGCTCCCAGAGTCCTGTATCAAGGCACCTTAGTGGGAAGTCTGTGGGAAGGAAAAAGTGTGGCAGAAAACGCTGCACAACGAGAAAAGGTGACCGGACCCTGAGGAAGATTGCGGAGAAGGGCCGATTCCAGACCTTGGGGGACCTGCGGAAGCAGTGGACTGAGTCTGGAGTAGAAACATCCAGAGCCACATTAAAATAATGAACTTTATCACAATATGCTAATTTTTTGAGAAGGACCTGTAGAAGTTAAAAAATACTCAGGGGGCCAGAATTTATTTTCCTCAAAAACCAAAATGGCTGAAGTGAGTGTTTGCTGGTCCCGTTCAGAGTAAGCAGAAGATTTTAAGGTGGCACACTGAGGTCACACTCAGTGATTGAACGCACCCCCCATCATCCTAACTCATCCTGTTGTCATTAGACCACAGCTTCTCCTTGAGAACTAAATCTACTTACGATTGTTTTTAAATTCCTCTTTCATATATTCCTTATCATTGTTCTTTAATTCAAAGCGACAATCTGGACGTCGTAATCCATCATGGATTTAACAATTTCCCCATGCGTTCCGCTGCCCCGCCCACAGCCAAATATTCGGAATGATTTAGGACTTTGGGTCTGGCTGAATAGGGATAGAAAGACAGAGACGAGAAAAAGTGAGTGAAAGAATCACGGGAATTGAATAAAACTGACACGAGATAGAGAAAAGGAACGTAAGGGCAAAGCTACAGAGGCACACGATCAAAGTCTTGTCCCAACAAGGAATAAAGCTGTAATATTCATAAATTGTGCTCCCCGCCCCAACTATTCCGCCCATCCATTCTGCCTTGATTGTATTAGAAAAATGAAAATGAAAATCTTTAGATTAGAAAGATTGGAAAAATTGAATTACGCCGGCCACACGGGGCCCCGAATGGATGAGTGAGAGCCAAATCTTCATCTCGGATGCAGTGGAGGAGGAGGAGGGGGAGGCGAGTGAGAATGATGAAAAATGAAATGTGGAATATCTGGAAGAGCGACAGAGGAGGGGGCAGGAGGATAAGAAGTCTGGGTCATCACCTGAACCAGCCGGGGCGCTAAGCTTTCCTTCCAATCTCCAATCCAGCAATCAGTTTAGGTCCTGACCACTGAAACAGAGAGAAAGGTTGCAGGGCCGCTTAGTACGTCTTATGGGGAGGAAGACATGTGAAAGGTTTCACATCCAACCTGTTCATCACTGTATCCTTTAGACAGCGTCGCTTTCTGTGACCTTTGAGTAAAGACTCTTTGCACGGTCTGGTGGTGATTTGGACAGTCCTGATGCAACACCAGATCATTATGCATTTAAAAATAAATTAATGCTAACCAGAAAACTGAAATGGAATTTATTTTCTTATATTTTACAGAAATGTAAAATAAAATGTTTTTGATTTTTATTTTACCTTAATTTTGAATATACATTTTGTATTTTTTTTACTTTTTAATTAAAAAAAAATATATATTTTAAATATAAACTTCAACTATTTTTAAATGCATATTAAAAAAACCTAAACATTTTAGAAATTCACAGACTTTGGTTGCTGGAGTTCCCCGTTGCCCTACAAAGACAACCAAGAACAGATACATTAGGGAATATGTATCACCCTCTACTGGTCAGAGCTTTGTACTGCAAGACCGTCTATTACAGTAAATCTCAAGTGAGAGTTGGAAACAACTGGAGGAACATTTATTTTCTGAACAAATTAGTCAGCAATTTAGCGGTTCAGAATTTGGAATGAAATTATTTCCATTTCAAATGTTTAAAATAAGATTTTTTTTATGATGAGATCTTACTTTTAGGTTGATTATGAAGAATTTAGTTTTTATCATGATGGATTCTGCAATAACATAAACAAAGAGACATGAATAAAACCCATAACAAGGCAAGGAAATAAAGATAAATGATTCATCATAAGACAGTAACATGTTATCATGACATGACAAACAATGGATAGGTCTTTAATTTTCAGGTCAAGTTTATTTGTATAGCCAGTGATTCTTGAGAATAGGGACAAAACGGGTCCTATGGATAAAGCACAAAATTTGAGTAAAACATACACAAAATATATTTTTTTCAAATATCTGACTAAACTAACCTGGACCATGTGACCACAACAATGTATATTTTCCAGATATTTGCTGAATATTTTTTTATTTTAAACATTGTAGTCGGTGGATGATGCCTGTAAAAGCCCTTGTCCAGGAGCAGAACTCAACACATTGTAATAGTTTAAAACAATTAAAGAAATACTAAAATTATTTATTGACAATTAAGTATAAGTAGTCATATAAATAATTATAAAGGTATCAATAAATTGAATTAGAAATCGTTTTTATATATTTTCCAACTCTATTGAAATTTGTCCCTAGTTTTTGTCAGCACCATCAGAAATGAGAAGAATGTAAAATAAAAATCAGGCATTATTGGGGGTCACCAGAACTTCTGAAGACCCCGTGACCACTTCCTTTCTCTTCCTTTTCTAAGAGGGCTAGTTAGCTCTGGCTAGCTTATTTTATTCTTTAGTTTTTTCTTGTTTTTATTCCTAAGTTGTTTGTCACAACCATGATGTGTCAACAATGGTGTTGACAATTTACAACTGACAACTGACAATTTACAAAACTTTGATAAAATTTTGTGAAATAAAAGCTTAATTTTGGTATATTATAAAGATTTCACGGACCTGATGAGCTACAATATGTCTTCCTTCAGAATAACATCATATAAATTGAGGTAGTTTGGCATTTTGTCAACTCCGTCAGATGTCACATAGTTTTTCTGACTCTGTCAGTGACATTGTTGTCAAATCTCACTTAAATATGCAATTAATTTATTTTAATGTATTTTACATAAATTGCATTACTTAACATGTATCAAGTTTTTCATTTTACTCACTAGTTTGTCACCACCTACAATTCTGTGTCAACTCCGTCATGCAGTGTCAACTCCGTCAGATGGACTTTTTGTTGTTTTTTGTTTTAAATAATATTTATTGTGTTTCTTGAGAAGCATTTGTCTGTAAAATGAGTAAAAATATCACTAATAAGGTCATTAAAAAATTATTTTATATTTATTTTTGTCAGATGGTGATGACAAAGTTCTGGGTCAGGTCGATCAAAAATGTAATTTTAAAAAAAAAATGTTGCAACTGGGAGCCTGTACCTTAGCATCTTTACATTTCCAAAACATTATTTGTCATATTTGCATACATAAGGTTGAGAAATAACAAAAAAAAAATTATGGGAAAATTAAAACCCATTTTGTCCCTATTCTCAAGAATCACTGATAGCACATCTCACCAACAATATATCATCATCTGTGACTGACTGGCGACCTGTCCAGGGTGTACCCCCGCCTCTCGCCCGGAACGTTAGCTGGAGAGAGGCAGGGGGGTAGGGGGTATTCCCACTAGGGACAAAGGGTGTTAGAAAACGGATGGATGGATGGATGGATGGATGGATGGATGGATGGATGGATGGATGGATGGATTATCATCAAAATATCATACAGACAGCAATTATGAAACTAACAACAAACATTACATTTTATCAAATGCTATTATCAAAATCAACAAAAATTCATCACATATATTGATCAATATTCCAGTTTTCTGAAAGTTTGTTACAGATTTGTGGTGCAGCTGAATGCTGCTTCTCCGTGTTTGGTTCTGAATGCAGGTCTGTAAGGTTGATGCAACAACAGCAGATCTTTAATGTATTTAATGTATTCAGTCATTTAGCAACGGTAGTTTATTCTCTCAGTGGGAGGACTTTAGAACTGGGTGATGACTATCTTACTGGTTTTAGTCAGAACACCAACAGCAGTGAAGCTGCAGTAGACCAGTGAAGACACTATTGCAGTAATCAAAGCAACTGAAGATAAATGCATGGATGAATTTCTCTAGGTCTTGCTGAGACATTAGTCCTTTAGAGATGTTACAAAGGCTGTCTTTGTAACTGTCTTTATGTGACTCTGAAGGTTCAGGTTAGAGTCCATCACTACGTCCAGATTTCAGGACGAATCTCTAGCTGTAATAACTGAAGCTGTGACTGACTTTAGATCATTCCTCTTTAGGTCCAAATATATTAACTTTTAATATTTCTGTTCAACTGGAAAATTGACTGACTATATCCCTCTGCTCAGTGCTTGAATGGATTCATAGCCACCTGATGACACTGTAATATGCATAGCTATGGTAAAGATATAGTGACTATATAGTCACTCATATATTTCTTTACTCATATGTAAAGTATCTCCTTTGCATATGAACCCTGGAGAGTTCACCATGCTCTACAGATTAGATTCATGCTGCCCTATAAAATGTTGTTCTTGCAGATAAAGCACTGACTTCCCATCAAGCCTTAAGGCTTGATATGCACCATCTAAAAACTTCTATTCCCAGTATAAGTGTCAGAAAGTCACAGTATAGTAGAAGCCAAAAAGATTAGTTAGACTTGCTTAACTCTTGTGCATGTGAGGACTGAGGCAAACGTAGAGGACTATGGCAAATGATACAGGTTTTACGTGTGTGGGATCGGTTGGACCCCATTTTGACATACAAGGGTTAAACTTGTACCTATACATTATTAGTGCTGTTTTCTTTATGAATAAGAGGGTAAGCCAAAGGGGACACAAGAGACAAAGGCATTAAGCATGCTTGGAGCATGCGCTGCCTCCTGGAAGCCGCGGCTGTAACTTTCCAAATAGCCTCTAAACATAGCTGCCACGACTGGGTGATATCATGCAGAAATAACTCCAGCATCCGCTTACAGCTGATTGTTACTAAAACTAAATTATGGTGGAAAATATTAGACCCTGAACTGCAAGGTTTTTTTCACGTTGTCTTTGCCATGAATACGCAAACATCCATAGTCATGCTCCAGATTAAGATTCATGTCAATATTTGGCCCTTATGAACTGCTGCCCAAGATATTCAATATATATGCATAATGTTATTTTACTTTATTTAGTTCTGAATGACTCCAAGTCATATTGCTCCTTTTCCACTTTCCTGACCTACAATGCCTGGAATACAACGGAAACATAAATTCCTTCAGATTACAAATACAAACTGAGATTCTCATGTGTTAGGCCAACACAAATAAAAATTTGAAAAGTTTGCTCTGCATCCATATTAAGTTACCCCTTAATAAAGGGGTCTTTAAATGTCTCACAACCAAGAGAAGATTTTGTCTTTTATGTATTTGACACAGTTCACTTAAAAACCCACCTGTTTAGAGTTGTATTTGAAACGTAATCAATGGGGTACATGCCACGGACTTCCGTTTTAGCTCTTCCGCATTTTTATGCCACATAGAATGCTTCCCGTGCACAGGCAACAGTATGTTAACAGTGGCTCCTCAGTCCTGCAGGACTATTAATGATGCCTATATATTCAGACGTCCTGAAACGCTCCAGCAACAACAAAGGATTTAAGCTGGATGTGTGAAAACTTCACAATAACTTCGAAGGTAAGTTAATAAATCGTTTGTATTCACCATATTGCCTCATATGTCTGACGTAGCTAACAGGTACAAGCTTACAAAGATGCTATGTTAAGTGTTGTTAAGTGTTAAGTGTTTTGATTATCTGTGCATTGTGCAATCTACATATCTATGCTGTATAGATAAAGATATAGATATAAACATATATAGATCTGTCTATATTGTGCCCAAGCTATCAGTCGAAGCTGAAGTTGGCTTCCGAATGTAGCATCTAATTCGGAAAATAGCTAAAGGGCGATTACACTTAATTTTTCACTATCTTGAGCTTTTTTAATGTGTTGTACTTTAAAAACAACACCTAGACATTTCAAACCTAACTAGATTATTCCTTACTAACAGCAGAATAAATAAAACATTTGTGAAACCTTCTAATTGATTTGTGAAATTTGTAAAATGTCAATAGATTCCAGAACGCACTAGATCTGAATGATTAATTTGTGATTATTATTTCAACTTTCCGTTTTCTTTTTTTAAAATCTTTATTATACTTGGAGTTGGACAATTCTGTTTGATGGCTTCCTGGAGGGAGAGATTGGCTGAGCTATTGTTGCCAACAACTTTTCTCCTGCTATTAACATTTTTGCTTTTCTTTATATAAAGTATTTCTATCAGTTGCTCTTTTCCGTTTTGTATACTGTATTTGTTTATACAGTATTTCTTTATTTTTACCTTAATGTTTACCTGGTCAGTTGAGGTGGACATGTACATCGTCTTGATTACTGACAAATGTCAGAACCACATGGACTGAGCTGGTTACATCAGATCAATCTGAATCTTTATTTCTCATTAAAACGACTTCTTGTCATTTTAAGACATTGTTATAAAATTGCATCTTTATTCTGCTGCAATGACTGCATTCTTGCAATTAAAATTTCTTGTATCCTGACCGTAATGCTCCCTACAACTCACAGAACAGATGATTGAAATAAAGGCATTTTTTGAAAGTATTTTGTGATTTTAGTATAGAAATTGAGGGCGGGAGGAATCGATTAAAATAAAATCTGGTATGAAAAAAAATCTTGTATCATCCAGCCTTATTCAGGATATTAAATTATATGATTAACTACATATTACTTAATATTCACATTTCTTTGCTGGTATAACCTAAATGTGTTGCATTTTAACATCTCACTTGAATTCCTGATCTACATGCAAATACTTGATATAACGTAAACACTGAAAAAAGGGGAAAAAGTTTGTGAAATGTAGAGAATTACAAATGAGATTAAATTTTATTGTAGGTACAAACAGGATAGCAAAATGAACAGTGAATATATGATATACTTCCTGGCAGCTAATCAGACATCAGACTTGTTTGTCTTTACTGGCGATGAAAACTTGTCACTGGAGGAGAGGAAGACCTGCTCAGCCCCGTCCAGGATGACTGCAGTGTCAGGGTAGCCAACAAAGTCTGCAGGTAGATTTTTGCATATCTGGTGCTCCGGTTTCAAGATCATAGTTTAACCAAGTACTGTAAATAAAAAGTTAGTCCACGTTGTGATGATCCGGCAGACCGTGGACTGATGGACGCCGTACCGGTCAGCTGGTCCAGGTGCTTGGATCCAGTGGAAAGGTAATCGGCACAGCGATCATGACTCAGAAATACATCACAAGGTGTTATGATGCAAACCTGAAAAATAAAAAAATAAAAAAAACTAATAAGCGTCCATATTTAGCTGCACAACATAATCAAAACTAATAAGTCCTCAGCTCTTTTGAGAGTTTTGCTTGAAAATAAAATTGACAATATCTCAGGAAATTAAATGTGTAAGTGAAATAGTTCTGGTATCACAAAGAAACTACAAAAAAAATGTTTCAGAGTTGTAACAACACTGAAGTTACTGAGTAAGAGTGAACTTAAATACTACTTAGAAAATGCATGTTAAAATCTGAATACTCTTTTGAAAGTGTGCAGCTGAAATTAATTTAAATTACTAGCAGTCAAAGCACCGTGTTCGTCTAATACCTGCACCAAAAGTAATAAAAAAAAATATGCATACAAGAGGCATTAGTTTATAAAAGTCGAGGCAAACCTAAATTTACAATTTTAAAAACAAAAAGCAGCGGGAGGATGTAACTTCATAACCTCATTTTCTAAGCAGAATCTCAGAGGGGAAAAAAAAGAGAAATTACGTTGTGTAAAGCAAGAACAAATTATAGCAGCCAAGTGGAAAAATTCACTCTAACGTGGATTATGATTATGAAACAGCAAAGGTAGATGTCATATTTTTGGGATTCGGGAAATACGTGATTTCTACCATTTGTTCAGTGGGTTTTTTATGTGGGTCGGTGCCACTTAAACGGCTGTAAAGCGAAGGTTTTGGACCTTAATCTGACTAACTAGTTCGGGCTGAAGCGTTGCTGCTCTCGGCTGTTCTTAAATTACCGTGCTCGGTATCGCTTGGACTGCACGTTAAATGTATTTTATATAATTGTCACATAAAAAAAAGCTAAGGAGTTGCCTAAAAATAATTTCATACTCCGTATAACACAAAAGCAAACATCAACACACGTATTGACTTACTTTGTGCCGGATCGCTGCCTCTGTTCTCAGCCTGTTCCCGTTGCAGTGGATTTCCTCCTGCATTATTTTCCTCCAACAAATTATTCCAGTGAACGAAGCACATACAGCTCCCTTTTAACCTCCGTCTTCCCATTTCTGACGCTGGATCTTCAATATCCTCAAGCTTTGAAATAGCAGGCAGCTACAAACCGGGTGTTAGCTGTAGTGGCTAAGTCTTGGCTACAGTCTGCTGTCGCCTTGATATCAGCAGGAAAATGAAAAAAACTAAGCACTGGAGTACTGGCTAATTACTGGACACAACGGCACACCACAAAATTCGATTGTTGTACCAGTAGCTCACAGATATTTTAAGTTTTGCGTCTTTTTCATGGTACAGATCTTGAAGCTTTGGGTAAAAACAATAGGAGCAAGCAGGACCCGGAACCAATCTATGTGGCATAAATTCAAACGGAAATACGTCACCACCTCTCGTGGCACCCCATTATGAATTTAACTATGGCACTTAACTTAATGTAATGTTTTAAGATAAGATATTCCTTTATTAATCCCACAGTGGGGAAATTTGCATTGTTACAGCAGTAGAGGACAGAGCAGAAGTAAATTCCAGTTATATATGTTAAGGTAGGCAGATAGGTGATGTTACACATAGATTAAAGTAAATAAATAAGATAGTAATGTAAGTCATATTGCACATGGTGACAGATAGGCAAGTTGTTATACATGGTGAATTTTGATATTGCACACAGTTGAGCACTATGCCAGTCATAAGTGATTAAAGTGAACAGGTTTATTCTGATTCTATGTTGCATGACTTTGTGTTTGTTATGATGTTAAGCACTTTGAAATGCCTTGCTGCTGAAATGTGCTATACAAATAAAATTTTGATTGATTCACTGTGTAATTTACGTTTGCTTGTTTGTAGTTTCAGTTGCTGTCCACTAGATGTCCGCACAGCTTAATTAGTCGACATAAAGGCAAATATACTTGCAGGGTCAGTTACATCGTGTACATTTCTATATTTTGTATGTCCTTTTTAGAGTCTCTAGGTAGTATTAAAACTATTTTTTTATATTAGCAAAAATAAACGTATGATTATCTGAGATTGATTTAACAGCTTATGTAGCAACAAAAAAAAAAACTGAGGAAACGATTCTATATCCTTTTCATCTGCTACTGCAGAGCAAAAGAGGAATAAATATGTGAACCACCGGGGGGCGTCAGTAGTCTCTTCTCGCTCAGCTACATTTGCGGCCAAACAGATCAGTCTTTTTATTCACAATCAGCTGTGAGCGGATGCTGGAGTTATTTCTGTATGATATCACCGAGTCGTGGCAGTTATGTTTAGATGCTATTTGGAAAGTTACAGCCACGGCTTCCAGGAGGCAACGCATGCTCCAAACATGATTAATGCCTTTTGACTGCTGAGGATTATTAAATCAGTTCAGTGAAAGAAAAAGAAGACATGACAGCATTAAATTAAGGTGGACATCTTCAAAGGCACAGGGTGTTTTTCATTTTACCTCTTTTTTTCCCTTTTTCTTAAGAGAAGCAGTAGAATAAACTGGGTGGTTGGACAAATGGAAAAAGTTGAATCCAAGCTGAAAAAGCCAGATTGGCAGACTGCTTCACCAAGCCGACAATTGTTGTAACAACATTGATGTTGTCTGAGGAAGAGTAAACTAAGAATATTGCGAGAGTATGCGAGTAACTAAGTATGCGATCACAATGAGGCCTCTAGAGGCTTCGATTATCAGACAACATTAGGTTCACTTCTACAACATTCATTGAGCACAACATTGAATGTTGGTAGATGCATTTTTCATACCTAGGTGCTGGATTTGATGCACCTGTGCAAAGGGATTAAAACACCTGAACTTCATGATTTGGATGGGTAGGTTCATACTTTTGACAACATGATAAAGTTGTGAGGGTTTTTTTCCCAAATTTCTTTCAAGCAATGCTTACATTTATTTAATTTTACAGACTTTAATTTCAGTAAAGCTTTCCTAAGCACCTTTGCATTTCAGGTTGAGGTCTGAACTTTGATTGTGTCACTGCAGTGAGTTTTATTTATTTATTTATTTTATTTTCTAACCACTGTGTTGTAGATTTGGTCTGTGTTTGAGATCATTGCCTACTGATAGCCTGGTTTTGGCCAATTTCAGCTGTCAGATGTCTTCTCTTTAGTAAAATAACATGAGACATTTCCCCCACTTGCAGTCTCCTGTCTGTTTGGCATTTGGGTATGCATATGAACTGCACAAGAATTAACTTCAACTGAGCCGAGACCAAAGTTTGTAAGCAGACTAGAGTTTGCTACTTTGCTCCACATAAGAGTTTGATTATGAACTAGAGTTTGATTAAGGCAAACTAAACAGTTTGGCAAACTTTTGTAAGGTCTATGGCCCTTACAAAAGGCCATAGACCTCCAGTGCTTGTAACTAATTTGAGCATAACCCTGTTTATTTGGCATGTGTCTTAAATGTTATACTGCAGAACTCTTCCCAGATTGATGGGTAACATTTGTTTCTCTGAGGTCACAGCAGATGTCTTCCCAACTATGTTACCTTTTTCCTTAACTTTATTCCTCAGACCATCAATCCAGCAAAACAAGCAAGCCAGTATTTGATCATTAATACTCGAGTGTGTCCTGTTCAATGGATTTCAACAAAAGGACCTTTCTGATACCATGCATTATAATCTCCCATCCTCATGATTCATTACAGTTTGATTCATGAGTATTTAAATGACTGTTAAGTCTCCAGAGTGTGGAGAAGTGAATCCAGAAAAATGGACAATTAGAAGCTGTACCATTTATTATCCCACAACATAAATTACGCTCTGATTTTATGCCGCACTGGATGTGTGTATGAGAATCATAAAGGGGAGAAAGTAAAAGAGAAGTAGCCTAAATGTGATCAAATGATGATGATGGGATTGATTCGGTTGCTATAAAAATCCACTATGTTCACTGTAAATTGTTTGACAATAATTCTATAAGTAATTACTATTATGAAGACACAATAAAGGGATGTAACAAATTATCATTTTCTCTATGGATTAATGCCAGTGATTATCCATTGTCAAGTTTGGACAATGGTTCTCTGAAAACCATAGAACAGATCAAAACAGAACATCTTCATACTGGAGCTGGTGTTTTGAAAGTAGTCAGACACACGATGTACAAGATTTTCAGATCTGCATGTCATTGTGGCCTTTGCGGTGTTCCACATGGCGTATGCACAAAACTTGATAGAATGTCTCCTAAAATTCGGGTGGTGGTGTGTAACGTTTGCTACACCATTACTAGGGTTAACAGAAATTGTATTTTTGCAACTCTCCACTGCACCCACACTAATTTTTGTCTCCTGAAATTTTGTGTCATTACTTTTTTCCCCATGGTTGCCATTGGTGTACATGCCAGTCTTCCAAAGCCTTCCTTCTTTTGAATGAAAATATTTTCTTCTTCCAAACTTTAACCTTAGAGTTCAGCCAGTAAAATAATTAAAAGATATCTGTGGAACATTTTGTTTGATTTTCATGGGAAGAGACAATAATAGCTGTATTGGTAGAGTTTTGGTAACATTTAACATTTATAAGTTTAAATGGTATTTTAAACATGGTATCTGTAAGCCCGTGGTGTCAAAAATGACCAAGTACAAAGTTAGTGAATAAAGAACAAAACTACAGCTTATTACTTGTAGGAAAAATGCAAATAAAGAAGATAAAACATTTGGTAACATTTTGCTTCTCACTGACTTGATGGATTAATTCCACTTTCAGTGTTCATTCACTCAATATTTCATTTTGATTTGGATATACACTGTATTTTTTCTGTCCACTACAGGGTGCATCCAGATGAACGTGCTGAATCTCAATGGCTCCAGAAAGAACATTATGAATCAGAGGTGTTTTTTGTTACTGATTGTTTGAGACATTGGTAAAAGTAATTAATGGCACCATCTTGACCTGTTAAACTGCCAGTCTAAAGTCCATTTAGGCTTCTGTCATAAATCTACTAGTGATTATTCAGAGGCAAAAAAGTAAGAACATCAAAATAAAATTTGTTTCAGATTCTATTTTATGCAGTATGACTCTTAAAACCAGGCAGGTATGTTTGTTTTGGTGCGGTCTGGGTGAACCAAAAATAATTAGAAATAGGGTGCAACACAAAAAATCTCGGAAAAATTTTTTTCCTGAGAAAAATTTATTTCTCAGCAAACTGTGTCAGTTTACATTTTGTGTAAACTGATACAAAATGTTGCTTAGGGGTATAAAATCGAATGAAATTGGAATGTTTGGATTGGAAATAAAGAACTCCATTGAGCCTAATTTTGATATGTTTTTCTTTAGATCATTTCATGATTTGCACTTTTCAAATTGAGATGTCTGTTAATACAAGATATGAAAAAGATCATATCTCAGGTGAATTAATATAGTGGTAGTTTTACAACTCTAAGTATGCACATGAATAAAACAATAGAAAACTTGGTCAAGGCGTAATCAACAGAAACGATGTATTTTTTTGATCTGGTGCTGGTGTGCCATCCTTTCTAATGTCGCCCCGGGCAACCGTCATTTTAAAATCCGGCACGGCAGCCAAGCATATAAAAAAAGAGATTCCTAAATAGGCATAATGATTTGTCTACTTTAAACATGTTCACTACATAAAAACAAACCTGGAGATCTTTTTATGCTGTTTAGGTTTTTATTGCCCCATAAAACTCCTGAATGAGAAAAATTAGGAAGTATAGTAACATCCTTCATGTTTCCTTCAGATCTGCAAACAGACTAATGTCTTAAAATGTGTTCTTATGTTTTAAACATCACGATGTTGGTTTGAAGCAGTTGACTTACTTTCCTCCAGGAGAAACATTTCCACAATGTTTCTGCCACTGGTGCATGGCTAAATGAGATCACTGGGATGAAGTTGATTTGCTAAGAACAACCAACCTATTTTTCCCAACATCAATCAATGCAACAGTTCCTGCATAATGTCAAACAGCCAAAAACACCTGAGCCTTCTTTCTCAAAATTACAGTGCTGGTTTTCAAGTTTTCCAAATGACATAGTTGTGAAAAACCAGGTCAACCCTTTAAAATATTCAGCTGTTCAAAGCAAATGTTCCCATATGAGCTAATATACCTTTATCTCTTGAATAGAAAAATAATTTAATTGTGCCTAAACACCACAAATGTACGTTGTTTTACAGATTAAACTAAAAAAATCTTTGAAAATGTGTAATCCAGCTGAAGAATAATTTAAGACTTTATAATTATCAGTCTATAATTTTTCTCTTGTAAACTGCTTTTACAATGCATGTGAACCTCATTTCCAATCATTAAGTAAGTTTTCCTAAATGGTCTGTTGAGTCAATTCTAAATCTGCATAAGAAATCCCATCAGTGTTTTTCCATTTTGCAGCCTTCAGACTGCAGTGGCAAATTAATGAATTAGAGTGAAACATTTTCATGGGACGCTGGTCCTCAGGCTCCTTTTAATGAGCAACAAACTTCAGACTCTCTCTATATAAACTTGCTGGATTTCAAGTCATTTAAAAACAAATCAAACTCAACACTTATAGAGACACAACCATCTAATAACCAGGATTCCCTCCTGTTGAAAATGTCTCTTATTCTTTATTTGTTGCTTCTAAAACCAGAATATTTTCTCCACTTATCAGCTCCTGTATGGAGTTCCCTAATCTATTTTCACTAAGCCTGATTCAGAGAGTGAGATAAACAAAGTGAAGAGGAAGGCGACTGGGAATTTTAGAAGGTTTGAGATTGATTGCATAACAGGGTAAGAAGGCAGGAATCTGACAAATGATGAATGTTGTTTATGAGCAACACAGGCTCATTTAAAACTTAACCGCAAAAAACTTGCAGTCACGTTAAAACTAAATCATAATTTTCTCCAGGTCATTATTTATTGTATCATTGTCATACAGGGAGAAAATAAAGATGACAGAAATTCTGCTTCTGTCATGTCCACGAAGCTGTGCTGTGAGTGTGTGTTGTCTCCCACCCTCTCTCCTGCAGGGCGTGTCGGACAGGAGCGGCCAGCTGGAGCCCATCAATCCATCAGGAGGAGCGGTTAAATAGAAGCCCGATCCTGATAGCGCTGCCAGATGGTTCTACGCTTCCAGTGAGTTCTCGTTCCTTGGTCAGAGGTAATCCTCGTTTCCCACCCCCGTCTGGTTTGGCTTCCCGTCCGGCTGCACGCGGCTCCTGCTCGCAGCCGCTCCCCGTCTCCTGCCTGGCTCCGTTTCCTGTCCGTCCGCCTTCGTTGCTGGATCATCCCCGCTCAACGCGCTCGCCTGCCTGTCCAACAATCGACCTCAGTGGATGCGCCGGCTCTCCCTCCCGGGACCTCCCCCGTGGCCTCCTACAAGCAAAACCCCGACGGGTCCTTACCTGCTGCCTGCTGCCGTCCATCCACCTGTCTGTTCCCCCCGCTGCTGGTCACAAATAAATTCAAACTTACCTTCTGCTTGTGGGCGTTTCTAGTTGTTTCTGCACTAGAGTCTAGTAAACATGTCAGCTTCCAGAAGCATATGTGCCTGATTCTCTTGTTCTCGTTTTATTTTATTTTATTCAGCTGAGCAGAAAGAGAACTGAATTATTTTTGGATCTCAAGAGGAGCAATCAAAAGTCAGTATACACTCAGTTATTACAACTGGAAACTACTGGACCCAGAGCTGAACATTTAGAGACACATAAAGATAATTACAAAGTCAGCCTTCTATCACATTTCCAGGGTTAAAGGACTAATATCGCGGGAAAATCTAGAGAAACTTAATCGTGTGTTTATCTTTACATTGCCATTGTCCTGTCTGTTGTATTATGTTTTGATCATGTAAAGTCCTCAAAGTACCTTGTTGTTGATATGTGCTATACAAATAAACTTGACTTAAAGTTAAAAGCTGAAATAAAGAAAAGCATCGTGACACTGGAGAGTAGTAGGAGAATATAGCAGAGTGAAGAAAAATCTTCTTGTCCCCCAGTCTACGCCTAGAGATAAAACAGGTGGTTTAGGATGTGACTTAAAAATGTTGTTGATCACTAAGAGAAACTTTGGAGACATGATGAGGGCAAAATTGTGAAAACGCTATAAAGAAAATGGTTAAAAAAAAAACAAACAAGTAAACTCACGTAAAGTGCTGCCCTTAAGATGGTGTTTGACAGCTTAAGCCTCCAGTTAAAAGCAGCAGCATCATGGATGCTTTGTCCATTAATAATTAAGTTAATGGCAGATACGAGCAAGAAAAAGCTGTGCAAGACACTCCTGTGGCTTTTCAAGTTATGAGGTAGAAAGGAAAAAAATGAGGCCCAAAAGGAAGAGAAATTAATCACACAGTGAAGAACAAACAGCAACTTATCACAACATATTACTCTGTTATGCTTCACAAACTTAACCCTTCCTTAGGGGCACCAACACATCTATATCTGAAAGCATACATGACATTAACTGATGCTGTAATAAAGATAAAAACAAAGATGTTAAACCATCAGATATCTCATCAGTTACCCCCCAAGCACCAACTATCTGTATTGGACTTGAACCAACAGCTGCATCTTGTTTCCCTCACTGTGAAACAAATTATCCGACCCTCACATGAAGGAAGACAGAAGAGGCAGCTGCAGAACCACTCCAACACATTTCCACTGAAAGCAATACTACAAGGAATCACGTAACTCACCAAAATGACGGCTTGGTCTGAAAATGACTAATGCTCTTCTAATCCCTTCTAATGTTAGAAAGGATTCTGTTTTAGACAAAAATGTGTTGCACAATAACCACACGGATGTAGTTAAATTATTAAAGATTGAATGTTAAATTTTTTTTTTCTTAAAACCAGGGGTGAAAGTAGTTTTAAATTCTTGGGGGTACTATGACAAAAAAATACATAAATATATATTCTTTGTGTGCTTTGGAGTTTCTGTGCTAATTAATCTTTTTGCGAAGCAATAAAAGCTGGGTAGCTCTTGAATTGCTACAAAATAAAGCTGTATTTCCTTCAGCCCACTGGCTGCAATCTTGACACGTTGAGATGCCATGAGACCTAAACTCTGAACATCATGGCCTGGTGAAGCGCATCCCAGTTTTCAATGTCTGGCATATAACCATTCATTTTAGCTTTTAAACTGGTTATATTGATCCTGTGTCCAGAGGGATAATCAGTAGCCTAGCATCATGACCTGTTTGTTCTGAAGATCCTGCAGCTTCCACTTCTCTTCCTAACATGGCGCCTCCTCACCCTGACTCTCATACTGATAGGAAGAACCACAGAGCTCTGTTAAGTTAAAAGCAACTCTTCTGAAGTTGGGATGTTTTTCCTCCAACAGGTTCCAGAGGAATCACCTCAAACTAGATGTTGGACTGGATTTTATTTCACTGTCATTTGTGAATTTTAGAGCCTCATTTTCAACAGTGGAGCTATAAAGGTTGAAAAAGGTTATAATTTTCGAGAAAATCTCATCAACATCAGTATTTCCACTATACAAGAGGCAAAAATCAAAATTGTTTAATAAAGAACAAGCTTCTCAGACTCTGAACAGCACCGAACTATTTTTTTATATTAGACAATTAATTTCATTTCACATAATTATCGCAGTAGAAGCCATTTGTTTGTTAAATACTGTGTTTGATGTTTGTTGTAAATGACGTATACTCACAAAGAACGAGATAATTAGTCCAAGTTTGTCGTTTATTGAACGTTCAGAAACTACAGCGGCTGTGATGCACCAAGGCAAAAGTAAACAAAGGTAAAACAACCCGAACAGGTGATCAGCTCTAAACCACTCACACCTTTTTATTCTCAGTCTTGTCATTTAAGCACACCCGTTGCCATGGCAACCTCCTGCGCTCCACAAGCCGACCCGAGATTATGTTAAAAACATAACATTCAATCCGTTACGATATTAGATTTGCAGGTTTGATATTTATTTTGCAATCTTTAATAAGCCTCCCTGAACACAGCGGTGGTTGATTAGTCTCCCCTCTCTTGCAGGTACTGCGTACCCCCGTTAAATCTTTTAGGGGTACGCAGTACCCTGCCGTACCCCCACCCTTTCACCCCTGCTTAAAAATATGTAATGCAGTAAAAGCAGATAAGAAAAAAAAACAAAGCAAATATGTCAACAACACAGACAATCAACTTTCCTTCTTTATACACATAAACAAAATCCAAGTGAGGAGCAGGAATTTCAGACTGCTGGAAGCGACAATTGCATAGAAACTCAGTGACCAGGCTAATAGCTTGCCAATATTTATCACAGATGAATATTCACCCGGATTCTCTCTGAACCAATCAGCAAACAGAAGGCGAAGCAGTGAACGAAAGTCCAGTTCTTCTGGAAACGTCCACCATAGAAACAGAGACCAAACCAATTTCTTCTTCTCCCTCAATTATTGTGGCCATAAAATAAAAACAAATGTTCAAAAATTAATATGCACAGATCAGATAGCTGAATACGTCGTTTGCTGGCAAAACTTTGGAATGATGCGGTCGCTCTTATCATCCAATCAAAGCATGGCAAATTTCTGACATTACATGGGCCTTGGAGCAGGTGTACTTGAGTCTGTAAGAACAGGTGGTTTAGGATGTGACTTAAAAGTATTGATCACTAAGAGAAACTTTGAAGACATGATGGGGGCAAAAATGTAAAAATGCTATAAAGAAAATGGTCCTTGAAATGGACCCTGGGAAGATTAGGCTGCTCCTGGCAACAAATGGAAACTGAAATCTGATTGGATAACACATCAACAATCCAACCAGACATGTAGGGGAAGCAGTATAGGAAGAAGAGAATGGACTATTCAAAGTAAATTGAAAACATTTAGTTTTCCAATGTATTCCAATGTATCTAGAACCTACATTGGAATGTAGGTTCTAGGTTCACGTTAGGGATTCTGATATCCTACCACTAGTGTTTTATATAGACATATAAAACCATGCTGTCTGGCAGCAACACGTTAAAAACAAAAACCTTAGCTTTGCTTCCTGTGAAGTTCCCACATATGCTGCTGTTCTTTGGGATGTTTTCAAGCTGCAATGCAGCAACATCCAACAGTATTAGGAATCCAACTGACTAAGCATTTGTTTCATCTAGCATAGCGCGGGTCAGAAATCACAGTGTTCTCCGTGGCTCAGCAGTTGCTGCTGTGGGTTTTATTGAAGCCATAAAAGCAGACAGGCTGCCTCAGAGCGCCAATTTACAACTTCATCAATCTGCTTGGGCTAAAACATGGAGACACCGCCAGAAGCCAAGCAGATTTATCTTCTTTATATCTTTGCTTTCGAAGAACATCGCTAATTCTGCATGTCTGGGCAGAGACAATGAAGGAAGAAGGAAACAAAAGACACACTACAGATATCTTGATTTTAGAGAAAAGCAAAACCACGTTATTAAGTTTGAAGCAGCTCCTCTTCATGTCTGCCAGCTTAGACATAAAGCTAAGATTTCAGTGTTTTCTCAGCAGAAACCATTTACAGCAGGATACCAGACCATCAGTAAATTGATTACATTTGAAAGACAGCTTGTCCAATCACACAGCTCTGTTGGACAGAGCGTCCCAATGCACCAACACACGCACACACACTGCAACAACAGAGTAATGGACAGGCTGGGAGTTTCCTGCTGATGAGGGACGTTTCTTCTTTTCCTAATCAGCCACTTCCCTTCTAAAATCCTCCTGGCTATAACCACACACACCCCGCAGCTCCCCTGTTAATGTAAAAGACAACCTGCATCTGCAACATTCTCATCACAGAAGCAAGGAATTGCCAGTGATACATCTTTAAGGAAAAGCCAATCAAAAATATTCCAGGTGAAATGTTTCATGCAGATTAGCTCTGCTCCAATTCTTTTTGTCAGGATCCATCTTTTTTTCAGGAAGGGTAGGGTCACATTACCATTTCAATGCACCACCATCAGTCTCCTCTCATGTGCAGAAGGATTGATGTCACACACAGCACTATGTATTTATGGTAGATTAGATGAAAGCTACACGGTTTAACAGTTGTTGTTCTATTAGAGGCAACAAAATTAGGACTGGATAATTACGACTCCGCAGAGCAGTGAGAGTAAATGACTGCAACAGAAACATGCCACTCTGAGCACAGCTCTTAAATATCATCTTCCTACTTCCTGAAAGCGTCAAAAAAATGGCCCAAAGCCACTGAAAAGAAGACAGATGCTGCAATCGCTGAATCTGCCAACATGGATGAGGAAAGTTCCAGAATCACAGTAGTAGTCGTGTTTCCATCAATGTTTGAAATATGACATTAGAAAAGGTTGACGAAAAAGACAAAATTGGGAATAATTTTAATTTAGCCCAAATTTTTTTGCTAAATTCCGGTGGTTTTTAGCTTTTTCAAGAAAGATTTAATGTGCTAAAGAGGAAATAAAAATGCCTTTGCCAAACAAGATCTAACAAAGCAAACTTTCTCATCCACTGGTTGGTCTGTGCCTTACTTTCAACGGTGTTTTAGGACCACTGCAGATACAAAAGAAAAAAGGAGAAAATTTATGTCAAAAAACTCAGAAGGTTTTACAGTAATCTCAGAAATGTTCTAGAAAAAAACTTTGAAATGTCTGAGTTTGAAGGAATCATTATTGAGTTCAATTATTCAAAACACATGAATTGTCCTTCACCAAACTTCTCTACAAGCAGTTCTTGTTTTTTCATATTAAACTAATGATTCTTTCAGAGAATCAGAGTCAGTTATTCCCAAAGGTGTATTTCTGCAATGGATTTCATTGTTTTGTTGTACAAAAGCAATAGAATCAGTCTCTTCTGATGCTAAAAATGAGCAAAAATTACTCTTACTCTAAGAGTAATTACTAAGTACTCTTAGTAAATACTCTTACTCTAAGAGTTTGCCAAAATGACAAATTACTCTAATTACAATGAAAATTTGTCAAAATGACAAATTGTCATTTTGGCAAATTTTCATTGTATATTGACTATTTTTTTCTAATTTGCCAGGTAATAGGATACTATGTACAAAATCTGAACATTTTAAACATCAGTATGTCATTTTTGCTAATTTTGAATAACATATCAATTTTCACATTTTGAACATTAGTATACTATGACTATGACATTCAAATTTGTTCATTCATTCAGTACATTCAGTTTTGCTTGTCATACTGTTGCAAGCAACTTTTTGTTTTTTCCTTTTTCTTGTCAAGTTTCACTGCCTACTTGTGCAGAGCACTGCCTATTAGCCTTATAGGCCTATTAGCAGTGCTCAAATAGACAGAGCACTGCCTATTAGCCTATTGACTAATAGGCAGTGCTCTGAGAAGGATGCTCTGACTAGAGTAGCGGTTCTCAACGTGGGCGGTGCTTAGCAGTGCTCTGCTAATAGGCAGAGCACTGCCTATTAGCAGTGCTAATAGGCAGTGCTTTATGCCATAGATGTGAACTATGGCATAAAAACAGAGAATCCGATGCTGAATAGTGAAAAATCAACACATGATGTGAAAAATATGACGTTTAACATCATGTGTTGTTCACATCTAGTTCGTCGCTCCGTTTTATGTCCCGCTTCTCCTGTTTCAGAGTTTTGCGCAATGTACGACTCATTTATTTATTTTTAACCGCCTATGGTGCGCAGCGTTCGGGAAATGTATCGATGGGGAAAAGGCAGACTGACATAAACCTTTTACCACAACGGAAACAATTGCGGTATTCTGATTATTAAAATTTAAAAGTGCTGTGGTACCGTTGTTCTATCACACCTGTTTTATAGGGTCATAAAAAAATTTTTTTTTTATTTATGTTTGTCAGATGGTGATGACAACGTTCTAGGTCAGGTCGATTAAAAATTTATAAAAAAAAAAGTTGCAACTGGGAGCCTGTACCTTAGCATCTTTGGTACCGTTGTTCTATCATCCGTTTCATACCGGCCACTTACAGCACCGGTGTTAACGCTATAAAATGAACGCTCTCTATCGAGGTATCACCCATGGAGGAATTTTTTTATTTAAATGGGTTCATTTTTCAGAGGGATACAAAGTGAGGTATGGTGATTTTATACGTTTATAAGAGCGATTTTCTGCTGTCCTTCCAAGGAAGCGGTTAACTTTCAAATGGAAATAAAGCACTTTTTAATATAAGTTGCTGCTTTAACATGATCACAGAACTGCTAAAACATGTACAAAAGTACCAGACAAAGTGAATCACAGCAACGTCATCAGCTGGTGTAACCAACTGATGGTAGCTGGTAGCTTTACCTGATGCGGTAAAGCAACCAGTAGCATGAGCGGAGCTGCGCCAAAAAGCTAACAGAAGCTAACAAACACTGAATAGAAGAAGAGCTGCCACCGGTACCGTTGCAGCCAAGCATGATTTAATGTTACACAATACAGTTTTACCAAGTTGCTCAAAGTTTAAACTGGTATTGTTGTGCATTTAAGGTGTAAAGTTTACCTTCAACCAGTGGTGGAGAAAGTACTCAAAAAATTTACTTAAGTAAATGTACAAATACACAGACAAAAATGTACTCAAGTAAAAGTAAAACTATCACATTAACATTTGTACTTAAGTAAAAGTAAATTTTGAAAGAAATTCAACAGAAAGGGTGGATAGGGGAAGACATGGAACCAAGCAGCCATAGCAGAGTTGTGGTCAAGACCATATACATTAATGAGTAGACGCCTCATGGAGCGGACCGGCCCGTTGCTGCTATACGCAACAGCGTCCGCCATATTGAATGTGGAATATACAAGTAAGCTAATACAAGTGAATGGACCGAACTTTATAAAGTGCCGTTCTACAAAGTATTTTAAGTTAATACCTGCCATTGACACATTTTCTCACACATTAATATATTTGGCAATCAAAGAAATTACTAAAGACAGAGGTTCAAACTTTTGATGTGATTATTTCATTGTTTTGGGGCATTTCTGAATAAAGAGAATAATGTTTTGATAGAAATGATTCTGATCATTTTTATATTAAAATTGATGAACACTTTTACAGTGTTTTATTAAAGAATATATTTACATACATTTAACATTTCAAGACAAGAAACAAATAATTTTCCTGTATTTATTTTTATACGTTATTGAGAAATTACTTTTGATTTATAAATCAGTCATTGTCAAACATTAAACTACATATTTTTCTTACATTTTTCCAGAGAATAAATATTTATTACAGTATGTCAACTCTGTTATTGACAGCAAGGAGTGAAAATAATTCTAACAGAGTAAATTATTTTTATTTCATTACATAAGCTACATTAATACACTAATACTTCAGATTGAGATATTTAAAAATACACAAAAAAATGAAAGAATAAAACATTTATTTATTATACTGGGAACAATGGTCACAGGCAGGGCTTCAGTCTGCTGGTCACACTGGGAGAACTCCAATGACTTCTGAGACGTCCTGGTTCACAGGCTAAAGCCAAGAATTAAAAAAAAAATTATCCAAAAGTGTAATAGAAAACACATACAATATATGTTTTGTATATGTTTCCTTCACATTCAGAAAAAGACATTTTCATCATATTGGGCTCTGACTCGTAGCATCTTTATAGCTAAATACCAACATGGTAAAGCTGAGCTGGGAAACAGAGACTGAAGAACAGCAGCTCCAGCTCTGATCCTGACTGATCTTTCCTCACAAAATCCTCTGGTTTTTAATTAACTTCTCCTCTAACAGCAGTTTTTCATCAGCTCTCTCTCATTAGAAAACAATATGAAAGCGTTAGCTGCTATGCTAACAATCAGCGGTTATTTCGGGCCAATTTAGCTACATGGGAAATATTTTCCGGTTGTTTAGAAGCGAATTTCTGGCTGCAAAGTCAAGTAATTCTGATCTTTCATCCTTACCTGGGGAAGGTAATCCTAATGAATCCAGTTTGTTTCGTAAAACGGTTTAAACAGGTCCACATAGCACAGAACTTAAGGAGCTCCGATCGCCCTGCTGCCACATAGAAGATGGCGGACACTTTTACGTATGACTCAGCGCTCCATGAGGCGTCTACGTATTGATGTCTATGGTCAAGACCACCAACCCAAGACCAAGTCAAGACCACCTACCCAATACCAGCTACATGACACAAAAAAATTAAGTTTACCTATCAAAATTGCTTCTCAAATTGATCTGAAAGATCCACATTCCCATAAAACACCTAGATATTAAATACTTAGAGCTGAAATAAGATCCGTCCAGAAGAATCGGATCGTTCCTGAATGTCATATCAATGCAGACTTTGGTCACAGCGTTGTCCCATATTTGCGACACCTCATCAACACCTCCACACAATAATTCAGCGCATGAGTGACAACCTTTTTTCATGCAGATGCCACATATGTGTCTCTGTACAGCTAGCTTTGCTAGCATCACATCCACGGAGCTTACCTTTCTTCAAGCTCTCCTTCCAAGTGACGCTAAAAGTTGGACGAAGTTCCCACCGTCTGTGAAAGCGAAGCACTGCTGATTTTACATGTCGCCATATATTATGATTTACGCAGCGCTATTATATAACTGACGATTAGACAGACATTTTCTCCCGCTCAGAGGAAACCACTGCGCATGTCTGGAGCTCCGCGTGCGAGTAAAGGGGGAGGCGATGGGTGACAGACATGTAAATCACGTTACTGCTTGGATTTTACAGCGCCACCTTAAGTCCCTGACATTTTAACGGACAAAAAGAGCAGAGTGACTTGGATGTAACGAGTAACGCTACACTTTGGTAGAAATGTAGTGAAGTAGAAAGTAGAAGTAGTGGAGTAAAAGTAGAAAGTATCTATTATTAAATCTACTTAGGTAAAGTACAGATACACGAAAATTGTATTAAGTACAGTAGCGAAGTACTTGTACTTTGTTACTTCCCACCACTGCCTTCGACCAACCGCCCCCCAAAGGAATCCCAGCACCCCGCTTTTGTAAAAATTTCCGCCAGCGCCCCCTGTCGTCCTCTGAACGCCCCCTGGGGGGCGGTACCGCCCACATTGAGAACCGCTAATTTAGAATGAGAATGAAACAGCAGCAAAATTAGCCTTTTTATTATTTAAAGTGAGCAACACCTGATCATACTCGACCACTTAACATATATATTATATTATATTATTTAGATATTGTTGAGGAAAAATGACTATTTTTAGTGTTTAACACAGTTTAAACCTTTTAGAACGAATTTCTCAAGTTTGAACAGGTTTGTGTTAGTGATTTAAAACCCGAAGAATTATTGCTGGGTTAAGTATTTAAAGTACAAAGGAGAATAGAGGATCTGCAAGAGAATTTCAGCTCAGACCCCTGGGGTCTTATCATTAAAGACAGGAGGTCATAAATTAACATATGCAGGAAGGTGGAGGACAGTATCACTTGAATTACTCTGAGAAAGGGAACTTTGGTCGGTTCACGTAACCAGGATGAGAAGTCTTCCAAAACTAACATCTGACATGGTGAAAAAAACTGAATATAACATAAAATGTTTTAAATCCCTAACATTTAATTTGTAAGACATTTTTCTTAGTTATTAATAACATGTTTTGACTGAAAATTCTATTATCCTGTTTTAGAATTAATTTAGTTAATGATGAATGTATTTGAAATTGTATTATTTCTGACTATATTAGAATCACATGAAAATGTCTTGTTTAGTATTAGAAAATACTTAGGTTTATGGTGAATGAATGTCTTAATTCTTATTTGTTTCTAATTCCTAATTAGAAACAGGAATTGTACTTTATTATTTTCTGTTAATATTATCTATTGCTTTTGGTTTGATATCAGGACTAAACTTTGGAGATGCTGATTGCAGTAGAACAAATTGGGTTTCTGGAGAACTTTTCATTGAATTAAAATACAGTATTAAAGGTTTGTTCCTGGCAGAGCAGAAGAGAAACCAGAAATTCACAGCTACCTGTGAGGTTCCTGCATTTGTTTCTCTTTGCCCAGATGGCTGTAGAGCTGGATAGTGTTAAGAAAATAAATTTAAAATAAGTTAGTTTTAGAATTTATCATGACTTGATTGAAATACCATAATTATAGTTTTAAAATTTATAACATATTCTGACCTATTGATCTATATTTTACTGTAGTTAAAGCAGATGGTTTGTCAAGATCTCCGATCTCCTCTTTGTCTGTTGGGAAACAATCAGTAGGAAGTTCCAGCTTTTCACACTGATCTGTGAAAGCCATAAACCACCATGAATTCGGAGAGTCTGCTTCTACCTTATTTAACAAAAGGTGTTTGATCTTGTGAACAAATTGCGGGATATTTTCTAAATTTAAAAGGGCCAGAGATGTCTTCCAATTGGTCAAGTAGAGATATGCCTTATTTGAATACATTAAAGAGGAAAACACACCTACAGGTATAAAAGTTTGTGCACAAGGGAAACAATTTAGAAAAAGCTGATTTATTTTACTTCTGCACAAACTCTTTCTCCAAGGACGTCCTTGATATTTCTTTGTCTTCTTGTCTCAGGTAACAATGTTTGTATCTGTGTTTCTTCAGTTTCCTGTACTATCTTATACTTTCTTCTGATTGGATTAAATTCTGTAATTCTGTGACGTCAACAACTGTGACGTGTTGTGTTTTTGTCCCCACACGAGAGAACCCAGGATCAAAAGGAAGAATCAGAGACAGAGTTTTGCTAAATTTAATTGTAATATAAAAATTCTTCCTTAACAATATTTAGGAGAACAGCAGTGCTAGAATGATGTTGAAGAAAGGTAAAGAAGCTCTGGTGAGGTCTTCATTTAGTTTATTGAAATATGTATTAACTGTTTTTAATTTTTAAATAAGCTAATCTATTTTATTATGAGAGGAGTAGGTCAGGGAAGACATAGGAGAGCCAGGTGGAGTTTCAGAGTGTGAAGATATAAAAATTATATTAATTAATTATATTAATTATATTAAAAATTATATTAATTACAGGAAGTAATAAGAAAAGTGCTTGAGGAGAGGTTTAAAAATAAATTTGTGAAAATTTTTGCTACACAGTAAATGGAGTTGAGATGTATAATAATCTATCCATCTGAAAATTAAGTTGTTTAAATTCTCATTCTGTATGATAAAAACATACTTTTTTATATTTAGCTCACATTCTGACACTGTACATTACTGTAGTGTCTGTTGTAAATCCATGAATCCATGTGGGAACATCAGGCTGCAGAGAGTCAGAGGGAGGCAGAGACAGAAACGCATAACTGTAAATATTTTAGTTAAATGTTTGCGGCTTAAAATGACGGGAAAAAAAATTTAGGATTTTGCCTCAGTGTTTTTCATGGCTTTTCTTTGGTAAGTTACTGAATGCAGGGCTGGAAAGTGAGACTGAGTTAACAGTGAGGAGCTAAGGTGTCTGTTAGACGTGAAAAGTATAATTTTTATTTATTTTGTATTTCAAACTTTTACACTGATGTAGAGAGTTGTTCAAGAAGAACAAAACTTGTTCTTTAGATTTTATTTTTGTGTGTCAAACTGCTGTATTGAGTTTAAAACTGCTGAGTCTTATTATATGAGCTGTTTTCTATTTTGGTTTTAGAAAGGAGTAGAACCAATTCAATTGCAAGTCAATTTATATCAATGCATTTTGACCAATAATCAAATGTCTTGACCAATAAGATATATCAGAATCTGTTAGCCTGTTGTGAGTTGTGAGGCAAATGCTAAAGTGAGTGTTCATCCTGGAATGACTTTAATCTGATTATTGGATTTTAAATAGTAACATGTTACTATGTACAGAGTAACATAGTAACTTTACTGAAACAAGGGTCAGATTAGAGTAACGCAATGCTGACATGTTGATGGCATAATTGTTTGACATTTCTGCTCAAGCTATTTACTTATCTGTCAGGTTTCCAATATGCGAGCCAATGACAGACTCGTTTCTACGCCCTTCGGTGTAACAATATATTAATCTATATTAAATAATAATATAGATTTTATTTAATATGCATATTAAATAAAATCTATGTATTATATTTAATATAAATTTCACTAGCAAGGACCACACTACAGAATACAGATTTAAATATTTGAGGATAAGAGGAAGGGAGGGGAGGAGGGGTGAGGGAGAAGGGATGGAGGGATGAAGGGATGGAGGGGTCAATTAGATGAAGTCGGGCAGTGATGATGATGATGGTGATGGAGGGCCTGCAAAGTGAAGACTCGAGTAGGGCTTTGTCTTCAGGGATAAACACATCTTGAGTATATCCCGGCTCGCTTAGGATCCCCAAAAGAGTCGGAAATTAAATGAAGCTGAGGAGAGAGTGAGCTTGGAATAAATCTTTAACGTTGTTACGAATGTACAAATGGTAGGCTTGCGAGGATCGTGTGGTCTGGGACGCCCTGACTAGATGCGGACGAGGCTGCGCCGATGCTGAATGAATGGGCGGAGTAATGATCGGGTGAAATGCCTGATAACGATAAGACCCGGCGGAAATGACTGTTGAACCAGAAGCGAGAAGCTTGTTTTCCTGGTTTGGGAATGAAGAGAGGATCATGAGGAGAAGCGTTAGCGGCGAATCGGGACTGGACATAATTGAAAATGGGCTCGTACGGGTTGAGGGAGGAATCGAGGCGGAAAAGATAGATGGGACAAGAGACGGCGAGCTGATCGGTCTTACTTTTCCGCAGAGTAAAAATCATGATGTCGTGGCTGAGAATGGAAATATCTGAAAGGCAAGGATGAATGATAGGATTATGGATGGAGGAAGTTGGAGCGAATTCAGAACAGCGGAGGAAGCCGAAAAAAGCTAGTAGGAACATGGACTCCAGGGTCCTGTCTACGAAATTAGAGGAGTAACCGGAACGCAGAGTGGAAATGCATTTGCGTAGGAGGTCAGTCGTGAGGGGGAGACACGGAATGACGCTGTTTGGTTCTTGCAGCCTTTGATGAGCGTGTTCACGTGGCAGTGAGAGATGGAGGGGCAGTTGACTCCTGCAGAAAGCTTAAAGAAGAAATTGATGCCTGCTAGATAGGACTGGATAGTGGAGGTACGGATCTTAAGGACTAATCGGGAGTACGTAATGAAGAGGCAGAGGGTGGAGGTAATGGAGTGCTCAGTTGAATATGGTTGAAGAAAACGGAGGGACCGGCGTGGAACGTGCTTCTGCATCTGGGGCCGAGAGTCTGAATTTCTGGAAGGAAAAAACGAGAAAGAGCATCAGCGATGCGGTTTTTTGATCCGGGAATATGAGCGGCTTGAATGAGAAACTGATGTTGGGCGGAAAGTAAGTCTGTGCATGAACTGCATGATTTCGGGGGAGCGAGAGCGGCCTTTATTGATGATTTCTACTACTGCTGTGCTGTCTGAATGAATGAGGATGGATTTTTATTTATTTATTTTTATTTTTTAGACCATTCGTGACCCCAAAGGATCGCAGCGATGACGATGGGGTAAAGTTCGAAGAGAGCGGAAGAAGGAGAGCCCGAGGCGTTCTGAAGAGACTTAAACTCGAGCGGCCGTGTGTCGGCGAACCATTTTCCTTTGTAATAACCGCCGAAACCGATTGAGGGAGCTGCGTCGGTAAAGAGTTGGATGTCTTCAGGGTAGGTGAGGAAATCGTTGTAGAAAAAAGAAATTCCATTCCAGGATGAAAGAAAGTAGTGCCACAGACGCATTTCTAATTTGCAGGAGTGATCGATGGCGAGAGAACCGTGAAGGGAGGGAATGCTGGCCGCTTTAGACAGGAGGTGAGAGATGAAGGATTTTCCCTGCGGAATGATGCGAATAGCGTAGTTTAGATGGCCGAGGAAAGAGAGCAGCTGTTGTTTAGAACATTTGTCGGCGAGTAAGAAATTAGACAGAATTAAGGTGATTCGGTTGATCTTTTCGGGTGATGGGGAAGGTTGGAAAGATAGAGTCCAGAGTGATGCCTAGGAACTCTAAAGAGGTGCGCGGACCGACAGTTTTCTCCTCTGAGAGGGGAATTCCCAGCTGGGAAAAGGCTTGAGTTAGGGCGTTAAGACCGGAACGAGGAGGGGAAGATGGAGGAGTGACGACCAGGAAGTCGTCCAGAAGATGTATGGCGTAGGGGAGTTTATAGGTATTGATAAGGAGCCAGCAGAGGGCTTCGGACAGGGAATCGAAAATTTTGGGGCTGCTACAGCACCTGAAAGTGAGGCGGACGGTGAAGTAAAAGGCGTCTTTCCAAACTACGCCAAAAAAGCGCCAGAAGTCGGGGTGAATAGGTAGAACTTTGAAAGCTCTGGTGATGTCGGCTTTGGAGAGCCAGGCACCGCGACCTGCTAAACGAATGAGTTTAATGGCGTGATCTATGGTTTGCGTATTGCATGGAGAAGTCGGGAAACTGAATGATGCTATTGATACTGGGAACATGAGGGGCTGGAAGATCTATGATTAGCCTTTTATTTTATTTATTTATTTTTTTTTACCTGAATATTTGTGAGTGGCGATGCCAATGGGGCTGACGCGGAAAATAGGGAAAGGTGACCTAGAAAAGGGGCCTATAACAAACCCTTTTTGAACTTCTTTGGTGAGGAGAGAGTCGACTGTGTCGGGATCTGAGAGAGCGGATTGAAGATTGTGACATTAGTAGGTGGAATCTGGAATAATTTCTATGCCCGGGTGGAAACCGTGAGTGAAGCCGTTAATGAGAAAGTTAACAAAATCCCTGTCTTGGTGATGCTTGAGAGCGGTTTCGAGAGCTTTCACCTGTAGAAAAAGCGCGAGGAAGAGGGCGAGAGCGGAGAGGGATGATAGATGTGCAGGCTGTGGCTGGGTGAGATGGAGCAGCGCAAAGATTGCAGGAGAGAGAAGCGCAGGCGGCGAAAATGCGACAGTATAATTCGGAATCAAGAGAACCCCAGTAAGTGCCTAGGTTGAACTGTTGCAAGCGACCTGCTGCTTGGTTGGCGAAGAGAATGTGATATTGATAAAAACCCGGTGCCCCCGAACCGTAGGGCCATGTCAAGAACTAAGGAGAGATAGTTGTCGAATTCGGCTCTGCGGTCTGGAAAGATTGCGCAAATGGTGTCTCATTCAGGACTTGCTGGCGAAGAGATGGAGAAATGGGTGAGGGCCGTGGTACGTTATTGGATGACTGAGCTGGAGGAACTGCTGCAGCGAGATTAAAATTATGATTAACGTTAGGGAGAGTGTTTGAAGGGGAGAGAGGCAGGGGTAAGGTATTTGAGAGAGAGGGAATGGAAGGAAAAAGGTTAGAGGGGAATGAGGAGGAAAATCCTGCTGCGCTATACTGAGCTGGGTTTACCGCGGCTTGAGAAGAACCAGAGGTCGTGGCGTTTATGGAGGTGGGGACAGCTGAGTAGGAGAAGGGGGAGAGGGGGTGGAGAGAAGAATGAGATGGCGGGATTTGAGGAGTCTGTGAAGACAGCGAAGCGATAGCCGAAGATAGCATCTGAGAGAGGTTGGCTAGGCAGGGTGCGTTTGGTGGAGGATGTAATACGACCTGGTTCCGGCGAGGGGGAGCTGTTGCCGGGTGCGAGGGCTTCGAAGGCGTGGGCCGGATGACGTCTGAGGTGACGAGGGAGGAAGAGGATGCTGGAGAAAAACCTGGAAGTCCGGGGTATTCGGATGATGGCGGGCCTTACGTTTGCTGCGGACCTGAGGAGGAGAGCAATTGAAAGAGCCTCAATTTGTTGTCGGAGCGACTGAAGGGGATTCCTTTTTCTTTTAATGAGCGGTGGAGGCGGGCGACGGTCCAGCCTTTGAGGAACTGGCGAGTTAGGACGCCTGGAGAAGGTCGCGGAGACGAAGCCGGGTTGGTATTCTGGAACTGCAGCGTTTGGGAATGGCGTCTGGGACCGGGAGAACGAAGTCAACGACTGGGCCCGCGGCTTGTCCCTCGGCCGCGGGGTGAATGTGACGTCGGTGGATGGACCGTGGTCGGACGAGGTACTGCTGACGGCGAGGAGTGGAGCTGGGTTTGAGGGTTGAAGATCACGGAGCGGAGGCGTTTGGAGCCGGAGGCTTGTTTTGTGGCCTGGGGAGGAAAGGTTGAGGCAGCTGGAGATGGATCAAAGAGGTAATCCGAGTCGGAGTGATCGGGCTGGAGAGAAAGAGCGTCTTCCGTTGTGAGTAGAACTTTTTTGTTGACAAGCAACGTAGTCGGTTGACAAACTATGTAACAGGCGTGAAACGGCTCTCGAGCGGGGTATATATGGGCTGTTCAGGAAATTGGAGGTGTGGTTTGAGGCGTGGTCCTGCTCCTGAACCTAAATTAACAAGTTAACTCCATATAAAATATAAATTTTAATGAAGACAGTTAAGATGTCTTCATTAAAATTTTAAATGTTAAACCACTCATGTTGCCTGAGCCAGTGAGTGAATTAAACTGAACTGAAATCGTATTGCAACGTATTTCATGACATTGACAGACATCATATTGTCATCTCAGCAAAACAATACATGATGTATTGTTTTGCTGAGGAAATTTTATTCCCTCTGTTTGAATTAAATGCTGAAGTCAATCTGCTGGTTTGTGATGTCGAACATTGCAAAAAATCCAACGGGGCTCTCCGCTAAGGATTTATTTATCTGAGTCAAAGGCAGATCTTAACTAAATCTCTACAGCAAAAACATGAAAATCCCCATGATGGCGCCCTAACACTGGCATCCAATAAATCTCACATAGTAGAGTGTGACATACTACTTTCATGCTTATATGCTTATATAAACCCTGAACAGAGCAACACTTAGTTCTTATGACGTGTTTCAGGCTAAAGACGGCGAGTAGCTGAGAAAATATGATGAAACAAGCACACAATTCAAAATACAACAAAAACAAACATATACTAAAAACTGATATCAGCTTATATGTCAAGAAAAGAAATATGTCTTTATTTGGAACACAAGCAACATGGCATGATCAATATGTTATTAGAGCTTCAGCAGCTGGTAATTTATCAGAAAAATCAATGCTCTGCATATTGATCCACATCACATTCACAACTAAAGCCATCTATATGCATCCAAGTTGCACATAATAAATGTGCAACTTGCGAGAAATCCTTAAAAAAATTTCCTTATTTGTTATGTGCGCACGCATTAAGGCGTAAAATATGCCAATATGTCCAACCATGTATGAATATCCGTGTGTGTGTGTGTTCGAGTGTCTCAGCTGCATCCTTCATTTTCCAATAGTTTTTTTTTTATGCGTCTCTAATGTAGCCCACATGCATCCAGAGATCAGCTGAGGTGGGGGAGGAAAGGCCACTTCCTGCAGCTGGAGGACAAACAAACAGAGCACAGGATGTACAAAGTGCATTTCAAAATGGGTGGAAGGAGGCCTCGTTCAACCCACCATGTCCATTCAATCCGACATTTAGGTTCCTGGTTTCCAGCATGCGGCCAACTCTGAGTACACCTGGCACATGAGGTGAAGCGCTTCACGTTCTGTCACAAAGGATTTCTTCTTCCGCGCTGTCAAACAGCTTCTACTGATTAGAGTTGACATGAGGCTAAATCGACTCGTGGGGGTTTATTTACAGTTGTTTATCTTCTGCTAATTCAGTTCTCAGAATAAACAGAGAAAGAGGACTGAGAAAGTTGTATTTATGCAACATTTTTTGTTTGTTTTTTTATACATATTTGTTATAATTGTCACAGTATATGAAACAGTATTATCTGTGAATCTTGTTCTCCCACGCCCCTTTGGTTCCATAATCCAAGCTCCATCATATAATATCAAGCACAGACCATGATCTTTGTATGTCTGTTTATCTGATAAGAAAAACAATAAAGTGTAATCAATGTTTGTGGTGGCATGTTTGTTTTAAAATTTTGATGGAATCAAAAGATACATGGATCGCTGGATGCATGGATGGATCCATGCTGGATCTATCCGTAGATAGATCCTTCATTTATAGATAGATAGATAGCTAGCTAGCTAGCGGGGGACAAGTCCCCCCCCCCCAATATTGGAGAGTCACATTCGTCCCCCCAATAATTTCACCGCAGTTACAAATTTTAAAATCTTCCACTCGCATTTTATTTTGAAGGCGCACAACAGCGCATTCAACAGAGCGCTCCCCCCTCCTCCCTCCTACGCCCTCTGAACGGCTCAGAGTAAAGGCAGCAGCAGATGGAGTCAGAGAAACTCCGTTTGAATGAGGAAAACGATCTGTCAGGAATTTTGCCATGAATAATGCTTGTTCATAACATCTTGTTGTCAGTTTACTTTCATATATAGTACTAAATCTTTTTGGTTAAGCGGTTTTAATTCTGGGAGAGTCACATGTCCAAAATGTTACTGCTAACTTTGTTTAAAAGTTAGCTAGTCTAGTCACAATGTAAGAATGAGACTGAAACAGCAGCAAAATTAGCCTTTTTATTATTTAAAGTGAGCAACACCTGATCATACTCGACCACTTAACATATATATTATATTATTTAGATATTTAGGAGAACAGCAGTGCTAGAATGATGTTGAAGAAAGGTGAAGAAGCTCTAGTGAGGTCTTCATTTAGTTTTTAATTTTTAAATAAGCTAAACTATTTTATTATGAGAGGAGCAGGTCAGGGAAGACATAGAGCCAGGTGGAGTTTCAGAGTGTGAAGATATAAAATTATATTAATTAATTATATTAAAAATTATATTAATTTTAGGAGGCAATAAGAAAAGTCCTTGAGGAGAGGTTTAAAAATAAATTAGTGAAAAATTTTGCTACACAGTAAATAGAGTTGAAATGTGTAATAATGTATCCATCTGAAAATTAAGTTGTTTAAATTCTCATTCTGTTTGATAAAAACATACTTTTTTATGTTTAGCTCACATTCTGACACTGTATATTACTGTAGTGTCTGTTGTAAATCCATGAATCCATGTGGGAACATCAGGCTGCAGAGAGTCAGAGGGAGGCAGAGACAGAAACACATACAGTGAGGAGCTAAGGTGTCTGTTAGACGTGAAAAGTATAATTTTTATTTATTTTATAGATCAAACTGTTGCACTGACGTAGAGAGATGTTCAAGAAGAACAAAACTTGTTCTTTAGATTGTAAATTTGTTGGTCAAACTGCTGTATTGAGTTTAAAACTGCCGAGTCTTATTATATGAGCTGTTTTCTATTTTGGTTTTAGAAAGAAGTAGAACCAATTCAATTGCAAGTCAATTTATATCAATGCATTTTAACCAATAATCAAAAGTCTTTTGACCAATAAAATACATCAGAATCTGATAACCCTTTGTGAGTTGTGAGGCAAATGCTAAAGTGAGTGTTCATCCTGGAATGACTTTAATCTCATTATTAGATTTTAAATAGCAACATGTTAGAATACTTGTTACTGAAACAATGGTCAGATTAGAGTAACGCATTGCACCTGACTCATTTAGGCTTTCCCAAATGACAGTTAAAGGCAGATATTAAGTCAGGTAACATCTAGTTGGAATATTTTGGTTCACTAAAATATTTCATTTATTCCTGAGCAAATCTGTTTAACTGATTAAAGTTAAGCCTAAAAACAAAATAGTTTTATTAAACTGTATTGTCTTACCTGAGATTTGGAGAGTATTTGAAAAGGGATTGTTTGCTTACATTCCTTGTGTAAATGTGTTATACGTGTTTGAACATTTTAGAATCAGATTAACAGATTTTTAAAATATGTAACAGCCTTTATTACAAAAGGTGAAGAGTAATAGAGAAATCAGGAGAGAAAAAAAATACTCCGAGCCTGTTTTTTTTCCTTCGCGGTGTGTGATACACGTTGTCATGGTTACTAAGCAACATAACGCCACGGTAGAGGCTAAGCAGCTAGCTGAAAGCTACAACTAAAAAAAAAAAAAAATCTACAGCCTCTATTCCGGTCGTCAAGGACCCAAAGATGCAAAACCTGACTTCGGACACAGCTGTTCTTTGTTCGACTCCCCCTAGTGGTCTGGATCACTTCTGTTTTCAGCATTTTTTGTTTGCATCTCTTTTTTGTTGCATGTGTTTTTCTCGTCTTTGCTGGGTGTTGGCCACCGTAAAATACAGTGGGGAAAGTAAATATACCTTCAAATACTGGCGTTCCAGTATTTTTACTGTGAATTTAGTTTTACTACTGCATTAACTTTATGAGTAAGCTACTGCCAAGGAAACTGTAATGCTACTTTTTAAAGTACAGTCTTTGTTTTACCATAGAACATTAATACCTAACCCAGATTATGCATAATCAGAACTTGACATAACACAGAAGAGGATGTAGTTTACTGTAAATGCACAGTAGCTGTACCGTAATTAATCCTGACCGTAATTATATATATCACATCCCTTACCCTGTGTTATGTGAAGTTCTGATTATGCAGATTATGCATTTTAGAACTGCCCCAATTGTAGCACTTCTAAGAAGCTTACACTGGGTTAGGTATTAATGTTCTATGGTAAAACTAAGACTGTACTTTAAAAAGTAGCATTACAGTTTTCTTGGCAGTAACCTTCAGAACAGAATTTTTATTTAAAGGCACCACTGTGCCTCCAACCACATATATTTCCAGTATATTCAAACGTTCAAAACGAATAACACATAACTATTCTTCTGAGAACTGGTAAAAAATAGGCCTTCAAAGTCAATATATAGTTTCACTAACACTGGAATAAAAATTAAATGCTGGTTTTCTAAGATGCAAATACAAGTAAAATGTCTTGCCTAGCAAAAAACTGTATGGTACAATTATTTTGCGGTAGTTTACTGCCAGTCGTCAGTCTTGATTTTGACAAGAGAAGAAGACATCAAATTGACAATATCCTACCGTATTTTGGAATAACAGTATGTTACTGCTGGAATTCCGCCATAAATTTACAGCCATTTCTAAGAGTGTAGTCGTTTATGAACAATGCAAAATGTCTAAGGGAATGAAGTGGAAAGCCTATATTTAAGCTTATCCCTTAATTTTTAAACGCAAATATATTTTTTGTCATAAAATCCAAAACGCAACTTTTATAAAGTGACCATTTATTTTCATTTTCTGCCAATTAAAACTCATCTTCTCCTGTTTTCTCATTCTTTGCATCGTCCTCCTCCTGATGCTCTTAATCTGCAACTATCCCTTGGTCTACCTCACACATACTGCTCACTTTCATCGTCTTCCTTTTCTTTCCCAAGTATTCAATTTTTCCCAGTCTCCGTCTTCCAATCTTTTTTGCTCCTCTGTAATCCCTTGCCTTCATCCCGTCTCTCTTCCTACAGAGCCATCTACCCGGCTCTCCATCCGTTGCCATTCATAATTTATGAACCTGGCTCAGAGAGGATAAATAACAAATATGCAACTGCTGCATGAAGAGAGCTCTCAGCCAGTGAGTGGGTTTCTGTTTGGCTGCAGTTATGCTCACTAAGGCAGCTTCAGACTAGCTATATAGTCTTGTTCTATCATTAAGAGATAGATCAAGATTTTCTATAAACTGTTGCTAGGCAAGCAAGATTTGGTTGAAAGTCCTGCACTGGAAAACTAAAATGTGCATTGAAGTATCTCACTGTGGAAAGTCAAGGATTAAACTAAACGTGATGGGATAAAAAAAAGGTAAAAGCTCTTTACCTTGACACATCAGCAGTCCTTTCTTTTACTGAAATTACCTTTTTCAATAAAAAAAGCGCTGTTTATGTGTTTGATGAATTAAGTAACTTACTTGACAATCGTTGAGATTAAAACAGCAAACACTAGCTATCTTCTAATGTTTGCTAGAATATAGTGTTGAGGAAAAATTATTTTTAGTGTTTAACACAGTTTAAACCTTTTAGAACAAATTCTTAATTTTGAACAGGTTTGAATAGATATCTGCAGGAGAGCCTCGGCTCAGACCACTGGGGTCTTATCATTAAAGACAGGAGGTCATAAATTAACATATGCAGGAAGGTGGAGGACAGTATCACTTGAATTACTCTGAGAAAGGGAACTTTGGTCGGTTCACGTAACCAGGATGAGAAGTCTTCCAAAACCAACATCTGACATGGTGCAAAAAACTGAATATAACATAAAATGTTTTAAATCACTAACATTTAATTTGCAAGACATTTTTCTTAGTTATTAATAACATGTTTTGAATGAAAATTGTATCATCTTGTTTAGAATTAATTTAGTCAATGATGAATGTATTTGAAATGGTATTATTTCTGACTATATTACAATCAAATGAAAATGTTTTGTTTAGTATTAGAAAAATACTTAGATTTATGGTGAATGAATGTCTTAATTCTTTTGTTTCTAATTCCTAATTAGAAACAGGAATTGTACTCCATTACTTTCTGTTGATATTATACATTGCTTTTTGGTTTTATATCAGGACTAAACTTTGGAGATGCTGAATGCAGAACAACAAAATTGGTTTTTTTGAGATCACTTTTCATTGAATTAAAACACAGTATTAAAGGTTTGTTCCTGGCAGAGCAGGAGAGAAACCAGAAATTCACAGCTACCTGTCAAGGTTTGGTGGGTGGAAGTGGTGAGGAGAAATGCTGAGACCCAGGTATGGTGAAGATGATGGAGAATTTAATGGTAGCTCGACAGTCCAAACAGGACTAAACACAGAAAATCTCAAAATAAACACGGATCATGACACAACCTGTGAGGTTCCTTCATCTGTTTCTCTTGGCCCAGATGGCTGTAGAGCCACAGGAGGCCGGATAGTGTTAAGAAAATAAATTTAAAATAAGCTAGTTTTAGAATTTATCATGACTTGATTGAAATACCCTAATAAAGTTTTAAAATTTATAACATATTCTGACCTATTGATCTTTATTTTACTTGTAGTTAAAGCAGATTGTTTGCCAAGATCTCTGATCTGCCCTTTGTCTGTCTGGAAACAATCGGTAGGAAGTTATAGCTTTTCACACTGATCTGTGAAAGCCATAAACCACCATGAATTCGGAGAGTCTGCTTCTACCTTATTTAACAAAAGGTGTTTGATTTTGTGAACAAATTGCAGGGACTTTTCTAAATTCAAAAGGGCCAGAGAGGCCTTCCAGTTGGTCAAGTAGAGATACGCCTTATTTGAATACATTAAAGAGGAAAACACACCTACAGGTATAAAAGTTTGTGCACAAGGGAAACAATTAAGAAAAAGCTGATTTATTTTACTTCTGCACCAACTCTTTCTCCAAGGACATCCTTGATATCTCTTTGTCTTCTTGTCTCGGGTAACAATGTTTGTATCTGTGTTTCTCCAGTTTCCTGTTTTATCTTAGACTTTCTTCTGATTGGATTAAATTCTGTAATTCTGTGACGTCAACACGCATTGTTGTGTTTCTGTCCCCACACGTGGCCACGCGAGAGAACCCAGGATCAACAGGAAGAATCAGAGCCAGATTTTTTGCTAAATTTAATTGTATAGAAAATTCTTCCTTAACAATAGCTAGTGTTCTGTAAGAGTATAAAATTATTAACTTCTGGCATGTTATATTCTCTTGTGCTCAATGATGCCATGCGTGGAAACACAAGCCACACAGAGTTAATAATCAGAGCTCCGTGTCATTCATTTTGAGAGTTTATTCCAACATTTAAAAGTATAAAATTATATCAACACAGACACTTCAAACATACTAAAACAGACATTCATTTACCTGAGACAAGTAGAAAAGAAGAAGAAAAAAGTACAGGAAAGTAAAAAAAAGCGTTTTTTGGAGATTGCCATGCGGCTGCAAATAGCAAATCTAATTCGTTGCTCTGGGGCCCTTACTTTTATTCAAAAGGGTGTTTTGTTTTAATTTATGCGATTAAGGCATGTTGTTCTCCTTGTATGGATAGACCCAGTTTCAAATTACTCAGTTTGGGCAATTTTATTACCTTCTAAGACCTGTTTAATTTCAGGGCTACAGCACTTCTCTATCTAGAAAAGGGAGAGAGCAAGGGTCATTTAGAGCAAGCTCTTCTCATGCCAGTTTGAAATGTGATGTTACTCCTAATTCCTGGTTGGAACAAAGCCTCTAGTCTTTTCACCTTAGTTCAACCAAAAGTTAACCTGTCTTAGACCTATTTTATTTCCCTGTCGTGCAATTCCTACAAATACAGATCAGTGCAGTAATTTTAAATTGACATAAAGCCTGGTGGTTCAGAGTGGTTCTGAAGTGGTTCAGAACTTCTGCATTCTCTTAGATCAAAGCGCAGATTTTAAGAATAAAACACTTATAGAATATACCTGAGCATTTTCAGTATAAACCCATTCATTCTAGACATTTTCTAATTAATTAGAAAATATATATTCTAATTATATTTATTATATTTAACTAACTGATATTACGTTTGGCCTAGGTTAGAGAGTCCATGTAGTTAATATAAAACTACAAATTAGACTAATTCAAGTCATGTTAATTTTAACTAAATGGTATTCTACTAATTAAATTGCAATTATTGTTAGTATTGTGTTGTTAGTTTTTTTTGTCCTTAAATTTTAGTGTCTCTCTGAGGGAGATGAAATGAGATGTCTCCTCGCTGCCTGCTCATGTGAGACACGGCCTGTGTGCCAAAGTTAATTTATGACGTGGTTCCTCCCTGATAACAGACATTCTTTTCTGCAGGCCCTCTAAGATTTTATCCAAAGGACTCTTGCTTAATCCACTATTTTCACATGTCGTAAGATTTAAACACTAAGAATATTTATTATCTTCAACAGTTCACACTTCATTTTCTTCAAGGGAATTTTCAAAACTGTGAACAGCTAATTAAATTCAGTTTTTTGAGAGAAGGTACAGCCTTCAATCACCACTCAAGAAATTTGTGGACAAACGACAGTCACAAACTGGTAGGAACATATCTATTTTTATGGGCTCGATGAACAACAGGTGAAAGTTTTTGTCACTCGGGGTGAAATCCAACACACGTGACATGATGGCAATGCAGCAATGACAAAAGTTGTACATTGTTTTACTTTCTTTTCTCACATGTGCAAATCTACTAGCTCGAAATGTAACGTGCGTAAATTTCGCTGGTCACTTAGCTGGAGGAAGGCAAGTGATTGTCGCGTCAACATGCAAGTTTCATAGGAAATGAATGGAGAGGGAACGTGGGCGCTGTATGTCAGGTCCTTTAAACATGAGTAGACCCAGCACCTCCCTCTGTTGCTATGGATAACAAACAATATTGCTGTAGCATCCGTTGCGCCAATTCAGGTCCAGCATGATGATCTCAATTTGTCTGAAATGTCTGGAAATGATAACACCGGAGTTGGATATAGTGGTTTGCAGGATGATGAAGGGCATACTTTTATTTACATTCAATAACGGTGTAGCAATAAGTATTGTGCTAAAAAAAGACTGAAAAATATCACTTTCATAATCAAGAAGAACAAATAATTGTGATCTTAGAAAATCTCCAGTAGATATGGTATTATTGGAGCTGACAGAACACATGTTTTCTGTTTTCCTCCTCAAAGCTGTTTGAAGCCTTCAAAGAGTCTGGCCTGAATATAAATTTGATTAATTCAAAGTGAAAGATGAAACCACTTCGTGATGGCTAAAAACCACCCAAAAAACCTTTCATTATAAAACATCAACAAAGTTCTGAAAGAAGAGCCTACACCGTGATTATACACTTTCAGTCTGACAATAGTCACATTTTTGAACAACTTAAATTTGAGCCAATTTGTTGAAAAACATAACTACAATAAGGTTTTGTGCTAAATTTGAAGTTGAAACATTGATCATCTGAATTCCCAATCTTTGTTAAAACACTATCATAATCAATTGCTCTAAGTATGAGCAAACAGAAACATTTTGGTTTTAGGATTGTTGAATATAAACAGTATAAACAGAAAGTTGCGAGAGGAAAGCAGATGAGTCCATCATCATTTTAATGTGATGGTGTCCCCACGGACACAAATGTAGGAAAATATCTGTATTCTCTCCTGTGTCACATGAATTTATTTTTGAAAATGCAAAATATCTCAAATTTACAAACTGATTTTTTTTTTTTTACTTTGTTTGATTCAAGGCTTCAGGAGAAATGGTCCAAGTGAACATACAAGGTTTTACAGAAAAGATGTTTCGTTTTGCTTTTTCAAACAGCTTCTTAGATTAAAGCTTTTAAAAAAGTTCTAAGTTATTTTACTCACTCCAGAGCAGTGGTTCTTAACCTTTTTTGAGGTACCGAACCCACCAGTTTCATATGCACATTCACTGAACCCTTCTGTAATGATAAATAAAATATGATTTCCCCCCACCCCCAAATTCAAGACATAAGAGTGCCCCAACTAGAGTCTAGTTGGGTCACCCCATGATCACTAAGTCTTCTTAAAAGGTAGAGTCTCTGAGAACAGTTCTTCAAAATATAGTCAGTGTTTTCAGCAAAGTTGAGCTGACTGTCCAGGAACGACCCAAGGTATTTAAAATTTGCCACAGTTTCAACAGGTTGGCCATCAAGAGAAACAGGAACCACTTTAAGGTCTTGTTTAGATCATTTAATTAGCTCTACATTCTTAAGAGAATGAAAAATTTATAATAAATAATAAAGACTTTGCGGTGTTCTGATTTAGTAATGTAATTATATTAGTTATGTTACCACCCCCACGCCACTAGAGGCAGTAGCAGGCCCGAAAAGATGCCACAAAGAAGCAGATTTAGAAGTACACCGAAAGCTACAGAATGGGGTATATGCCACGAGAGGTGGTGACGTATTTCCTTTTGAATTTATGCCACATAGATTGGTTCCGGGTCCTGCTTGCTCCTGTTGTTCTTGGCCAAAGCTGCAAGATTTGTACCATGAAAAAGACGCAAAACGTAAAATATCTGTGAGCTACTGGTACAACAATCGAGTTTTTTGGTGTGCCGTTGTGTCCAGTAATTAGCCGGCACCATCTAGTGCTTAGTTTTTTTCATTTTCCTGCTGATATCAAGGTGGACTGCAGCCAAAACTTAGCCACTACAGCTAACACACAGTTTGTAGCTGCCTTTTATTTCAAAGCTTGAGGTTATTGAAGATCCAGCATCAGAATCGGGAAGACGGAGGTTAAAAGGGAGCTGTACGTTCTTCGTTTCCTGGAATAATTTGTTGGAGGAAAATAATGCCGGAGGAAATCCACTGCTACGGGAACAGGCTGAGAACAGAGGCAGCGATTCAGCACAAGGTAAGTCAATACGTGTGTTGACGTGCGTTTGTGTTATACAGAGTATGAAATTATTTTTAGGCAACTCCTTAGTTTTTGTTTATATGATAATTATATAAAATACATTTAACATGCAGTCGGAGCAACGAGCCCCTCCGATACCAAGCACGGTAATTTAAGAAAAACCGAGGGCAGCAAGCTTCAGCCCGATCCGAACCACACAAGTTGTCAGTCAAATTAAGGTCCAAAACCTTCGCTTTACATCGGTTTAAGTGGCACCGACCCACATAAAAAACCCACTGAACGAATGGTACAAATTTCCCAAATCCCGAAAATATGACATCTATCTTTGTTGTTTCATAATTACAATCCACATTAGAGTGAATTTTTCCAGTTGACTGCTATAATCTGTTCTTACGTTACACAACGTAATTTCTTCTTTTTCCTCTGAGATTCTGCTTAGAAAATTAGGTTATGAAGTTACATCCTCCCGCTGCTTTTTGTTTTTAAAATGGTAAATTTATGTTTGCCTCGACTTTTATAAACTATTTTATAAACTCTTAGATGCATCATTTTTTGTATTACTGTTGGTAATGAGCAAACCCTGTGCTTTGCCTGCTAGTAGTTTAAATTAATTTCAGTTGTACACTTTCAAAAGAGTATTCAGATTTTAACATGCATTTTCTAAGTAGTATTTAAGTTCACTCTTACTCAGTAACTTCAGTGTTGTTACACCTCTGAAACATTTCAGTTTCTTTGTGATACCAGAACTATTTAACTTAAACATTTAATTTTCTGATATTATCAATTTATTTTCAAGCAAAACTCTCAAAAAGAGCTGAGGATTTATTAGTTTTGATTATGTTGTGTAGCTAAATATGGACGCTTATCAGTCCACGGCCTGCCAGATCATCACAACGTGGACTAACTTTTTATTTACAGTACTTGGTTAAACTATGATCTTGAAACCGGAGCACCAGTATGCAAAAATCTACCTGCAGACTTTATTGTCTACCCTGACACTGCTGTCATCCTGAGCTGGTCTTCCTTTCCTCCAGAGTGACAAGTTTTCATCACCAGTAAAGGCAAACAAGTCTGATGTCTGATTAGCTGCTAGGAAGTATATTATATATTCACTGTTAATTTTGCTATCCTGTTTGTACCTACAATAAAATTTTATCTACATTTCACAAACCTTGTTTTCCCCATTTCTCTGTTTACGTTATATCAAGTATTTGCATGTAGATCAAGAATTCAAGTGAGATGTTAAAATGCAACACTTTTAGGTAATACCAGCAAAGAAATGTGAATATTAAGTAATATGTAGTTAATCATATAATTTAATATGCTGAATATGGCTGGATGATACAAGATTTTTTTTCATACCAGATTTTATTTTAATCGATTCCTCCCGCCCTCAATTTCTATACTAAAATCACAGAAAATACTTTCAAAAAATGCCTTTATTTCAATCATCTGTTCTGTGAGTTGTAGGGAGCATTACGGTCAGGATACAAGAAATTTTAATTGTAAGAATGCAGTCATTGCAGCAGAATAAAGATGCAATTTTATAACAATGTCTTAAAATGACAAGAAGTCGTTTTAATGAGAAATAAAGATTCAGATTGATCTGATGTAACCAGCTCAGTCCATGTGGTTCAGGATCTCCTCCTTAAGAGTCTTGGAACAAGATTCCAGAAATCAACCTTTTTCCAACAGCTAAAGCTAATTTCCTTTATTATTAATACTAGACGGGATAAAAATTGGAAGTGAACCATCTGGGTCAGATTTGATCCAAGCTGTAAACCGAATACAAGCAGAATTATTCATAGCGTAATTTCTGAATGAATGAAAACCTTAAAGGATATCTTTGTTTTTAGCTATGGTTTGACTTCAAAACCATCTGATTTATGTTAACTATCAGCACAATAAAACCATTAAAAACGCTATAATTAATGGAGTGTATGATTATGTTTCTAAGGAAAGGGAAAGGACTGTAACAGGTGAACTGATCTTGTTTTTTAGTAGGTCAATCAGAACATCCAGGTGTTTTACGCTGATCCATCTTGCAGATCAGATGTCATGGTGCTCTGGTTTTTTTAAAATAGTCTCAAAGTTTTGCAGAAGGTGGCACAGAATCTGAGGCAGGTTTAACATAATTGGGTCAAATCTGACCTTATTATCTGACCTTAAACGAAGTAATATTTTAATATTTTTTGGAACGACTCATTTGTCCAAATAAAAGGGGTTGATTTTGGGCCATTCTAATCTATTTTTTCATTCCTACTTAAAGGCTTATTTCATTACGGATTTTCCATAACTATACTTTCCATATTTATTTTCCAAAAACGTCATTCCTTTTGTTCACACCATGATGACAGGTCTGTAAAATCGCAGCTGGTGTGCGTTTTCTAATCGCAGCACAGCGTTTCACCATAGGAATCGTGGAGTTGTGCCGCTGATTACAGAGAGATTTGGACTCCATAAGGGCAAGTATGAAAGACAGTTCAGGCAGGATGTCAGGAGGAGCAGAGGGAGGCAGCAAGAGCGAGGTGGGGTGAGCTGTGACACATTGCTGCAAGGCACAGCTCTGTCTGCTGGGATATCCATGATGCCTCTGGGTTCCTGGTAAACACGCGGCCGGCGGCGAGGTGAGGCAGCTCCTATAAATAGCCTCTCCTTGTACTCACTGCTCCCACACAATCGCACACATTCATGCATAATGACAGACGCACGCAAGCAGCCACTAACACACGTGATGATCTAGGCTCTGACAGGGACACTCTTTTCTTTCTGCTCCCTCTTTCCCTGGTCTCGCTCCCTCCATCTCTTCTTGGCAGTTCTACTCCTTCTCCTACTTATCATATGCTCTCTAACAGATGGCGGATATGATAATTACCAGGCGGACTAAACAGTAAGTGAATGTGCCCTCTCTGTGGCTGTGAGACATATGTTTTTTACAATTCTGATGTTCTAACCGAGTTTAGGAGAAGAAAAACCATGCATGCACAGCTAGCATTAGGAATTGATAATGGAATTGTGTATATGCACTGAGTCAATGAAACATGGAACACCCAATCACCAACAATAAACCTGGTATTTTTTCCAGATCTCTTCTTTTCCCCTCTTTCTCTTGTGCTGCTCTCAGTGCAATAATGTCCTACCTTTTGTATACAACAGCAACCAATCAGGCTGTCTAAAATTCATCTACAATTAAAACCTTTAATTGTCTTAGATTCATTTTGTTGTTGCGCAACACCCCCCCCCCCCCTCTCTCTCTCTCTCTCTCTACTTCCCCTTCTCAAAGGAGGGAGATGTGCTACCAGCTCTTCATCTAATGGGTGAATTGAGTTTCCTAAATCTGCTGGGATTTTACCCTGTCCAGAACTGAAGTAAACTCTGTATAAGCTGGTGTCGAGAAAGACTACTGTGCTACCCACAGAGCAACAGTCACTTACTGGGGAATCTGTCCCTGCTAAGCTTGAGTCATTGTCAGACATGGGATACAAATATGGTATTGAACTTAATTATTTCAAGTAAAGTCAAAGTAAAAAGGTCCTTTAAGGAAAAGATTTGTAACTTTTAAATTAGAGTATATTTAGAGGACACTGTAAAAAGAGTTTTAGGCTGCAGACTAAGAAGTCCTGTGTAATCAATTTTAAAGGTAACTTTATTCATTGTTATTATTAAACTAAAATCTCCAGCATGGGAAAGTAGGATGAGCTCGACTTTTCTCGACAATTTAAATAAAAAAAACTAAGCTGGCTAATTACATCTTACATTTGGTCTTGGCAGGATTATTTAATTGTATATTCTGCACATTTATTTTTCTCACAGGGCTTTTCTGTCAGGCAAAAGGTTGATTTGCACCTGGGTTCTATGACTCACATGACAACCACACATACATTCTAGTTAATCTTAGTTATCAAACAGTATGTTTCTAGTTTATTATTCAAATTAGTTAAAAAGTTTTCATTTAAAAGTGGCCCAAAAACCCAAATCAAACCTAGACTCCCTAAAATACAATAAATAGAAGTAGGACTAAAATCATTACATTTAGAACTCATAACCCATTTGATTAGTTATTTAACACTCTTGGACATTTTGCCTTTTTGTTGTTCTACTAAAGTTAGAAATATTGATGTGTTTTTATATTAAATGCAACAATGGTAACGCCAAGTTGCCGAAGCAACTGAAAGTTGGGTTGCAGAGATTTCTGCAGCAGATGGAAAACATGCTAAAAATAGCTATATATCAAAAAATATTTTATGAAATGCATGTTGGTTATTTTAGTTTTATTTCAGTGCAGACAGCACACAGGCAGCCATGACACTCTGAAATCCTGACTTGATATTTGACCTGCAGGATTTTATTGTAATTTAAATCCAATTAGCTTTAAAATTTATTATAAACAAGTTTACTTGTTTATATTCATCCATCCATCCATTTTCTTCCGCTTATCCGGGGTCGGGTTGCGGGGGCAGCAGCTTCAGAAGGGAGGCCCAGACTTCCCTCTCCCCAGCCACTTCTTCCAGCTCCTCCGGGGGAATCCCAAGGCGTTCCCAGGCCAGCCGAGAGACGTAATCCCTCCAGCGTGTCCAGGGTCTTCCCCGAGGCCTCCTCCCGGTGGGACGTGCCCGGAACACCTCACCAGGGAGGCGTCCAGGAGGCATCCTTACCAGATGCCCGAGCCACCTCAACTGGCTCCTCTCGACGTGGAGGAGCAGCGGCTCTACTCTGAGTCCCTCCCGGATGACCGAGCTTCTCACCCTATCTCTAAGGGAGAGCCCAGCCACCCTGCGGAGGAAACTCATTTCGGCCGCTTGTACCCGTGATCTCGTTCTTTCGGTCATGACCCAAAGCTCATGACCATAGATGAGGGTGGGAACGTAGATCGACCGGTAAATCGAGAGCTTCGCTTTTTGGCTCAGCTCTCTCTTCACCACGACGGACCGGTACAGCGCCCGCTTCACAGTAGACGCTGCCCCAATCCGCCTGTCGATCTCCCGTTCCCTTCTTCCCTCATTCGTGAACAAGATCCCCAGATACTTAAACTCCTCCACTTGAGGCAGGACGACCCCCCTGACCCGGAGAAGGCACTCTACCCTTTTCCGGCTCAAGACCATGGCCTCGGATTTGGAGGCACTGAGCCTCATCCCGGCCGCTTCACACTCGGCTGCGAACTGCTCCAGTGAGAGCTGCAGATCACGTTCCGATGAAGCCAACAGGACCACATCATCCGCAAAAAGCAGAGATGCGATCCTAAGGCCACCAAAACGGATCCCCTCAACACCTCGGCTGCGCCTAGAAATTCTGTCCATAAAAGTAATGAGTTCTGACTTGTTTATATTATCTACGATAAATAAATGCGTTGGCATAATCATATCTGTCAAGTTAAATGGTGTATTTGTGTATTTGTGAGTGCATTACCATCTCCACCCAACTGGCATGTGCCTCACAGGAAATCAAGCACACCCATCTCTCTCAATCAGGCCTTCAGGAGCCTATAAAGTAACTCGGCACACCTGTGTTCTGAATGATCCCTTCAGACAAAGAACTCGGCTTCAAGCTCCTACAGAGACACCACTGGTAGGAAATGAACATTAAATCATTTAACCTGCATTCAGAGGACCTAGTTGATGAAATGGGTTTATGTTTGGAATGTAGTTTATTTTGTTTGTTCACTGATAACTTAAAGGTAAATTAATATTGTTTGGGAAATGAGTTATTTTGTTCACTATAATCTGTAAGTAATTTTGGTTCATTTGTTTTGTAGGTTTTCAACCTGCTTGGTGACCACTCTGTGTCTACTCTGACCACTCAAATAAAGTTATGGTGGTCTTGTATTGTCAAGTAATTTAAAGACAAAAGAAAAGCGAAATAAAAAGATGTCACTGAGATGAGTTGTTCCTGCGTCTCTTTGATGGGAGCAAGCCTTTTTCAAGTTTGGGCAGAAGCCGAGGCGGTTTGAAGAGGCCAAAAACTTGACAATACCTGTTCTTTCTCACTGTCTTACCTTATAGTCTGCATCTCCTGCTGCTTTTTTGCTCTAATGGTTCCGACCTCCTCAGTCTTTTTCCCTAAAGCTACATAACAATTATTAAGGCTAGATTTCACAATTAAGCATATGAAATGATGCCATTTCTTATGGTTTCAAATTTAATGAAGCTGTCGCAGTGTGAAGAGAATGATCCCAGAAAATAACGGAAAGAAAGGGATTCTCTTAATTGCTTCTGTAAGCACAATTGCACAGGTTTAAGTGTTAATTCTAGCTGTGGATGAAAAAATTTGACTCAAGATTAATTCAGATTTTAATGAATTCGTCCTCCACCTCTTTGCAGCATTTTTTTAATATCCAAAGATTCTTCCTGTCATAATTATTCAGGTCTTTGCTCACATGATATTAATCTCAACCACACAGCTAGGAGAAACTCCACACCTGCATTTTTGGGTTGTCTGGTCCTTATGCCTGCCTTTTGATTTTAATATTACACAATTACAAGTGCACATATATAAATGCATGCTGTCTAAAGCATTACATGCAAATTAAAAAAGAAATCATTAAAATGCCAATTCAATAAATGAGCAACAATTTAGATAATGACACAAAACTGAATATTAGCATGATTAACCTCTCTATTTGCAAACTGTGTATTAAGTAGCATATTTTCTTTTAACAAAAATATATTAAAATCTTTACAAAAGAATTGATTGTGATGTACACATAATATGCCAATGAAACATTCAAATCCTAATTATAATTTAATGAACTGAGCTAAGTCCACTCAAATGAATAGTAATTGTTGGATGTCACATTGTGTAAAAGGCCAAAAATAAATGTATTTTATATTCTAAATGTTGCAGAAGACAATAGAGAACAGGTCTGTCAGTTTTGAGCACAGAACATTCACTTTGCAAATTTTATTTAAAAGATTTTCATCAGAAACAGTTTAACAGATAACAAGGAATCAAAACATGGAAGGCAATGATACCATTGAGATGCTTTCCTGTGGGTAGAAAAAGGTTAAATCCTGTTTTCTCTGGCACTGGTGGCTGCAAATTAAGTTTACAATCTAATTCCAGGAATAGGCAGGGTTTTTTTTTTTTGTTTTTTTCCCCAGAATCAAAACTCCAAAAGAGGCACAGCAGCAGTAAATCTAACACTTTTTTACAGACTTTTTAAAGAATATTTGCTGTTTGAACTATCAAAATAGCCAGTTCTAAACATTTTAAAGGGGGTCTCAAGTATTTGTGAATTTTAGCTATTCACAGCACCAGAGATCTACTTTATATAAGACAAAACATTTAATTTTGAGGGGAGTTTTGTCAGCTGATGTTTTTATAACCATAATAAGGACATTAATAAATCACAGAGTTTCAACAAGGTAGTGAGACATGGCTGACGTTCAAGATAATTGTTTGCAAACTTACTAGTTTCTCATTCAATGGTTTAAAAAATGTAACTTTTAATCCTCGTGGGATTCTATAGACGTAACTGGTGTCAATTTTTTTGTAGCTATTGCTTCGGATGTTTTCTCAAGTTCATCATCTCCGTGTTAATGGTCTTCAGCTGGTTATCTACTTTAGCCTTTTGATTGGTATCAACAGAACATTACCTCTGCCCCAAACGGCCAGTAAATCCTGTTTTCTCTGGCACTGGTGGCTGCAAATGAAGTTTACAAGTTCATTCCAGGAATAGGCAGGGTTTTTTTTTTCTTTTTTTTTTCCCAGAATCAAAACTCCAAAAAAGGCACAACAGCAGTAAATTTAACATTTTTAACAGAAAACACACAAAATCTGAAAAATTATTGTACTAAAAGAAATTAGGAAAAAATTGTGATTAGAGGCTGTTGTGTTATAGAATCTGTATTTTTCTGCTGTTGGATGGAACCCAGCTGGTGAGGGTCTCAATCCATTTTTAGAAATTTAAATCTCATTTCACCTCCACAGGAAGACAAGTGTGTTTGCACCTTCCAGGAACCCACACTGAGCTGAAAACACACCAGTGATGCACACTGATTATTAAAGGACCATGACATAGCCAGATCTCATTATGAATGTAAAAAGTTCTGCATCACGCCTGTAAGGGTGCCTCTCAATCACCCTGCTTTATTCAGTTTTCTGCTTTTACTTGAGTAAGCACAAACAAAGGCAGAAAAAGCTGTTCCTGGTCTTTGCCCGCCTGCCACTGAGTAGAACAGTTTGTTTCCTAAGCTGACATGCCAGTAGAGCTGCCGGGGCGGTTTGGCTCAGTAATTACAGCGGGGAACCCCAGAGCATAAAAGCCGATGAGATTAGAGGAGAGGCAGCAAGAGAATTAACCAGGATGGCAGCACTTCCTGTTCAGCCTGAACCCTGTTACCCAGACAGAAATACACCGCCTAGAGTGACTTTTTACCATAATATATGTAATAAAAGGCACAATAAGAAAAAAGTTACTTTACAATTCATTTAAAGCAAATGATGAATAAAAACATACAAAACTTTACAACTCTTCAAACTTTCACACTAGACAGGTTTTTTTTTTAATTTGTTGAAAATTGGTTGGTTTTAATGAGGGGTTGTAATAATTCAGAAAAGGCATTGGAAAAAAAGTCTGCAAGTCATTTTGCCTCTGAGCTAATGTTGAGTTAGCCTGGCAATGGCCTTCCAGAATCCTGATTTTTCCTCATCAGGATTTTCTGCTAATCTGGGATTTGTTCCACTGAGATCCATTTGTCAGTTTGAATTTCCTCTGTGGCAATCAGAGGAAATTCTGATTGGCAGAATCAGAATTTCCTGATTCTGATCAGGATTAACCCTGATCAGAATCAGGGTTAACCCTGATTCCGGCTCAGAAAATCCAATATGTGGATTTTCTGAGCCGGTTCAGAGGAAGTGAACTCAGTCCGTGTTAGCCACTCTTCCACATATTGAGTAATTAAAGTCAGAGGAAGAGGAAAGTTTGAGACATTTTGTTGCTGGCAAAGATGCGATACTTTACAGCGTCTACTTTTTCCTTAAGTAGAAACCTTTAGATACATACATATGGTTGAACTGAAATTATTTTTCTTTTTGTAAAGTGCTTTGAGACATTTTTTGTAATTTTAAAAAAGATAACATTTACACTTAATTTGGAAACTGAATGATCTACTTATCACAGATGGTAGAATCAACTTGGGGCTGCACAGTGGCGCAGCTGGTAGAGCTGTTGCCTTGCAGCAAGAAGATTCTGGGTTCAATTCCTGGCCTGGGGTCTTTCTGCATGGAGTTTGCATGTTCTCCCTGTGCATGCGTGGGTTTTCTCTGGGTACTCCGGTTTCCTCCCACAGTCCAAAAACATGACTGTCAGGTTAATTGGTCTCTCTAAATTCTCCCTAGGTGTGAGTGTGTGTGTGTGTCTCTGTGTTGCCCTGCGACAGACTGGCGACCTGTCCAGGTCTCGCCCGGAACGTTAGCTGGAGATAGGCACCAGCAACCCTCCCGACCCCACCAAGGGACAAGGATGCAAGAAAATGGATGGATGGATAGAATCAACTTTACAAATGTGCATTAATGTTTCTCACTGATGTAGAATCAAATTCCTTCTTATTTTTGATATGATTCTATGTAAACAATTCATTGTCACAATGATAAACTTTGCCATCAGAAATGGTTTGAAAATTGCAGGTTGAAAATTGACAATTCACGAAGGTTTGGTCAAAGTGTAATATTCCTGCAAAAAGTTCAGATTTATTTTCAGCATGTTAATGATAGTTTTTCTATAATATGATTGCGTATCAAATGTACAAGTGTTTATTTTACTAATTTTTCAGAGTTTGAATCAGATATATTTTAATAAATATACAAATGCTTGCTAAAATGACTAAGTGATGAGAACCAATCAAAAAGCAGTCTTCTTTCATCCAGCGAATATATGAAGGTATTGAACCAAGTCATTTTTTGATGGAAATATAAATTATTAATATGTCAATTCAAAAAAGGAGCATTTGATACGTTGTGTTCTCATTTGTGCACAGGCGCAGCTATTGTGCGTTCTCTTTGAGTTTCGTTTCTACGTTGGGGTTTGTGTCCACTCCAATAATGGCTGCATTGTTTTGGTGCCACAAGCATCATGCTTGGCTTCCCCACAAAACCGGACTGCCAGCTTCAGCCAACAGAAGGTTTGCAACTTTAGTGTGCATAAATGTGTGTTTAAAGAGAGGACAGTGTGTGCTGGGAGGGAGTTTGCTAGTTTGTGTCTGCTCATGTCTTCTGTTGCAGGCGTCTGTGTGTTTGGATGAGAGGGGAAGAGAGAGGGGGAGAGAGAAAAAGTAGGAGTTGGCGGAGGCAGTGGAAAATTTGCGAGCCAAGGACAGTGACGTTGCTGAGCAGAGAAGAACAAACTACTTCCTGAAAACCTATTCAAGAATGAACAGGAGTTCTGCACTCCGTCTCTGTGGCCTTCACCAACATTCTGCTTTTAATCCCATTTTAGCTCTAAAGTTCCTAAAAGCAAATGGTGTTAAATTATTAAAGTCTCCACATTCCTTTAATGTAAATTAACTGCCGTGCAGTGGTTTTAACCTACTTTTAATGGTTTTGGCAGGTTTCATCAATACAAATGTAACACTTTTTAAGATATTTTTAAAACCAGTATGAATAAGTTGTAAGTTCTTTGCCTCCAGGAATGTACAGAATCCAGATGACAAATTTGAACTTACCAATGATAGATGCCAAAAAGCTAATTAGCAAGGGTTTCTTTTCCTTGATTTACCGGTAACCTTGAATCCCAGAATACAACAAAGAAAACTGCATAAGACTCAAATCATTGTCTGACAGAAAGTCGCACAAGAAAAAAAGACTAAGATAGTCCTGCTGAGGCAAAACTTAACATGATTTAACTTACTTTTAAATTAAGACATTTTGCACTTCAGTTCGTACTGTTAGGATAGTGTTAAGGAAATAATTTAAAATAAGTTAGTTTTAAAATTTTACATGGCTTGATTGAAATAGCCTAATATAGTTTTAAAATGTATAACTTATTCTGGCCTATTGACCTTTATTTTACTTGTAGTTAAAGTAGATGGTTTGTCAAGATCTCTGATCTGCCCTTTGTCTGTCTGGGAAACAATCAGTAGGAAGTTCCAGCTTTTCACACTGATTTGTGAAAGCCATAAACCACCATGAATTCGGAGAGTCTGCTTCCACCTTATTTAACAAAAGGAGGAACTGGTGTTTGAACTTGTGAACAAATCGCAGGGATTTTCTAAATTCAAAAAAGGGCCAGAGGTGCCTTCCAGTTGGTCAACTAGATATACGCCTTATTTGAATACATTAAAGAGGAAAACAAAGTTTGTGCACAAGGGAAATAATTCAGAAAAAGCTGATTTTAGTTTACTTCTGCACCAGCTCTTTCTCAAAGGACGTCCTTGATATTTCTGTCTTCTTGTCTCAGGTAACAATATTTGTATCTGTGTTTCTCCAGTTTCCTGTTCTATCTTATACTTTCTTCTGATTGGATTAAATTCTGTAATTCTGTGACGTCAACACGTATTGTTGTGTTTCTGTGTCCACACGAGAGAACCCGGGATCAACAGGAAGAACCAATCAATGGCTAACACAAGCTAGCCGGTCTGGTTGTCCCAATTGGAACCGCAGCTCTTGGGGTTCCAGGGAGCTGGGTGGTACCGGGCTCGACCCGGGTCGACCCCGGACCAGCTGTGCAGTGTAAAAGGGGTTTAAATGTACCAATGTGCAGCCTTGACTATCCTGTATAATTATTGGACTGTCTTATTCATTGTGGTGTTATGGTTGGAATATTGACTTCCTCGGTTTCATGACTACATTTTTACGTTAAATAAAAAAGGGATAAATTATTGATAGAAAGCTTAACTGTTTTTACCTCGTGGTCCGAGACGTTTCAGTGTTAAATAACTTATTTATAATTGCTAATCTATGCAGTCAAAATAATGCCATTTTTAATGCCTTTCTTTGTTTAGTCTAATTGTTACTGTTAGCCACTTAGATTAGCATTCAAGCTAATATTAGAATTTTAACAATTTGCATTGCTCTGGGTCTCTTGGAGAAGAGGCATGCAGTTCCTACATGCCTGTCTCTGATGCTGGGAACAGGGAATATTTTGACACGAATGAGATTTGTTGGAGAACTTCCTCCAAAAGCTTTCCAAGCTCTTTGGAAATTTGACTTAAGAACTTGGACTTCTGAATGTTCAAGGTCAGTTTTTGTATATTTCTTAACATAACGTTTGTTTTTGATGTGGCTCTCCATCCAGAGCTGCAAAGTTTGAGGGGCAACAAAAAATAAAAACCGCTGTCAGTTGCACCCAGAGCAGATTTTTATTTGTGTGCTGGTAGTTAATGAGGCTCCACATCAATTAAGAACTGTAAGAAAATGACTGCACACTTTTGCCGTGTTATTATGCTGTGTTGTTATTAGCAATTAGTTCTTAGCATCTGTTGAACTGCCACTGTTCAGCTGATAATCAGAGCTGATGACTGAAACAGAGACTGACTGGAAAACTATTGGCTTTAGCTCTCATTCTGGCTTTCTCCAGCGTGACAAACAGAGTGGTTATGCAAATTAGCTACATCATAGTAATTTTCATACCACTCCATCCATAAAAGCTTTTATATTTACCACCATACAGGGAGGTAATGGTGCAGGTGCTGTCGGCATATTTTCCAGTTAGTTACATCAAAACAGCTTTGGAAATCTAGAAGGAAAGAAAAATCAAAAATCAATTTTCACAAGTTTAAATATATACATTTCTGAAAATTTTCTGACTTTGGTCCATTTGGTCCTTTTGGGATTTCACACAGCATAACATATCTTTCACTTGTGTTCCCCTCCCATACTGCTTTCTTCATCTTCATCAGTCCCAGATTTAGCCTTCAAAACATACACATTTGTGACTTAAAACAAATAGTTTTGAACAAGAAGAATCCACAAAGGCGTCACCTGGGTGACAGATTTCTGAATGTTCAAGGTCAGAGTAGTTTGTTTTGTTTGGCCGGACTTCTCTCCTTGGCTCTTATCCCTCATGAATAACATTGTTCCAGAATTCTTGACTGGGACCAGTCTGATTATTTCCTTTGTTTTGCTCATGCTTTGTTGAAGATTGGTTGTTTTACTCCACATGACCAGCTGATGTTAAGACCCTCAATAGTTTTGCTATCTGGCACATTCTAATTAACTTTTAAAAAAATCCATACTGTCATATGTAGCAGAGCTACAAAATATATTTAATCACAATTGTCATCACCATATCAACATTAGATTATAATGACACACGACTGCTAGGATGCAGCAGGAAGATGCATTTCCAGTGTAAATAATAATATTGTACATCCAACACATCTTTATCTCTTTCATTTTTCCATTTTGTGCCCCAGACTTTTCTCTTCTGCCTCTCAGTTTTTAGCTCCTGGTTATCAGATGTCATCACGATTCAAATGAAAAAAAATGGCTCTGCAGCATGTTTTCATGTGAGGGTCTCGACCAGAGGTACCTTCCCTCTGGTATTTATCATATCACTTACACACACAAACAGCTGTTAAACACACAAAATGACAATCCATACAGTGCCACTGAACCTAGTAGTAACCTATAACCAATGGTTGCAATGAAAAAATCTGGTCAACTACATCTTTACGATTGAACTCGTAAAGAACTGTTTGGCCCAGCACCTCCTGCTGTTCATTTTTCTCTCAGAGAGAGGTCCATGTTAGAACAACCTGATAGACAGTCATCTATTTCTGGACAAACATGTAATGTAATGCACAAAGAGCAACAGGAAAAGCGGCTCCTTCGTTGCTTTAGGATACATTTTCTGGCTCATTGAGTTGTTTTAGAAGCAGCCATTTCAAGACTCGGCCTCCGGCTAAAACGACAATGAGGCCAATAAACTCATAAAAAGGTCTTTGCAGTTGCTGTTCATTTGGTTCATGTCCACTTGTTCTTTCTATTGTGCCCCAGAGCTTTATATAAAGTCTCTGTCAACCAGATTATTTTTCCACCAAAGAAGTAAATGTTGATTCTTTTCCAAGACATACATTTTTAACATTTGAGAATATCTACGATTTTTTTCTGCCTCAGCTGATATGTACACAGAGTTTACTTGAATACAATGCTCACATGAATAAACAACCAGGAGTGTTAATTAAACTAATTAATGCAATGGTTCACATATGAATTGTTTTGAGAGCCTGCTGACGTTCTCCTTGTGACATATTCTGGGAATCAACATGGCTGAATTTAGCGCTTTAATATTAGCAGAATTAATGTTTATAGCTAGCGCCTTGGGGTCGGCAGAGCTAACATTTTAGATAGCGGTGCCCACCACTGCTTTTTTGCATATTTTTTGTTGGAATTCAAGAATTTAATTGACAATACTTTTTCAATTTTTAAAGTACAATTTGGTCAGTCAGTCAGTCTTTTGGTACATTCTAACCAAAAGACTGACCAAACAAAAGCTTCCTGAGAGCTGTTGGTTTTTATCATGCTGCCTTTCTTCCCCCCATCTTTTGTGACATCTGTCAAGACCAACACGAAATCCTCAGAGAGACCGAGAATGGGAGCAGAGTTAACTCTTCAAATCCAGAATGCCAATCCCTGGATACACACGCACATACACACACGCACACACATGCACACTGTTGAAGAAGATTTTAAGTTATAATATATTTTTGGAAAATCTCTGGCTCGATCTTCCTCTCACGGATCCTAGGTTCTCCCGGCGGGCCAAAGTGAAACCACTCAGAAACAACAAGTGTAGACGTCACAGAAGTTCAGAGTTTAATCCAATAGAAGACAAGGTATGAAATTACAACAGAAACTACAGAACAACAGAGACAGAGAGATTTACCTGAGATAAAAATGTAAAAGAAAAAGAAAGAAAGAAAAGAAAGAAAAGCAAAGACGTGCAAAGACGTCTTTGGAGAATTGCAAGAGCAAATCTAATTTGTTACTCCTGTGTAGAAAGTTTTATAGTAAAGGAGTATTCTTGTTTTTATTTTAGTCAAATAAGGCGTATCTTTGCTCCTCCAACCAGGAACTGTCTCTGACCCTCTTTAAAGTTAGAAACTCCCTGCAATTTGTTTCCAAGATCAAAAGCCATTTGTCCCCTTTGTCTAAACAAAGTGGAAGCAGAAGACTCTATTCCACTGGCCTGGACTCCTGCTGTTGAAAACTGGAACTTCTCCTGATTGTTTCCCACACAGACAAAGGGAAGTTCAACAAGATCTTGGCAAACAATCTGCTGTAACTACAGGTAAAATAAAGGTCAATAGGGCAAAATAAGTTATTAATCTGAAAACTATAATTAGGCTATTTCAATCAAGACATGTTAAGCTTTAAAACTAGCATATTCTAAATTTATTTTCTTAACAACACACATACACATCCCCCCCCATGGGCTGCCACCTTATCGTGGTGGGTGTGTTTGAGCGTTCCACTGATCCTAGGAGTTATGCTTTTGGGGATTCATGCCTCTGGTACGGCCACCCAATGCAGACGGGTCCTAGGTGAGGAACCAGACCAAGTGCAGCCCAAAGATCCCTTATACGACCACTGGAACAGTTGTCATATAAGTGGTCGTCCCACCCTGAAGCCAGGCCTGGGGCACGTTGGGGAGCCCCTTGGATAACTTCTTTTCTCTGAACAAATGAAGATGAACAAAATGAGGCAAATGTTCCCCATCCCAAAACTAAGTCTTCCTTTTCTTTGTTTCTTTGTTTTCAATTTTTTTTAAAATCACGTATAACTTTCCTCCTACTTTTCAATTGCACACCACTTTGTGTTGGTCTGTCACATAAAATTCCAATGAAATATATTCATGTGTGTGGTTGCAATGTGATAAAATATGGAAATGTTCAGTGGGCATGGAAAAAGTTGACAGTAAGCCATTCTGGGTAACACTTTATTTGAAGGGGTGTGCATAAGACTGACATGACACTGTCATAAACATGACAGAACATCTGTCATGGACATAAAGAAGTCTTTATGAATGTTTATGACAGTTGTCATGAAGTGTCATTTGGTAAATAATGACACTTTTAATGCAAAGTTGAAAGTTGCTCTAAAAGTTGCATTAAAAGTCCATTAAAAATGCCAACTTTGCATTAAATTATAATTTACAAAATCATGCAAAATTGGCACTTTTAATGGACTTTTAATGCAACTTTTAGAGCAACTTTGCATTAAAAGTGTCATTATTTACCAAATGACACTTCATGACAACTGTCATAAACATTCATGAAGACTTCTTTATGTTCATGACAGGTGTTATATCATGTTTAAGACAGTCATGTCAGTCTGATGCACACACCTTCAAATAAAGTGTTACCAAAAACGTTTTTAAAAAACAACTAAAAAGTACATTTCACTAAGTGGACCAAAAGTCAGAAAATGCTCACCACCACATTGTGCTCGTTTCCCCATGTTAAAAAAACAACTTTCTTCCTCTCTCTCTCTCATTTTCTCTCTTTCTTACATAATTTATAGGTTACTAAATATATACACACACACGCACACACACACACCTACACACACACACAGCATCAGAGCTGTCACTGGGTCAGTCGTGAGACATGCGATATCTTGACAGAGCTGAAGTGTTAGCTGACACAGAAATCAGCTGGAGAGACTTGCAGTCCTCATCCTGCTGTCACAGAAATCAGGTGTGTGTTTAATAAAACCAGATTTTTGCCTCCTCATATTGGTCATTTTAATATACCTTTTAATATTATATTAATATATATTAATATTAATATATAATATATATTAATATTTTAGTGGGAGTTTGGGACCACATCTGCTAAAAAAAATAGCTAAGAGATTCAGACTTCCTCTAAAAAATATTAAAACTGCCATTTTAATAGTTAAAACACCAAATATACATTAAGCTAACAAAGAAGCTAACATCCACGTACTTCCTGATCGCCACTCTTTGGCGATCAGGAACAATTGCCAATCGAAGCCAAGGAAAATTAATGGTGTTCCTGGACTGGCTGCTTGGCAAATGGCAGCCAATAGTGTGTCAAATAACATTATATATAGGTATTTCAGCTTTTCTTTTAGAATATTTAAGGGAAAAATTCAGCACATTGGAGAATTTTCTGAAAATAATTTGGAGTTTTGTTCCATAGAAAAATCGAATAAGGAAGCAGTTCACCGCAGTTGTTTAGAAGGATTGTCCCTAAATAAATTAATATTGTCAGATTTTTTTTCCGTTTTATAATATATTATCAAAATGACCTCTGACCCTTTATCTGACACTTTAGGTTGCAGCTTTTGAACAGATCTGAGAAGCAGAACAGAGCTCTTTCCATTTCAGAGTTGAGTTTGCAGCTTCTGCCAGCATCTTCAGTGACCTAGTTTCTGGTGGCGTAAACACGCCCAAACACTTTGACTTCAACAGAGGCAAGCCGGCCTCCAATCACTGCGTTGCTCATCATTCTGTTTGAAATGTCCCAGTTTCATCTACTTTCTGAAAACAGCCAGTCAGCAGTCAGCAATGTTCCTCTGGAATATATTGGATTTGTTAAATGTTATGAAATCACTTGTCATTATCAAGAAGGTAATTAGATGAGTCGCGTCTCGTCTTTTAAGAGCTTTTGACACTTAAAGACAAATGAGGATTTCTCTTTGGTAAATAATGACACTTATTTACCAAGTGTAAATAAGTGTCAATAAGTGCATCTGCATTCTTTGATGAGTCTATTTTCACATCACGATGCTGAGTTCCGTATTGAACATGTGGAATCATTAGCATGTTAGTCATGAAACTCCTAAGTGCTCAAACTTTTATCCAGGATCAAAAGAATCATGTTCGTCAGAGAAACCTTGGGAATTAGAAGCAAAACTATCAAGATAAAAAAAATAAAATTAAAATAAAAAAAAGAGCATATTTTGAGTTTTAGTGTTCCATGAAGTCTGGATGAGAATCGGTGGAAATGATAAAGAAATGTATTTTAAAGTGTGTGATTTTCTAGTTTTTATTTCTAATTTCATGACATAAAAGATAAAAATCTGAATTTCTGATTATTGAAAGGCTTTATATGTCAAAATTTACATCAAAATTCCTAGTAACCTATACCTAGTTTTCATATTTTTCGGCAGATGCGTACTCATTGAAAGGACAATTTACTTCCTTTTCATAAGAAATGCGGGTAGAGCGAGCGTATGTTTTCTACGCTCTTTCACTACACGAAACTCAAGTGTTCTCTAGTGAATTTTTAAGTCACACTTAATACTTTTAATTGTAATATTAAAAAAATATGTTTATATGTAGGAGTGTTTGGTTCGGCAATTTGTTGACAGTCCCGTGAACCTCCGAGCGTTTGAGGAGGGAACGGTAGAGAACGGCGGGCCGAAATTAGCGTTCAAATATCGGATCAACCTTGAGTTAAGCGCCGCTTACTCCGCGGAGCTCGAATATCCAATATCCAACTTGAAAACAACTTCGCTGCGGTAAATTTAAAGGCACAAACCTTCACTAACGGAGCACTAACAAAGTAGCCCACTTTGTTTTGGTTTTTTTTTTAGCAAAATGGGGGGCTGATGTCGTGACGTCATCGGCCAAAATGATCACTTTCAATATCTCAAAAACGAAAGCTGCACAAACAAAATTTTTAACGGCACGAACCTGCACAAACGGAGCACTAACCATTCAGACTATTTGCTGGATTTTTTTGACGTGGGTGGGATTTCAGCTTCACACCTTGCTCGTTTTTAAAATAAAAGAATACAAATACTTTACTCAGAGTTTTCCTGTAATAGCCTATATTAAATAATTTTTTTTCTAAAGTCCTCCATCATTAATCTTCTTTCTAGTCTAAGAAGTACCCGTTTTTTAGGAAATGTAGCAGGCAAATCCTTGCAGCTTTAGCTATAAAGCAAGACATTTATAAATAAATATAAAAAAAGGACAGGAGGCATTTTTGGGACCTGACTCGAGTGCATTTTTATTGAACGTTCAGAACTGTTAAAAACATGTATAAAATTGGTCCTGTTTCAGAAACAAGGCACACAGTCATGTCAATGTTCAGTGTTCATGTCATCATTAGCATTATCATTTATCATCAACATTATCATCATCATCAGCATTTTTCATCCGAGTATTGATCTAATAAGTAGTATCAAGCATTCCCTAATATAAAAACATGTTCCAATTTATTTGTCAGAGGTTAAAATTTTTTATTCCGAGCAGCAAGACAATATTCATGCAAAGACAGGAGTGGAGGACAAGATGCGAGCGGACTGGATTTGTGGGTCTTTAATAGTAGGTCTCTCGTTCCACCCAGCCTGGAGAAGATGGGAAACAGGAAGTTCAGGTTAGAAACCAAAGAAGGAACCAAGAAAAACTGAAGAAAGGTTAGAGACTCGCCTCCCGGGCTGCGCCTGAGGATCAGTTTACGGATTTCATCGTAGATGAAGATGAGCAGGGAGTATGGGAAGGCGCAGAACCACCAGTTGGGTCTGGAAACACACAAACGCACAGATTAGATGAATGGGAAGCTGCAGCTCTGTGTGACAGCTTTGCTACACAACAATCCAGACTCATTCTGTTCATATAGGAAAACTCAGAGTAAAGTACAGAGCTACATTTGGAAATTCATTAATTCCATGGATTTCTTCAGTGGAAACCTTGAAAAACATGGCCAAGGGAGGAAGGAAAAAGAAGAGAGGAAAGATGGAATGAGTAAGAAATTAAAAAAGGGGGAAAGGAAGTAAGGAGAAAGGAACAAGGGGAGGAAAATGAGTAAGGAAGAAGAAAGTGAAAATAAAATGAAAAAAGGAAACGAAAGAGAGGAAAAGTAAAAAAAGGGGGAAAAAAGAAGGAAAAGGGAAAAAAGGAAAGGAACGAAGAAGAAAAAAAAGAAAGAAGGAACAGTAGGATAGATATTAGCCTGAAAAATTATTCTTCTATAATGTTCCAGACCTGAAATATATTGCAGTCATATTCCAGACTCTCACTCTAGGAATCCTGGATAAACCCTATATGGCTGAAAACACAAGTACTCACTTGAGAGGGTACATTCTGAGGGCAACGTCCATGCCTGGGCAGTAGGAGAGGAAGGCAGCAAGGGCGGTCTCCTCAAACAGGCCGAAGATCAGGATCTTGTTCCTGAAACACAGAAACAGAAAGTCAGAACATCCCACACGTGGTCCTGGCTCAGCTCTGGAATTACCCAGAGTTCAGTGCTCTTCCTCACTTCATGCCCTGCTGGAACACAGAGTTCCTCCTGGTCTTGCAGATGATCAGGTCGGCCCATTGGACGATTACGATGCTGACGAAGAAAGCCGTGTGGCAGGTGAACTCCACAATCTTCCTCTGCTCGTAGGTCTGGAACCAAAGCAGAGTCCAGATTTAAGAAAGACATGCAGCTGGACTGTCCACTGGCTCCACCCATCAGATAGAAGCCACTGACCCACTGCTGTCCATAGCTGTCCTCCAGATCGTTGATGTACTTGTTGTCCCAGTTGACCCGGATCCCCACCAAGGTGGAGGGCAGGAAGCCGTTCTCAGCCAGTATCACGAAGTAGGTAAAGAACCCGGCCAGCGCCTGGATCATTCCTGCAGGGTCAGAGGTCACCACAAGCTGCTCAGACACTCTGTCCACTCAGCATCAACCATTCAGCCCACAAGCTTGTGAAATGGCTTCCAGAATCATAGAGATGTGAAACTTAAGGTAAATGACATGAAATAAATGAATGTGCCATTAAATGTCTAATTCAATAATATACATTTTAAATGACCAAGTTGAAATAACCAATAACATCCAGCCATCCATTTTCTATACGCCCTTTTCCCTTAGTGGGGTCAGGAGGGGTGCTGGTGCCCAACTCCAGCCAACGTTCCGGGCGAAGGCGGGTTACACCCTGGACAGATCGCCAGTCTGTCGCAGGGCTAACCAATAACAATAACATTTAATTTTAGCATTTTTAAATTGAAGAGGAGAATTTTTTTTTTTTGCAAAACTATATTTTTCTCCAACAACAAAAAAACAAAACAAAAAAAATAATTTCAGAAGCTAAAATGATGTCTGAAACATTACTGTTTTTAAACAGATAGATGTGATAAGAATACCGTTGAAAGGGGAAACAAAAATATGTTTTACTATAGCTGAAAATTTCAGTCTACAAGTTCTTCTTGGCTTTATTTAAATTAACATTTGAAGCAGACTTCTATATCAGTGCTGGTCCCTTTATTCTGTGTTACTCTTTTTGTTATCTCAGCCCAGACAGATAAACTGTCCAGATAACTGCAGAAGACAACCTCGGTTTCAGAAGCGTCTATTTACCGATTTGACCATAGGCAATGCTGATGAGCCTCTCGTTAACCAGTTTGTCTGTTTTGGGGTTTCGAGGCTGTCTCTTCATGATGTCACTCTCAGCTGCTTCATAAGCCAGGGAGATGGCAGGAACCTGGAGGAAGTTACAGCAGTCAGGGCCAAAGGCTGGAGCATGGGGGCATCAGAGAACCTTCAGCAGGGCGGAGAGAAGGACATTACCATGTCTGTTCCCAAGTCGATACAGAGGATGGTGACAGTGCCCAGAGGCAGAGGGATGTTGGCGATGATGAAGAGGAGGAAGGGGGTGATCTCGGGGATGTTACTGGTCAGAGTGTAGGCGATTGATTTCTTCAGGTTGTCAAAGATCAGACGACCTGATGGAGAAGAGAAAATGCTGACTAAAGCCCTCTGCTAGCCTGGTGAAAGATTCACCTATAGGACATGTTTTAACCTTCTTCCACTCCGGTAACGATGGAGGCAAAGTTGTCATCCAGCAGGATCATGTCAGCCGCCTGCTTGGAGACGTCGGACCCAGCAATTCCCATGGCGACGCCAATGTCGGCTTTCTTCAGAGCTGGAGAGTCGTTGACGCCGTCACCCGTCACCGCGACGATGGCTCCCTGTAGAGGAAGCAGAGTCCTGTGGTTTCAGAATAATTCAGCTGCAGCTGCTAAATAACCTGAGAGTTAGATAAAGCATGTTAACTAAACTGGAAGTTCATCAGATCAACAGAAACTAATTCATCTCATAAAACAGGAAAATAAGTAACTCAAGCAGAGGTTATGTGCTCCAGATAATATTTTCAGCAACACCAAAATCTGAAGAAAATCCTTCAACCCAACCACTACCGTTTGTTCTTGACTAATTTTAGAGATAATAATAAAAACAATGTTATATTTTTATTGATAAAGATTGATATTCATTATGAAAGTTTTGTCTCTGATCTCCAATATGTGTCCGTTTAAAAAAAAAAAATTTGTCCTCAAAGTATACAGAAGAGTACAATAGAATACACCTTGTATGGCACACTGCTGTTTAAACTTGAATATTATGTCCAATATTTGTAGAGCAGATTAGTTTATCCTGAGGATAAACAGCTGCATGTAGTTATGCTGCCTTCCATCCCTCACTCTGTTACTTTCTCCTACTACTCTCCCATTTTTAACTTCCAATTTTTTTCTAATTAAATATAGCCGCCTTGGCCAATAATAAATATTACACACATTTCTCAACTGTTTCGAAAAAAACAAAAACAAAAAAAACCACCACATAACCAGCCAGACTCCAGCATGTCCATGTCTACCTGTCTCTGGCAGCCCTCAACAATGATGAGCTTCTGCTGCGGTGAGGTCCTGGCAAAAACGATCTCCGTGTGGTACTTCAGGATGTCGTCCAGCTGCTCTGGGGTCAGATCCTTCAGGTCGCCTCCATGCACAACACAAGCCTTGGCATCCCTGGATGAAAACATTATTGCATCAGGTCGTTACTTATCCGATTTCAGTAAAGTTTAAGTCAAATTTAAAACAAACTGGGACCAAGAACATGACCCTGAGGTTTTCCCAGAGTTTTTGCTTCTACATGCTTATTACATTTTCCAATAAAAGTACCTTGGATTAACTTCATTGATTGGAATATTCAAACGTGCAGCGATGTCCTCAACAGTCTCGTTGCCTTCAGAGATGATGCCAACGCCTTTAGCGATGGCCTTCGCTGTGATTGGATGATCACCCGTTACCATGATTACCTGTAGGAAGGCAGGTTTTAATCATTATTTATGTTCTGAACGTGAAATGACTCCATTTGGTTTTAAAATGTCGCAGACCTTGATTCCTGCGCTCCTGCATTTGCCCACAGCATCCGGCACAGCGGCCCGGGGCGGGTCAATCATGGACATGAGGCCGACAAAGCACAGGTTCTCGATGGGGAAGTTCACCTCGTCCGTGTCAAAAGCAAAGTCATCCAGGAACTGCTCATCAGGCAGGTTGAAATGACAGAATCCGAGAACCCTTTCTCCTAAACCACCTAGCTCCAGGTAGGCGTTCTGGAAAGCATCCTTCATCTCGTCGTCCAGAGGCTGCTCCTTGCCCTGGATCATGATGGTGGCGCAGCGGTCCAGAATCCTCTCTGGGGCTCCCTTCATCACCAGCAGGTGCTTGGACTCCGCTTCAGCTCCAGAGTTCTTATGAATGGAGAGCTGATCATGACAGAAGACAGACTGAGTATGTCATGTTTTCCATGTTTTGTTTTTAAGCTTTGAAGGTTCTTGAAAGATAATTTTATTTTAGTTTTCTGATGTCACACCTGGTACTTGTTGGTGGAGTTGAACGGGATCTCTGCTATTTTGGGGTTTTTCTCTCTCATTTCCGCCACCGATCCACAGCAGAGCTCGATGCACTTCAGCAGAGCAGACTCCGAGGCGTCGCCAGCCACATCTCGCTTTTTAACAAAAAAATCATCAGAAATATCAGTGACATGAAGTCTCCATCTTCCTACTTCCTTCTGATTTAATTCAACTAATCTACAGTGTGTAACATTTTTCAGGAAAAACTTTATTTTAGGTTTTTTGCAGTCATAATTACAGTGTTTACCCTCCATACATTACGTAATAGAGACTTAAAGAAAAACAATGAGTCGTGACAGACAAAGGGGTAATTATAATGGCAGACAGACATTTACTTGTCATTATCTTGCACGCACGCGCGCACACACACGCACGCACGCGCACACACACACACACACACACACACACACACACACACACACACACACACACACACACACACACACACACACACACACACACACACACACACACACACACACACACACACACACACGCTCATGCTATAAAACGGGTTACAAAAAAAGCAGACTCAAGAGTAGCGGTTCTCAACGTGGGCAGTAGTTCACAGGACGGCAGGGGGCGCTGGCGGACATTTTTACAAAAAGGGGGCGCTGGGATGCCTTTGGGGGGCGTTTGGTCAAAGGTAAACTTTACACCTTAAATGCACAACAATGCCAGTTTAGACTTTGAGCAACTTGGTAAAACTGTCTTGTGTAACATTAAAACATGCAACTGCAACTGTATCGATGGCAGCTCTTCTATTCAGTGTTTGTTAGCTTCTGTTAGCTTCTTGGCGCAGCTCCGTTCTCCTGCTACTGGCAGCTAAAATCATGATACCCTCACTGTGTATCCCTCTGAAAAATGAACCCATTTAAATAAAGAAATCAAGAAATCCCACCATGGGTGATACCACAATAGAGAGCGTTCATTTTATAGCGTTAATACCAGTGCTGTAAGTGGTCCGGTATGAAACGGACCACTTACAGCAACACTTTTAAATTTCAATAATCAGAATGCAGACATTGTTTCCGTTGTTTTAAAAGGTTTATGTCAGTCTGCCTTTTCCCCATCGATACTCTTCCCGATCGCCCTGCACCGTAGGGGCTTAAAAAAAAAAAAAAAAGACAAAAAAAAAAAGACATTGCGCAAAACTCTGAAACAGGAGAAGGGGGACATAAACTGGAGCAACGAACTAGATGTGAATTATGGCATAAAAACAGAGAATCCGACGCTGAACAGTGAAAAAAAAAATCAACACATGATGTGAAGCACATCATGACGATTAGGCGGCGCAGCAGGTGATGAGATTACTGAAGGTGAGCGTCAATAAACGATAAAATCAATTTAGCAACAGGAAAGAAACTAAAGTGGACATAGCAATAAACCAAGAGGATAATACTAATCAAATGAAACTAAATGGAAATGAATGAAGAACAAAATGCAAGAATAAACTGAGAAGTAAATACAGAGGAATAAACTGGTATTGCAAGACCTTTCGAGCAATAATTAATACAGAGGTCTGTATAGCAAGAATAAACAAACACTATTTCCACATAAAAGGTAAAATAATATTGTTGAAATGTTATGGGTTTGTTGAGACCACATCTAGTACTGAGAATAAATATATCTTACAGTCCATAACAGTAAAGAACTTAAAGATCACTTATTTATGTTTTTAATTAGATTTGATATATTTTATTTCTTCAATATTATTTTTTATGTCAGTGTTAATGTCATGAGGCTGTTCAGTGACTCCATGACACTTTCAATTTGACTCATTAGGATTTTATTAAGAGCCAGATTTGTCCTTTGTAATTTATGTCCAGTGAAATTATTAATCTATAAATCAATAGGTCTATATAAAGATATATCCATGTTTCTGTCTCATATTTGTATGGCATTAAAAGGACCTGAAACTTTTGTTTTTCCACTGAAAGCTCTGGTTTGAACAATAAATGTCATGTGGGTGAAGATGATACTCTGATGTCTCATTCTCCTGAAGTGTGTAAAGACACACAAGTGTGTCTTTACCTCCGCGACAGAGGCTCCGCCGAACCCCTGAGACCGACTCACCGAACCACTGGGGTTCGACCGAACCCAGGTTAAGAACCACTGCTATAGTTAAATTTAAAAAGATTAAATAAATTCTCTGTTCAATGTTTGATTACAATGCAAGACATAACTTGTAATACATAAGAGTATTTTATTAGGAAGTTGTGTTTTATTTGTGATTACCACAATGTACTGATTTTTTGTTTAAAAATTCAACATTTCCAAGACTACATTTTTCCCGTTATCTGCTGGTAGACAACGTAAACTAAAAAGTTAGTTCCACCAACTCTGAGCGCTTTTCCAATGTGGTATAGAGCGGAACCTAATGCTAAAGCACTACACCAACACAGTATTTGGTGGAAGCTAATGCTAAAATGCTACACCAACATGGTATTTGGCAGAAGCTAATGCTATAGCACTACAACATGGTATTTCGTGGAAGTTAATGCTGTAGTTCAGATTTCAATTCTAATTACATCTGTTTTTGAAACACTACAATTCTCAAGCACCAATTTAATTTTGACAATTTACATTACGTTACATAATTTATGTTCTATAATAAGTAAGTGTTAACCCCTGTGGTTGTGTCAATGCTCTGCAGAAGCTCCTTTCACTGCAGGACTTTTGGGCTTCACCTCTAAATCTCTACAGGATGAAATCTGAATCAAGACAGAACAGAAACCCACACTTTTCACATCTTTGTGTAAAAACAAAGAAATATCTATTTTTCTTCTACTTTAATGTTTAGAAGCAGTCTGACCCCATGTTATTTTAATCCATTTGAGTTCAAAAACATTAATCAGTATACAAGGTCACTATTTAACGAGAATAGAAGTCCATCAAGTAGAAGAGGACTGTACCTTGAGGATGGGAAAGTTGCTCTGCTCGGCCAGGAAGACGGCTCGGTTGCAGAGTCCAGCGATCCTGGCCAGAGACGCCCAAGTGGCCGAGCTCCGGTCAAACGAGGTGCCACTCTGGTTCTCAGTGGTGTCGGCTTCATGGATTTGGTTGTCAAACCACATGTGAGCCACGGTCATCCTGTTCTGGGTCAGGGTGCCGGTCTTGTCGGAGCAGATGGTGGAGGTGGAGCCCAGAGTCTCCACAGCTTCCAGGTTCTTCACCAGGCAGTTCTTCTTGGCCATACGCTTGGCAGTCAGAGTCAGACACACCTGGAAACAAAAACCAGATCAATCAAAACTGATGGGATATTACTGAAGATTATCAGGTAAGAGGAAACAATGGATTTCTTCACCTGGAAACAAAAAGCAACTCTTCACTGATTGAATATTCTTGACGATTGGCAGAGAAGAGGACAAAGAGACTTGTAGACTCACAGTGACGGTAGCCAGGAGACCTTCTGGAACGTTGGCCACAATGATACCAATGAGGAAGATGACAGCCTCCAGCCAGGTATAGCCAAGGATGAGGGAGAGGATGAAGAAAGATACACCCAGGAAGACAGCCACGCCAGTGATGATGTGGATGAAGTGTTCAATCTCAATGGAGATGGGTGTGCGTCCCACCTCCAGTCCAGAGGCCAGCGTGGCAATCCGGCCCATAACAGTCCGGTCTCCGGTGCTGATCACAATGCCGCGAGCCGTTCCTGCAACCAGGGTTACATCTTTGACTTAAGCTGACTGATAAAAGTTGGTGAAGTGCTTGAAAGACGTCTGGCCTTGTACCTTCAACACAGTTGGTGGAAAAGAAAGCGATGTTCCGGGTCTCCAGCGGGTTCTCATTGGAGAAGTCTGGAGTACGAGTTTGTGGTTCTGATTCGCCTGTCAGGGACGAATTGTCCACCTGAGAAACCAGAACACACATTTAGATTGAACAACAAGAAACAAAGACACAGGGTTCACTTTCAGAGACAGAATCAACTTCCTGTTTGACCAAATCAGGAAGGACCCTAATCAGTGACCTTCAGGGTTCCAATTTAGTCTGAAAAATATAGAATTTTATTTAAGCATTTGAAAAGTCTGGATATGTATGATCCTTTTTTTTAATCTTTTGTGTCATCCTTCCATCTCATCCTTTATGCATCCATTCTTCTCTTCACATCAAGCCATTGTTCCAGATTCTACCTTAACAGAATAATCTGCTTTAAATTTGGACACTTTTGTAATTTTTCATTTAAAAGCATTAACCAGGACTTGGAGCTCATGGGAGAGTGTGGAGTTTGGCCTAAAAGTGTTTACTGGATGGACACACTAAAAGATGAAATCCTCTGGATGCTGCTTTACTCACCAAGTCTCCAGCTGCTTCAAAGAGCAAAAATCAAAGCCAGACTTGATATTTCAAGCTCAACTTCAAAGTCACTATTATTTCAAACAGATGTTTCTCTGCTTTGGGGTTATGAAGCTACAGGTTCAGTCAAATGTTGCTTCTTAAAGGTTTTGAGAGAAAGAGTGGCAGCATCAACCTTGCAGCCGTGAGCAGAGATTATCCTGAGGTCAGCTGGGATCCGGTCTCCACCCTTCACCTCCACCAGATCACCGACCACCACTTCCTCGGCGTTGATGCTTTTCTTCTCTCCGTCGCGAACCACCAGGGCTTGCTGCAAGACCACACGTTTCAGCTAGCACATTCCCAGTAACATGAACACATGGATGAATGCTATGCTAACAGAGACATGCCTGAGGGACCAGGTTCTTGAAGGAATCCATTATCTTGGAGCTCTTGGCCTCTTGGTAGTAGGAGAAGCAACCGGTGATGATGACGACAGCAGACAACACAACCCCCAGGTACAGCTGCAGACAAATACAGCTGTTAGCTCTTAAGAGGGATACTCTCAGGATCTGAAGGAGGTTTTCCTACGTTGTCGTTTGCGGGCTCCTCCTCCATGGCAGCCTGGATCCCATAGGCCAGGAAGCAGAGGACAGCTCCGGTCCACAGCAGCATGGAGAAACCGCCAAACATCTACAGGAAGTCACAGGATTAGAACCAATAAATGGAATGAACTCTAAGGTCTCTGACCAGAGGGATCTAGTTTCACCTGTTTGCAGAACTTGACCCACTCTGGGGTGGTGGGAGGGGGGGTGAGGGCATTGGGGCCATCCCGGGCCAGAATCTCAGCAGCTTTGGCTCCAGTCAGACCCTTGAAGGCAGCAGAGTTACGTCACACATGGCGAGAAACCCTCAAGTCACGTTCTTAGTACGTATCATCATCGCTCTTTACAACACAATGAAACATTGTTGGGTCCAGAGGGGACAGCAGGTGCTGCTGTTGCCTAGCAACACAGCATGAACAGGAGAAACAGGGCTTCAGGGTTCATCTGCAGCAAGAGGAAGAATCTTGAAGGAAGAGGGAGGTTAGGACGGGACAACATTATTATTAAGTTTATTTGATAGGGACAGACACAGATCAACGTAGACAAACTGAACAAAACAGCAGTCCTATGTTTGCATCATAGTGCAATAGCAGCAGCACTTGTCCCTGGATGGGCTTTTAAACAGTACCTCTAAAAAAGTGAAGTGATAATCATTTAAAATAGCACAACACAATGTTGACAACATCTACAAACAAACAGTGAAACATAAAACATCAAAAATGGATACAATTCTGTTTATGACATAACGAGAGTTTTTTGTTTTTTGAACATACCATCAACACAAAAGGGCTGGAGGGTGGCATGCTGAGTCTGCAGAGACCCCAACTAGAGCCACCAATCAACTATTCTCCTTTATCCGTCCTGCATGACCAGCAGTACAGCCAAGTCAGGAGGCTTTCAGCAGCAAGACGCGGAAAAACTTCTACATGAACATGATGAACTGGGAAAAGGTCTATGTTCTACAAGGTCCATTCCCTTTGTGAATCAAACACTGAACAGGTTACATATTTGATTAGCTTCTACATAGAAATGCTAATTTCGATCAGATCCCAATATTCACCAATACAATTCATTACAGTAGTTCATGGAACGAGGCCAGCAGGTCGGATTCACAACGCAGTAGACTTGGCACAAAAAGTCATTAAATGTTTCTGGGTAGTAAAGGCTAATTAAAAAGTTAGCTGTGCCAACATTAAATTGCTAACAATAATCAGCAGCTCCACTAACACCAAACTGCTAATCATAAACATTTATCCTGCTACTGCTAAAGCACTACGCCAACACAGTATTTAACAGAAGCTAATGCTAAAGTGCAAATTCATGAAACTGTTGAGTTAAAATAACAGGTTGAATTTTGTCTTTATCATCCTTAAGATTTAACAATTTGTAACCTTTTTAGAAGTCAGTGCATCCCAACTTAACTAACCTCTTAAGTTTTCCTCTAAACTTTTCACATTCCTTAGTTTTAGTTAATGTAGTTTTTCAGAAAGAAAAGTTTTGGTTTCTTCCAACTTTTATTGCAAACCTCAGATTAAAAAGAAACATGTGGGACATTTGTCTCACTCACGTTGCTGAGGTCTGTCCCATATTTGCGCTGGAGCTCGTCCAGGTTCAGCTTGTGATCGTCCTGCAACGAGAGACAAAGTGTTCATGTCTGGGTCCAATATGGCTGACGCCCGTGACATTTGGAGTCCGTTGAAGGATGACCTTTCTTTTCTCCAGTAAGCACCTTTAAGACGGAAGCTATGACAACATCTACTGGTTTAAATGGACAGAAGGAGACGGAACACCTTCAACATGCAGTCCACTAAGATGTGATTAAATCTAATTGAAGTGGAAAAAATACATTAAATGTTAAACAGGCTCTTAGTGTTATTTTCTTTGATCTCAAGAGAGAAAGTTAACAGGAACAGAAAAGCTACAACATAAAGGATGTGACAAACTGAAAAAGAGCCTGAACAATCAGAGGAAGGCATCCTGCCGAAGCAGGACACTCACCATGTCCACTTCCTTCTTCAGTTCATCCATATCCTTCTCCTTCTTCTTCCCTTTTCCCTTCTTCTTGCCGGCCTGCTCCGAGGTGGCAGCCAGCTCATACTGCTCTCGTCCTTCCTGGCAACACGGAGGATAAAGACCAATCAGGTGGGGTCATACCTGGTATTGTCCAGGATGCACATCACGGCATTGAGTGCAGACGACGACAGCCTCTACTGAGTGACCTGCAGCAGCAGAGATGGACTTCCTGCTCAGGTTTCAGCTGGGACTCTGGTGGGGCTTTGGAAATTCACATGGTTTTGCTAAATATTTGAAAGAATGTGATTATAGCTATTGATCTGAATGATCCTCAGCTGTTGTAAAATTATCCCTGTCACATCATCATTCTGTAATCTAAAAGTGTTGAGTACTGGGGGCGATCTGGGTTTAGAATAAACTTCTACGTCTTTCCTATAGAAGGTACTCCTGGCCACGAGCTTTTGTTTTTCGTTGTTCATCTCCTCTGAAACAGTTTTAATAGTTATTGCAGTCATTCACTTTGTGTTCGCTCCAATTTATTAGGAAACAAACCCTTGTTCAGTGGCTCTACGCTCAAAGAAATACCTTTTGAATATATATAGTTTCACAAGAGAACCATCTGTTTAGTTTTTGAACATCAGCAGAATTATTTTGCAATCTCAGCCTTAAAAGGATAAGAAAGTTCAGCTGAAAGGAACCCTGACACAGGAACCATCAGGGTCCTTTGAGTTTATTTCATATTTTAAGTAAGGCTTTTCTCGTCTCCCATAGAGTACAGAAATACTAATTACACTCGAACAGAAAGAAACAATAGAAAATGGGTTTCCCTTCAGGCTTTACTTGTTTACCCACTGAGCATCGTCGGTTTATTTTAAGCAAGTTTTTTTTCTTAACACCAGACCAGGAAGACAGATTAAGCTAGGTTTATAGTTGATGTCCAGGGCGAGAGGGTGCTAGAACTGCATCCAAATCATAATTCCAAATTATGATACCTGCTCATTTTTGTAACTTCTAACAATTTTAAACACAAAAACACAGTGGGCCGCTGACGTACCACTCTAGCGACCCCTACCTCCAGACTCAACAGGTTTTTTTGGGGAAACCCTGATTCTTGTAGGATGTTAAACAGGCACTGACCAAGTCAACTCCAAGTCTCAGAGTGACGATCTGTCACCAATTGACAGAAGGTGGTGGAGCTTTAAACTAAACCGTATTCCTTCAACACTGAAAACACTTCCAGCTGGTTTGTGACTGTCTGAGCACTTGACATCCACCATTACACAATCAGCTGAGACACAAAGCGACACTCTGCCTCTTGTCTGTCCCTGTCCCCCTGCCGTCCTCCCGCCATCCCCTGCTGTCTCCCTGTAGACGTCCTTCCTTATCACCAGCCGTCCCTGCAGCTGACAAAGCAACAAAGCCTCCAACACAGATCCTCCTTCCAAGCAGCTGTGAGAAAGAAAAAGACAATTTTTTTAGTGAACTTTACTTCGACAGCTTGAAACTGACCCCTGGCCTATTTAAAAGAACCTTTATTTCTCCAGCATGAGACGATTAGCTCGCTCTGTTTGTCTTAACACCTCCAGTCTATATCTTACACTGCAATAAGACCACTATAATGAGCTTAGAGTTGCTTTTTAGGCAGCAGCAGATGGTCGGCCAATAAACTGCTTTGAGAACCACTACAAATTTCAGAGGTTTACACGCCTTGTGTTGTCACATCTAAAACTGGAAAGCAGAGTTTATTATCCCAGTTTTAGCAACAAGGTGGGGAAATGATTGGGATATCAGCATCCAAATGGGAGGGGGCATCTCTAGAAATAAAGTAAATAATTTCAAATGATGGTGAATAATGGTGATTTCCATTAGAAGTGGACAAATGGCATCATTGAGGCAGTTTGTTGTCATGATCTGGTGTAAGTGGCTTATGGCTCAGAGTCACGTTGCACCCCGTGGTTGAACCCACCTCAGCCCAACACTCCTGAGAGCTTTATTATACAGTCATCTATTGAGTAGCTGTGGGAAATGGATGCATGGTTAGGAATCACACTGGTCAGGCCCTATAGTTTTTATAAAAATAAATAAATACACAAAATCACACAAAAATCAACAGAATCCTGCCTTTTTTCATACTAATGCATAATAGAATTTATTGCAAAATTTCCACAAAATGCTCAAAACTATTTTGTTTAAGCTATGCTAACTCCAACCTGCAGGAGGCAGTGTTTCCTAGTTCTACTACCCAACTGCCTCAGCCCGAGTTGATCTCCAGATATATGTATGATTGATATAGCGAGGAACTAAAATCACACACAAAATAACACTCTACAATAGCGGTTCTCAATGTGGGCGGTACCGCCCCCCAGGGGGCGTTCAGAGGACGGCAGGGGGCGCTGCAATGCCTTTGGGGGGCGTTTGGTCAAAGGTAAACTTTACACCTTAAATGCACAACAATGCCAGTTTAGACTTTGAGCAACTTGGTAAAACTGTCTTGTGTAACATTAAAACATGCTTGGCTGCAACTGTATCGATGGCAGCTCTTCTTCTATTCAGTGTTTGTTAGCTTCTGTTAGTTTCTTGGCGCAGCTCCGTTCTCCTGCTACTGGTAGCTAAAATCACGAAGGTGAGCATCAATAAACGATAAAATCAATTTAGCAACAGGAAAGAAACTAAAGTGGACATAGCAATAAACTAAGAGGATAATACTAATCAAATGAAACTAAATGGAAATGAATGAAGAACAAAATGCAAGAATAAACTAAGAAACTAAAGTAAATACAGAGGAATAAACTGGTATTGCAAGACCTTTCGAGCAATAATTAATACAGAGGTCTGTATGGCAAGAATAAACAGACACCATTTCCACATAAAAGGTAAAATAATATTGTTGAAATGTTATGGGTTTGTTGAGACCACATCTAGTACTAAGAATAAATATATCTTACAGACCATAACAGTAAAGAACAGATCACTTATTTATGTCTTTAATTAGATTTGATATATTTATTTCTTCAATATTATTTTTCATGTCAGTGTTAATGTCATGAGGCTGTTCAGTGACTCCATGACACTTTCAATTTGACTCATTAGGATTTTATTAAGAGCCAGATTTGTTCTTTGTAATTTCTGTCCAGTGAAACTATTAATCTATAAATCAATAGGTCTATATAAAGATATAATCCATGTTTCTGTCTCATATTTGTATGGCATTATAAGGACCTGGACCTTTTGTTTTTCCACTGAAAGCTCTGGTTTGAACAATAAATGTCATGTGGGTGAAGATGATACTCTGATGTCCCATTCTCCTGAAGGCAGCACAGAGCTGCACCACCAGAAACTGACAGAAACACTGAAGAGAAGAAGAGCTATGATTAATGTAGTTACAGTTCTATCCATGTTTTAATGTTGCAAAGCTCAGTTGTTTTGCAAATAATTCAAAGTTTAAACTGGCATGTTGTTAATCTTTTATCTGGTCATTTTGTGCAAGATTTAACAACTAGAAAATGGCACAGAACAAGAATATTTCTTCCACTCCGATTGGCTGCCGTTAGGCCTACCAATTTTAACTTGAATGTTCATTGCATTTTTCGTAGACACCTGTGAAAATAATTTCTATTCCCATGACTTTTTTGTTCTCTGGGAAATTATTTTTGATGATAAATACAGAAACAAGCATAAAAATCAAAACATCTACAATAGTGATGGTAATATTAATGATAAAATCATGGTCAGTGCAAAGTAGCCTGCAAATTCTTTGGTGGGGGGCGGTGAGGGACCTGGATAAAGGCTAGGGGAGGCGCTGGCCCAAAAAAGGTTGAGAAACACTGTTCTAGAACTTTCTCTGTGAACCCGTCTCTATTGGTGTCGGGGTCTGGGTCCAAGCAGAGCCAGTGTAGGCAGAGGCTGATGGGAGCCAGTAGCTGCAGATGCTAACATCGATCAGTAGTTAAGGCTCATCAATAACTCAGCAGCTAACAGGTAGCTGAGGTGTGAGGCTGGTAGCAGGGGAGCAGGGCTAGCGGAACGCCAGTGGACTGCTGATGAGGCAGCTGGGCTCCTGCAACCATGTTCTTCTCTATTACTTATTTGGGTGAGAAAATGACAAAATATGGACATCCTGTCCTCGGCCCAGTCATGGAAAATGCTAACTAATATTGTTTTTCTAGGGCTTCAGATGACAGAGTTTCCCAGAACGCTGTGTGTGATCCAAGCTCACTCACACATACAAACACCCCGGCAGGCCAAGCTGGGAAAACACTGGGCCTGATCTTTGGCTTGGGACCGCCGAGTGCCCTGGGGCCCATCATCCACATGTTGACTGGATCAAACCCGACTCATCACATTCAGATGATTCTACATCTGTCGCAGTGCTCTCAGAGAGCACTGTTGTTTACTTTAGGACCTTCTGTTCCTTAAAAGGTTTAATAATTCATATTTATGCCCGGATGGATGGCTGATGGACAAACCGTGGACAAACACAGGGATGGTGGACAAACCAAAACTATGGATGGATTATATCCATCCATCTTTTTGGTCCATCCTTTTGATGAAGGTTGGATATTTGATGGATGGATGGATGGATGGATGGATGGATGGATGGATGGATGGATGGATGGATGGATGGATGGATGGATGGATGGATGGATGGATGGATGGATGGATGGATGGATGGATGGATGGATGGATGGATGGATGGATGGATGGATCTGTTAAAACTTGTATCATTTCTCAGTTATTTCTGAAATGCAATCAGTCCAGTAATGTTGCTGATTAGCTCCGAAAACTTCAGTAAAATCCTTCAAACACATAAACAGTTTGGTTTTCCAAGCAGGCATTTACCCTGCAAAAATCACAAAACCCTTACCAAGTAATTTTGTTCTAGTTTCTACTGCAAATATATTAGTACACTTGAAATAAGATACAATTAACTTACTAATAACAGTTAATCAAGATACAAGAGCTTGTTTTAAGTCAATAATTCTTTAATATTGATGTGTTTTTAAGTTACAAAATGTTTAAATTTGGCAGGAAATTTGAAAATATCACTTGATAATTATGTGCTGTTCAAGGATTGAAGATTACTCCCTGAACACCAAATATAAAGTCTTAAAATATTTAAACATTTTAAAAAGACTTAAATAAATAAGCAATGCTTAGCCTGGTAGCCTAGCGGGTAGCTAGGCTACCAGGTAGCTAGGTAACCCTCGCCTGGTAGCTAGGCTACCAGGCGAGGGTTAAGGAATTATTGACTTAAACCTAGCTCTTACATCTTGGTGAAATGTTATTTGTAAGCTAGTGCAGTTGAAAAAAGGTCAAACAAAGATATTGGCACTAGAAAGTTGACCAAAAATTCTTGGTAAGATTTTGCATTTCTGCAGTGCGAAAAAAAATTTAAAAATCACCTTCCTCAAGCTTTCCCACAAGGAGGCAAGAAGTTACTTTTGAACCAATCAGAGCCTCCGTCACTAAAACAGATGTAAACCGTGAAAAACGGCTGAGCTCCACATTCAACCAGCAGAAGCAGAGCAGGCATGCTTTCTGCTCAGTGGCCTCCATCATGGAAACATTGCATCATCACTCCTTAGATTAAGACCCACTAAACTACAGTCAGAATAAAACTCATATTTATGTTAACCAATCACCTTCCAGGAACCAAGACCACAGAAATCCCCTCAAATCCTGAGTGTAATGCAGACATGTACCATGTGACACAGTCCTAGTTAAAGGGACAGTCCCTGTGTGTCAGTCAAAAGGTGAATGTTAGTGTTGAAATGTATGGATACAAATTTAGACCAAAAGGTGCAAACAGTCAATAGCAGATTTTCCAAAATCTTTACATCATAAACCATTTAAACATGGACCAATCACACCAACTACACTACATAGGAAATACTTTTCCTAATTTCATAATCCTGCACAACCTGAAGTTGGTCTGTTACAATAAAGCACAACAGCAGTCATGGTAGCAAAGTGAAAAGATGAAAGTTAAATAATTAAGTAATACACTATGCACTGGAGAAGTTTTTTCTCTAGATACCAACTTGCAACAGAAGAATTTGTCTCATGTTTTTACAGGAATCTAATTTCTATTCTGAACTTCATTTCAATAGAAAATAGAAAATGAAGCTAGAAATTCAGGTCTTAGATCCTCACCTAATCATAACAGAACAAGCTCTCTTCTGATTGGATTGTTTTAGGAATTAAAACTGGGCCAAAGTTTGCATTTGGTCAATGTTGAGCAAAAAAGCATTTTGATTTTAAAATAGATTTAAAAAAAAAAAAAAAAATGGGGGCGAAAAAAATTACTATATTTTAAATGACTGGAACAAACAGATATAAGAGGTCATCAGTAGAGTTTATTCTCTAAAACCTCCAAAAATATACATACATTTTCTGCTTAAGCCTAGAATAATTTTGACATACGTGTTGTCATAATTAATGGAGCAACAGTTTCTTGCCTGTTTTTGTACAATCGCCATGTGGGAATAAAATTCAGACAAATTTATCCAATCCAGTTTTTTTGTCTGTTATTATAGTCCAATACAAATGTTTTCTTCATGCAGCGCTTCCATTAAAATAAGAGACAACATGGCCTTTTCAGGAGAGCATCGAGAAAAAGTCAGGAAGTTATGAGGATGTTGAGATGGTGACAATGTTGGATGAAAAGAGTAAAAAGATGAAAGACAAGAAGATGAAATGGAAAGAATAGAGCATTAAAGAAGTGTTTTATCTTCTGGTGAAGCCTACTTTACACCCAACAATGGCTCTTTGTGCAGCTTCCATCGTCCTGCAGTTACAGCACAGGCACTGGGCTCAGAACCCAGTTCATGTGACTGTTAAGACCTGATGCATGTGGCCTGCTTCATCCAAATACCAACAAGCCATTTATTACTGGAGATCTGCCATTTTCAGCCACTCTGGTCTCATGATGCTCTTAGTGGAGTTTACAGTCAGAAATCCTTCATAATAATGTTAACTTCTCCAACAACTGGATTGTGTTGTGAAACCTCAACAGCAGTGATCCCCAAACTATGGCCCGCGGGCTGGATCCGGCCCGCCTCCACATTTGGTCCGTCCCCCTGAACAATACCAGAGAGCATTTAGATTTTTTTTCATATACCATATTCTCCGGACTATAAGCCGCTACTTTTTTTCCTAAGCTTTGAACCACGCGGCTTATAGCCCGGTGCAGCTTATATGTGGATTTTTCTTCAACCACCAGGGGGCTCTTTAGCAAGAAGTGAATCATTGGAAGTCAAAATTGGAAATAAATGAAGAAAGCGCCCATTAAAACGGAATTAGGTTTCAATAGGGAATTGAAATTTGAGAATGTTGTTGATCAGTTAAATAGCATTGAGGGGAAAAAGATTTTTTAATTTTTAAAATAATACTGGGATCATTATGAGAATTTGAGGTATAGATATTAGGATCCAGTAGATAGTAGTGCAACAACAATGGATGCAAGCCATCGTTGAAATCTAAAGAAGAAGAAGAAGAGCAAGAAGAAGACGACGACGCCCATTTTCATTTAGCACATGCTAGTAGCAGACACGAAGGATCAGCACTTTTACCGTTACAGTTACCGTTCGGAAACTACCGTTATCAGTTCAGTTAAATCTAAACATGGCAAATTTTTCTTTTTCAACCATAATAAAAGTGATATTCAATTGACCTTTTATGACTCAAATTTTGGGTGTCCGCCCCCCTCTGCTGCACGTTGCATTGTTGTGGAAAACCTAGAGCGGCAGAGATATCTGAGGCTTGTAGTCCGGTGCGGCTTATGGTCTGGAAAATACGGTATTTATTTCATAAATAGTGTTATTCCCTGGATTTTTTCTGTGAAGAACCCAGAGAGGGTTATTTGATTTTATTTGATTGTGCTTTCTGGAAAACAAGAATTTTTTTTTACTTTTAGGCACTCCTGCAATCATCACACTTTTTCTGTTACAAACTGACTCCGGCCCCCACCAGACAAGGGAAAAGTTATGTGGCCCTCACATGAAAAAGTTTGAGGACCCCTGCTCAATGGCATTGGACAGAAAGACGGGAATGATTCGGGTCTGGAAGATCAACCTGCTGAACGCTGAGAGTCAGAAGAAAGCATCTGCTTGGAATTTTGGAAGTGCCTCACGTTTTCCAGGCAGGATTCCTGTTGGCGCCCCTTTCTGGTGCCAGGGTGTTCAGCCAGATACACAAGCTGCTCATTGAACTGTATCCTGCTCACTTCCAACACACACCAACTCTGGGACTTGACCCAGTTGCTACCAACAACTATTACCCCTTTCTTCCCATGTCCACTCTCCCACGTCTATCCCTCCATCATTCTCCCACTTCCTCCAACAAATCTTTTCTGTTCAAACTGTGAAAAAGGAGTGTGTTAATTTACACTGTTTAGAACTCTTTTCACGTCCTCTGCAGTTTCCAATTGTTCCTGAGCGGGTGGGGGGTGGGGGGGGAGTGAGAGAGAGAGAGAGAGAAAGAGAGAGAGAGAAAGATATTTCTGGAAACCTGTTGGAAAACTAAATTCCTACAAATCAAGAACTCAAACTCACTCTACCTTTATATGACTTTAACAGAGTTGACTGTTCTACAAGTCTTTAAAAGGAAATATTTGTTGAGTTTTCCATGCCAAGTTGTCCTTTTGCATTACAATTTTTAAATTACTATTTCCAAGTTTTCCTCCAAGAGTTGGAAGCCTTGAATTTGACAACCAAATATTCAAAAAGAGAAAGAGTAATACAGATTAATCAGGTTCTTGACCTCAAAGTCTTAAACTGCCTCCTACACTTTCAGGATGGGTGGAGAGATCAATGGATGAATTTGGTCTTTGAAGAATGAACCATTTTCTCTTTGTACTGCTAAAAGTGTAGGTAGTAAAAAGATTAATTCTCAGGTGGATTCCTGTTGAGGTTTTCTGTAGAAATCCCAACGAGGCAAAGCAAAGAAGTAAAACGAGCAGTTTTCTAGAAAATCCAGAATGGGAAGGACTGCAAGAGAGAATCTTAAAAACTTTGCTTGTAAGCAAAGTTTTCAAGATTCTCTCTTTTTTTTATTCTTTTTTTTTTCATTTTCAACATTTTTTTTCATTTTCAGCACAAGTGCTGATAAACATGAGGTACTGAGAGTAAGCACTTTCCAAACTTTAAAGAATGGACAGACCTCTTGAACTGGGCTTCTTGTGGTTGTGGGTTTCTAGACAAAATCAGTCAGGTGAAAACATCCAGAAGAATAACCAGGGATGCACTAACAAATCAGCTCCTTAATTTTGTAAGATGATCAATTGGTCAACACTTAACTTGAAATCGATCTTATCAACCAATCTCATCTACCTCCACAAAGGTCCTAACATCAGACATTCCGTTCTTCTGCTCTGCCATGGGAGACAGCTGACTGACCTCTGTCACCAGGTCACATCTGACTGACCAAAGGTGAGTCAGATTTTTTTTGAACAGATTGGTTATTGGTCGGAAAACTGCAAATGGTGCACCCCTAGTATGACTGACTACTGGCTGTCTCTCCAATCCAAACTGAAAACACCGTACAAATTGCCAAAAAAGGAGTTACAAAGTTGGATTGGTTGGAATGAAGTTCTTAATGTAAACCAGCCACTTTGCTTTTAAGAACGAATAAACTTACAGACTCCTCCTGAGGTGGGAGTTCCATTGAGATTTTCTTGACAACTCCAGTTAGAAAAAAGATCAAGAGGCAGACCAACTGGATGCCTACTCAATCTGGACCTGGGAAGCTTTGATAGGAAGTACTGAAGAATGAATGGCTGAATGATGGTAGCTAGACAGATTACTTGAAAGGGAAATTCAGGAGTCACCATTAGTGGGGAACCAATCTAATCTGGGAATATCATCAGGTCTGCCAAGAAGCTTGAAATTTTTGATTGCTAGAATCAAAACTTTGAATACTACAGTACAATAATACTCTGTACTATCCAAAACTAGTCTGTGGAAAGACAGAGTACTATCTACAAAACAAATAAGATTGATGCAAGGAGGGACAGACTGGCCACTGGAAGAGATTTCTGTTGAGGTTTCCTGTCAAGTTAATCTTGGAAAAGGTTAAGAAGCAGATCTGTCAACAACTACGAATACAGTCAAAAACATTGGAACAGGTTTGATTTAGAGAAAGATGCAAATACTTGTCAAAATACCCCATCTCCAAACCAATCTTGGAGATTTCTAGGTAAATTTATATGGGGAAAGGGTGAACAAGTGGATCTAAAGGTCAGATTTCCCAAAGAGGAGAAAAAAACATTGGCAGACTGAATTCACCTAGATGGATGGCTGGATTTAACATAGTAATTCCTACACTCTAAATCTAAATAAAAGCACTCTCAATTTAGAAGTATATTTCAAAACAATTTTATATTTAAAAAAAATTAAAGAAAGAAAACATTTTTAAAAGCATTTAAATTGGAAATATCAAAAACTTAAACACTTCCTTTTTTTCTACTAATTGCCCTATTGGCAATACTGAAGTTAGACACTGAAGTTAGTTGAGTATAGACACTATAGTTGAGTAGGGGTTAGGGTATCACCTCTTGGATTCGTCATGGAACATTTTGAGATTTTCATTCAGTAGAACAGTAGAGGAAGAGGATGCCTGTTCTTCTGACATTCTGAAAGGAAATGTTCCACTTTCTGCTGAGCAACAGGCTTGTGGAAAAAAACAGTTTATCAAAACAAAAACTTCCAACTCAGATTGTGTGAGGAAAGGGGCAGGAATTAGGAGAAGGAGAAAGCAATGACTAGTGATGCAACAATCAGATGAATGAAAACACAACAGTAAGGCAGCGGGAGCTACAGATGAAGGTGGGAGAAAAAGGAAAGAAGTACACTGTGTTCTGAAACAGACAAGGGGCAGTGTGCGACAAAATCCCGTTAATACACGATGACTGCCGAGCGGAAAGAATGTTAAATCCTTTAGAATGGGTGAAGGAAAACGGGTAGAGAGAGAATAAGGGGGTAAATGGACTGAAAACAAATAAATGTGAAGGTCCAGTCCGAAGCCCCTTTGGCTGAGATTAGAGGTGGCCAGAGGGTTGACGGTCTGTCAGTTTGCGTTGGGAACCCCCCTCCCCGGAAAAATAAGCAGCTGAAGGGCTTTAATCTGGAACATGTTGTTCTAAAGTTCCCCTTTTCTGTTTATTTAGCAGATTGTTCTACTGTGGATTTATTTGTTCTTAATCAACTCTGGAACTCATAAACTACACACAAGGACATTTCTCATCAGCTTTCAACTGTACAAAAATACAACTCTATGAAGAAACCAAGGACATCTCTACATAGTTTTCTAAAACCAGACTGAATCATGAAAAATACAACAGAGATCAGGGTCACTGCAGCCTTGTATGGATTCTCTACAAATTCCACAATAATATTTTTTATGGTTTGCTTTACAAAATATACCATTCAACCAGAGATCTGCTCCTGTAATTAGTTTGGAGAGATCCCAGAAGCTCAACTGGTTTGACACAGTGACAGTTGGGAAGTTTTACCATTAGGATAGCACTAAGAGTTCTGTTGACTAGCTCAGGCAAGCCACACAAGTTCTTTCAACTGGCTCAGAAAAATTACACAAGAAACAAGTTTTTTTTACCTGGAAAGTTAGCTTTACGAGCTACGTTAGGTTCAGAGACTGTACCTAGTTCAGAGGTAACCCACAACACCATGGCCTTGTTCAGAGCAACCAAAGAACCAAATAAAATAAAACTATCTGGTTCAGAGTTCCCATATAGCCAAGATACCAGTTCCATTACCTTTAACTAGTCCGGACCAGCTCAATCAACTTTCATAACAGGTTCCAAGAGCAAACATCTCAAAGTACAAGGCGCCATCAAAGAGCATCTCTAGATTATAAAGGGAAATAAATCTAGAAACATGCCAAGTTCTTTGCTTTAGTTCATCAGGTTTTCCCACCTGATAGTCCACTAGACTTGGTTTTATTATGAACCAAAGTTGTAACATTTGTTCCATTTCCAGCTGCTGTGGTTCTCTTACACACCACACAAACCTTTTGGAAAAGCTACCCCCTTCCTGTGGAGGCGCTGCACCAAGAACCACATGTAAACCTCAGAAGAAGTCACTGAGTGCCACTTCCTTTTTCATAAAATGTAAACAAAAATAGAGTGGCATAACATTTTTGTGGTTGTAGGATTTGTCTTTAGTAAATGACCATGAGTCATTTCTCCCGCTTGTACTGGACTCTTGTGTTTGTTTTGATTGTATTCACTCAGAATGCCCTGCGCCATAGTCCGCTTCCTGCTTTTGGAGCGGTCTCTGGCCCATTTGCCATTCACAAATGCATTCAAACCACACCAGAATTCACGCAAGCCAAGACCAAGGGTTGTAGGTGGACCAGAATTTACATTTTTGTCTGCATTAGAGTTCAATTAAAGATTCACACCTCCCCAAATAAATCAGACTTTCTAGGCAAGTGAACTAAAGTTGGATTAAAGCGGGCTAAGCAGGGCTGATGGGAATGCGGGTTTGGAGTATTAGCATCAGTACTTTGTTTTGGTAGCTAAATCAGGTGACTGATTAATTCTAATGCTTTTCCATCCTCCATAGCAGTGTTTTCCACTGAAGCCAAATCTAACCTCGTCTAAAGTGCGACTTTGAATTCCCAGGTTGGTTAAATTTGGCACATACTGTAGGAAAAACAACAATCTTCACAAAAAAAGAGGGAAGGACTGAAAAATCTATGCCATTTAAGCTCTTTTGAATTAAGTTGTGATGTATGAATTATTCAATAAATCTCCTTGAAACTCCCCTTCTCTTACAACTGCTGAGCACTAGGACTGCAGCTTGTGTCACCCTGCCCTCATTTTGTTTCAGATCTTATCAGCGATTCACTTCACATTTTTCTAGCTGAAAAACGCTGTTGATTAACTGAGACGTCCAGCTGCTTGGATTTAAAAAAAGAAAATATTACGTTTAATCAGTGTATTGGGAGGGTTGAACTATCCGCCCTTTCCCCTTATATCCATCTGCAGTCAAGTTCCTCAACAGTGGCAATGCGGCAACTGGTGCCTTACGTCTCAACCCCCTCCACCCATCTGCTTCACACCTCCCTTTCTAGAGCCCCCTCCTGTGACGCCCCTCAGCTCACTTGGTTTAGTGTTTTTATCGCCCTGTGTTGTGGAGAGGTTGAAGAAACTGCAAAAATGGCAGCGAAGAGGGAAATCTCATATTTAAAACAAGGCAGAAGTCCAAAAAATGAGAAGGTGGGGGTTGGGGCACATCGGAGGTCTCATCATACATTTGCACTCAATAGCCCAGATCTCCTGAATTATAGCCAGACAAGTTCTCATCCTTCTCTGCAACAAGACAACCACCTCGTCCACATTTGGCTGCATTTACCAGAGAAGAAAAGGAGGGGAAGCAGAGAAGGAGAAGAAGGGGGTGCAGTGGGAAAGAGGGGGAATGTTGGATGGGGGCAGGGCATGGCTTTCATCTCATATGGGAGCAAGCAGCAGAAGCCAAAAAACTCAGGATGAGAAAGCATGAAGACATAGCCCAGAATGAGGAACTCCTTCTTCACATCTCCCGCCAGACCGGCTGGATCTTGTCCCCCCGCCACCACCTGCTTCTCCGTCTCCTCATCCCCACCGGGGGTAAATTTGTATTCCGCAGAATGGCAGGGTGTGGCGGCAGAGATCAGTTTCATCTTATGGCGATTCAAGTTTATGGAAAACGGACAGCAGTCGGTTTTGATGTAGCAGGATGGTCAGAGAAACTATCTGAAGGATGGAAATTACACCTAAAGACAAATTTAAGTCAAGGAGAAACACTAAACTGGGAAATTTCATTAAAATAAAATTAAATAACGTTTTCGTAACTGTTTGTTTTCCTCTGTATGCTGTAAATAATCAATACTATAGAAAAGCAGTCATGGTCAGCCTCCTTACAAGGAGAGGACTCCAGACAAGTCTGACATTAAGCAGAACAGACAAAAAAAGCTGCAAAAGGAATACACAAACTAAATCACCTCAATGTTTCAGAGAAGTAAAAGGGAAAAAAACTTGTAGAAGTAAGACTTGCTACATTTTAGGCGTCATCTTCCACGTTTAGCAGCTACTTTCAACATTTTTCACTTGAAAGGAGCACCAAAAGTTTTGCCCTCCACGCTTTACGCCCGTTATTTTCTCAATGGTAACAGCTTTTACTTCCACTAAAGCAGACAAACTTTGACAGCCAAAGGCGGCGGAGAACATCCCGTTATGTAACCCGACACCGAGCAGTTTTCCCAAGGAGCATCTCTCCTCCTTTTCGGAAAAACACGAAAACTTCTCAAACATCTCCAGCAGGCATCGCCTCAGACAGCCCCAAATGTGCTCAGTTTGAGGAGCTTCTATTCACCGAGGCTTAAAACACGGAAACAGCGGGCATTTACACAAAATGCAGCTTATCTTTCAACGCGGTGGTCTCCACCTTCTTTTCGATCAACATCGATTTACAGACACTTGTTAGAATGTTGTTTAAACTTTTAAACTGCCCGTTTATGAACAGATCCGCCTCGTTTTTCTTAAAAAGAAAAAAAATTATACTCACCCCTCTTCCCATGGTTGCTAAGATTATTTTTTCTCCTCTTCAAGTAAAATTGGTCAAATAAAACTCCGCCTTAAAAAAATTTGTACAATAAAAAAAATCTATCAAAATAAAATGAAATCTTGGATGTGCTCTGTATTTGTTTTATTTTTATTATTATTATTATTATTTAATCTTCAGCACGTGTCACTCCTTCTGAGCACACATCCCGCGAACCGCCGCGGCAGAACCTCTTATAGTCTGCGTTCCTTCCATTATGACGTCGACACCATTTGCCATGGTAACCCCCACGGAAAAAGGCGGGGCTTCCTCCATTTTCTTTTTTTAAATTTTAAAACCATGCAACACACGGTACGCATAACATCATACCATGTACTACTGCGAATTTCAGAAGAAAATACAGGTTCGGGTTTTTATTTTCAATATTTGTTAGAGAAATAATTGCTCACAGCTTGAGCGATATTCCAGTTATTTATTTCATTCGAAGGGCTAATTCAAAGATTGAATAAATACAAACTCTATACCAAAAAAATTCAATACAGAAAATTCAACATTAAAGAAGGCAGCTGACTTGGAATGCATCGTAGCTGAAATAGCTGATTGGTCAGAGATCTGAATCAAATATGTGAATGGAAAGTTGAGTGGAAGAAAAAACTGGGTTTGACAAAGCTGTTAAAAAGACAGGGGTAATCACAGATATGAGAAGAACCAAATCCTGTCCAAGATTCTAGGGACGGTCTGACCATAAAGAGTAGAAGACTGTTGCTGATTGGTCCAAACTCTTCTTGTGAGATTTTCAATATTTGTGACTATTTATTTTTACAGCATTTTCAAACAAAGAACATAGGACAAAGTGATTTAAAGCCAAAGTGACTACATTAATTTGAAAAAAGAGACCCTTTTGCCATCTAATAACCTCTAATAACCCATAGATTGCTTTTGGGTGTGTGCATGTTTTGCTAATTGGTTGTAAAAAACTAAAACCTTCAAACTAAAGTGTTTAGTTGATGTGTTTTAAAATGACAATAAATCTTAAATAGACATGAGATGAAAATGGGTAAAACAAAATTTTACTAGATTTTTATTTAAATGTCACACTATTATATTCTCCAAACACCAACTTGTACTACAGTATTCATGACATCATTGCCCATATATGGAAACATCCGAGATATATGACAAAAACTGCAGAAGTTTAGAATGTAGATCTACATTCTAAACTACATTCTACATTCTAGATGGTCACTGAATGAGGTGGATGTCTAGGAACAAAATAACTGACAGATGTTTTGTTGGTGACTTTGTTTTTATTATTTTACCCATAAAAAGTAAATTAAACCATTTTTATATATCCATATTTATACCAATAACTTTCATGACAAAAATGTAAAACAATGACCTGCATTTCAATTTAATACATGCAAAACATGCAAAAGTTTAAAAAATTTAGATTTAGATCTGTAGTTTTAAATATGAAGGTTCAAGTACTAAGCATGCACTATGGATGGAAACACTAAATATGTCCATCCATCCATTTTCTTTACACCCTTGTCCCATAGTGGGGTCGGGAGGGTTGCTGGTGCCTATCTCCAGCTAACCTTCCGGGCGAGAGGCGGGGTCACCCTGGACAGGTTGCCAGTCTGTCGCAGAGCATCACAAAGATACACAACCATGCACAACACTAAATATGTAATTTAAGATAAAAAAATGTCTATGGACCTTGCTTTGTGCATTGGTGCGCAGACATGTTGGAACAGGAAGTGGCCATTCCCAAACTGTTTACACAAAGATGGGAGTTGTACACAAAACAATGACACTTATTTCGTAGTAAAAACATTCTAAATATTTTAAGTATCTCTAAGTAGGTTAAACATTCATTGTTGTTTTTGCTATGTTTTATGGAGCAGACAATGAGTGTTTTTTGCTAACCATAATGGTCTGGTCCTAAGATGTTACAGAACCCCAAATTTCAAGACACATTCATTAAATCTACACTTACCTGTCTCTTTTTGGTAGGTAAACCAATTTAATTTCTCGTTAACACAGTTATCATATCAACCAACCACACAGCAGAAGCAACTCCATATGTTCAGGCATCTAAATGTGGTAAAGATGAGGAGTCAAAAACTGTGCATCAGACTAGGGGAACACTTGTGTGGCTAAAAATCCCTGGACAATAATGTTTGATACACCTCAAGCCACTTGGTAGCAGCTGAATACTGCTTGAATACTCAGCAGTATTCAAAAAATACTGCTGAGTATTTTTTGAATGCCTGAGTGTAGTTACTGGCTATTTTCATCCCTTAATGTGTGATCCTCTCAAATTGTTTTCAGTAACCAGTGGCCTCCACAGTCTACAGGTCTCTAGCACCAGAGCATCTTTGCAATTGGAGGAATGGAAAATGGAGAGAATTATGAATATGTAGCTGAAAGAGCTGTTATTATGGCGATAAGGACAGGAATCTGAGAAATTCTTCAGAGACCATGCGGAAACAATGCCACAAAGACATTTCTGAATGACCAATGAGTGCGATTGGTCTAAAGGTGGGCTATGGTTGCTGTTTATCAAACAGAACAACTGCTTCTCTTCTGCTGACAACAAAATTCTCTCAGGATTATATTAAAACTAGAATAGGTAAAAAAAAACTGCCAGGAAGACAGTTCAGCCAAAACACTGTCACCATGCATACACCTCTCCCGGCCGAACAGCTGGGTGCGCAGACACCTCCTTCCCCCTGCTGCTTTGACAAGGTTGTTGTGTGCTGATAGCGGGCAACTAACTTCTGCAACCTCTCAGCTTCTAAATCCAGAGTGGGTAAGGCAGACTTAGCCCTGAAACACAGAAGACGCACCACTCAGTGTTTCTTAGCCAGTAGGTAATATTGCTTTCTATAGGCTCCTATTAGCTCTAGAGTCCCCTGAACGTGTCCTTCTCTTTGCGACCCTTTAACACATTGCAAATAGCTGTAGTATACCTGACCCGAGGACCCTCTCTACAGTGGTTAAAGGATCCATGTTGAGGGGACACATTGATAATCAACTGGTTTGTTCTGTAGTACGGTACAGCAAGGCAGCAGCAATGCCCTTGTAGCTATTTGCATGTGTTCCAGAAGCTCTTAAATCGTTTGATCCCTCAGTACAAATGAGAGATTTAGGCTTTCATCCCTGGATCTGCTGTAAGCCTGAAACAAGACACATTCTGTCACTTGTTGCATTTTGCATGGCTAGCGGCAAACTTCTTGAACTCTACAGTTATTTTTTGAAATTGCCAAGCAAATCTTGCATCGCCATCCACTCCTGCCTACTACTTCTGACAAGTGACCTTCTTGGACAGGTCGAGCCCACTGCCACAGTGCTATTGTCTCCTGATGGGAAGACGTGCCACTCAGCATCGGCCTCTCTCACATGTAGTCAGGCAGCCTTGAAGAGCTTGACAAGATAAACCAAAGATAGATCAAACGTCCAAAGGAAGACTTCACTGCTTCTGTTTTCTGCAGACATGCTGATTTCTTTGGTTCTGCGCAGAAAAAGCAGGAGTAAACACATAAAACAACAGGTGGGCCTGAAAGACAGATGGACACGCACCAGAGATGCGACTGCATTGTGTGCACAGGCTCACCTACATGCATCTGCATGCAGACGTAAAGAAACCTTTCTGTTTTTGGGTAGTCAAGCATGTGGCGTAACTGTAGCACGTGTCGCCGGCGTTCTTCTATAAATGGCCCAGATTTTATTTAGATGTTCAAGAGAGGAGAGAGAGTGAATTCTCAAATAGGGTTGCGATGGCAACAAGCACGTTCAGTGGGGGCGAGGCGGGGATTATGAGGAGCGGGGGGGAGGGGGGCTAGGTTGGGGTGGAGGAATGATAATGTTGGTGTCTGCAATCGTTTTCCTTCAAAATGAGAGAAGATAAATCCAAGAGCTGCGTTTTGTGATTTCACTCCACATTGAGAAAATTGAGGAAACTAGAGAAGCCAATAAATCTGCTGATCTCCTGCTCCCACTTCTTCCCTTCCTCTTTATCACATCGACTTGCTTCCTTCACCATCCATCAACCTCATTCTCTCCCTTCCGCCTGTTTTCCTCCGCATCCCTCCATCCTTTTGTCTGCAGATTCTTCTTGCCCGTCTTGCAGCAGCTCCCTCTCCAGTGAGGGAGAGAAATCTGATTGGCTGCTGGGAATATTCCATCTTCCACAAATGGAAATCTGAACGGTTTTGAGGGATACTCATCGTAATGGCTCAAGTGTTTTCCCCTCAAGTATGTGAACAGTGAGGCCAACCATCTGCTGGCAGGTTGGTATGATGATGGAATACTATCTGTGTAGGTGAAGAGGAGGAGAGGGGCGTTCATAATGAGCATGGTAAACACAGGAGGAGATAGCCAACAGCGGGCTCACTTCATTTTCACTCAGGGGCCTCTTTGCATTCGCGGTCAAATGAGCAATCCATTACAAACACCATTGTGGCACACTGGCCCTTCAGATAATAGACACAAACAGACACACTCTCTGCCGACAGGCCATGGAGGAGAAAGATAAATGGACAAAAGAACATTTTGAACACATTTATGAAAAGAATCTGTTCCAGACTCAAATATGCAAACTTTGAAACTTTTAAATAATAAATATGGACAGATGGATAAATCAATAAACTGATGGATGGATGGAACAAAAAGACGAGTGACTTCAGAGTTTAGTTAAGGACACGTTTTATTGGAACAACAAATAAATTAAGAGACTCTTAATTTATCCATGCTTTTTCCCTTTGTGCTTGTTGGCTGTGGCGTTTCAAACAAATATGTAACATTGCAGCAAATAAATGATGAAATATGAGTTTTCTTTTTCTTCTGGCCCGACTCAGTAGTATGTCTCCAGCTCCACCCAACCTACAAATAGAGTAGACACAATTAACTAAACTTTGTTTGGCCTTCAAATTATACAAGTTTTACAGTCCCTGTTGGCCAGCCTCTGACTGTAAAACTTGTATGATCCTTGATGTGGTATGTCAGTGAGTTAAAGAATAAAAACCTTACTAGGAAGAAAAAATTATCCTAAATTAGAGGCAATGTCGTCAGACTTTTAAGATGATAATATCCTTGAGGAACAGGAGACACTTTGGCCTTTTTTTACAATACAGCAAGTAAAATATTGATCATTATTTAGAAAGGACATGACTAGATGGGTCTGACCTCATCTAAATACATAATGGAAAAGAGGAAGACATTTATAGAGATTAGAATATGCCCTAAATCCACATTTTATCTTAATTTGTTGATTCGGTTTTAATGATTTGTGCTTTTATGAGAGCAACAACTGCTCCATCATATACAAAGATGCTTCAAAATAATATAAACATTCACATCGGTATAACTTTTCCAAATTCAGTCATGCCACAACAAGAAATCTCAGGCTGATTTCTTTACAGTACCACTCATAGGCAAAATTACTGCGTTCCAATGGAGAACAAGTGACTAGTTAAAAGAACCCCAAGTCGTTAACCTAGTAACGCAAAGCTATTGGGACACAGGGCAAGAGGCGGGGCGGGGGGCGGGATCAGGGTCAAACATATTTGTATGGGTGGGGCTTGGTACCTGCTGATAACTGTTTGTATTTCTATTTTTTTTTACTTTTTGTGATAGATCCAAACAATAAATCCTATTAGATCCTCTCCATGCTTTTCCTCAGCATGGATAGGAAGCTGGTCAGAGCTTCCTATCCAGCTCAGGATAGGACTTTGTACACAGTTCAAAGTCTGTACTGTGCAATCACCCCTTCTACTCTGAAATCCTGAAATAAAATTGAGTATAGCCTTCTGAAGAAAACAATTGCAAAAGAAGACACACTGGCAGGATAAGAGGAACATGGAACTTTTTGGCAGTATGGTGGTGGCAGTGTCATGCTGTGGGGATGCGTCTCTTCAGCAAAAACAGGAAAGATTGTTAAAGCTAAAGGTCCTGCAGGAGTAAACAACCACAGCTGCAGCAGGATGCTCTGTCAGCTGGACTTATTTTGATGTGCTGATGTGAGAGGCTAGCGGTGCACAATGATCAGAGCCGTGGGGCTCAGATGTAGCGCCTCTGTCAAACAAACAAAGAAAGCAGTAAAAGAAGCAGCTGAATCAGAACCAGGCCCTGCATACAGTTCCTACTGAGCCTTGTGAATGGAAGAGGGCACTAACAATGGCCGGGTTGAGGGTTCAACTCCCACAGGGGGCTGCCGCCATCTGCTGAAGTTTACTTGTGTGTTTGCCATTATGGCTGCAATATTAGACACAACTAGAGCCAGGACTAGAAGGTAACCAGTTTCTCCTCATACTGAGGGTTTGTGTAAGTATGAAAACTAAAGGTCTTACCTCCTGGGCTGCGTCTGAGGATATATCTTCTAACTTCATCATAGAGGAAGATGAGGAAGGAGTATGGGAAGGCACAGAACCACCAAGCAGGCCTGAGGTATTACAGATGGAGAGTGAAAATTAAAACCAGAATGTGACAAAAAAACAACAAAGCACAGATCAGAGTTTGTTCCAGCAGAAAGATAAGAGGAAGGAAGAAAGATGCTAAATAATATGAAGGAGTCATGAGTTATTGAGCCTGATGTGTTCTCCCTGCTTTCTGTTTTTCCTCAAAGGATCTCATTAGAACTAAAGCTCTTCATCCTGCCTCAGAAGTGAAAATTACTGGAGCCAAGACATAATAGCCACTACTCTTAGTTAAAATCCAGCCCTGGAAAACAAGCATGGATTTTTCCATTGATTTTCCTGAAAAACAGCATTATTAGTGATCAGACTTCATAACAAATTGTAATTAAGAACAGGGAAATGGATGAAGCCATAAATGCAGAAGAATGCTTGATTGAAACAAAGTGTGTGTGTGTGTGTGTTTTACTCACTTAAGAGGGTACATTCTGAGGGCCACATCCATGCCTGGACAGTATGACAGGAAAGCAGCCAGAGCTGTCTCCTCAAAGAGTCCGAAGATCAGGATGCGGTTCCTGTTGGGAGAAAATAGCATATCCAAAGGTTTTATTCCATTTTTAAGTTTTAAAAGAATCAGTTTCTGGTCTTTGGTATGACCTGAGGATAATTATTAAATGTCTGCAATATTCCAGCTAAAGCTGTTACATAACTGATAATGAAGTCAAATATGCTACTTTTAAAATAAGAAATAAATTCAATCCAGTGGTGGGCACTGCTAACTTAGCTGCACTAACCCTGAAGCACTCTACCAGCATGGCATTTGAAGAAGCTAATGCTATATATCAACCAACACTGTATTTAGGGGAAGCTAATGCTAGAGCGCTAAATTGCACATCCACCTCAAGGAGAATGACAGGAAGCTCTCAAAACAATTTTTATCAAAAATTTTCCATGGATTTCTTTAATTAAAACATCTGGTAGTTTGTCCATGTAATTATTAATCTTTTGTATACCACAATTGTTTATTTGTTGTCTACTAGCCATTTGCAAAATACAGTAAATTAGGGCATTATAAATTAGGAAAAATTAACTTACGATAAGCTCAGTACGTTTAACATTTTTAAATTTAGTAAAAGCTTCGCTATTAGCATATTAACGCATCTGTAGAAGTGTACCCATCAAAGCTGTAATCTCTGTTTTGTCTTTTTTTTAGCTGCAAAAAAATACCAACACACTTTTATAACATCTACGCAGTAAAGCAAACACCTAACATGTCATTTGTATAGTATTGTGTTCCCTGACAATGACTGCCAGTAAGTATTTATAGAGATAAAACAACAAAGGGCCAAGAATGAGCCTTGTGGGATCCCTCGAGTAATAGAGAAACAAAGCCTAAGCATGATTTTAATAAACGTTTTTTAATAAAATCCTGCTTTTAATAATGATTTAACAGCATCATTATTCAAATGAGACTAAACACATAGACACTATGTGCTTAGAGACTACGTGTTTAGTCTCTGGATTTCAGTGGCTTTAGTCTTAAGTAGGAGCAAAATCTACGTACTTCATTCCTTGCTGCACAATAGAGTTCCTCCTGGTTTTACATATGATCAGATCGGCCCACTGGACGATCACAATACTGGTGAAGAAAGCTGTGTGGCAGGTGAACTCAACGATCTTTCTTCTCTCGTATGTCTGGAGCACAAAAAAGAAGGAGAAAATTAATATGAGCTCAAACCATGGCTGTTCAGACAAACTTGATCAAGGAGACTGACCCATTGCTGTCCATAGCTGTCTTCCAGGTCATTTACAAATTTGTCATCCCAGAGGACTCTGATTCCAATCAGGTCCATGGGGAGGAAGCCATTTTCAGCCAAGATCACAAAGTATGTAAAGAACCCAGCTGTGGCCTGCATCATACCTAATGAGAAGGAAAACAGCTATTAAAATTATGCCTTCAGTAGATAAAGATTCACAAATATGTCAAGGTGACTCAGGTTATTACCAATTTGTCCATAGGCCATGCTAATAAGCCTCTCGTTCACCAGTTTGTCTGTTTTGGGGTTTCGGGGCTGTCTCTTCATGATGTCGCTCTCAGCTGCTTCATAAGCCAGGGAGATGGCGGGAACCTGGAAGAGACAAAGAAACTTGTAGCTTCTAAAACAGGCATCTTGATCTCTTCAAACCTACAAAGTTCCTAAAGAACACACCATGTCTGTTCCCAGGTCGATACAGAGGATGGTGACAGTGCCCAGAGGCAGAGGGATGTTGGCGATGATGAAGAGGAGGAAGGGTGAGATCTCAGGGATGTTACTGGTCAGAGTGTAGGCGATGGATTTCTTCAAGTTGTCAAAGATCAGACGGCCTGACCAACCAACATCCTGGTTAATATTCTCAGGCTGGAACAAGCAAAACCTAACTTTACATGTTTTCGCTCATCTTACCCTCTTCCACTCCGGTAACGATGGAGGCAAAGTTGTCGTCCAGCAGGATCATGTCAGCTGCCTGCTTGGACACGTCGGACCCAGCAATTCCCATGGCGACGCCGATGTCGGCTTTCTTCAGAGCTGGAGAGTCGTTGACGCCATCACCTGTCACAGCCACAATGGCTCCCTGCAGAGGAGCCATTGAGAGGAGATCATGTGATGCCCAAAGATCATGTGATCTTTGGGCATGTGAAAACATGCCCATAGATCCGTGATGATATCTACGTTGCCTCAGACCCGCTGACACTCACCTGCCTCTGGCAACCCTCAACGATGATCAGCTTCTGCTGGGGCGATGTTCTGGCGAAGACAATTTCTGCGTGGTGCTTTAAGATCTCGTCGATCTGTTCTGTCGTCATGTCTTTGAGCTCACCGCCGTGAACAACGCAAGCTTTGGCATCCCTGTTGGAGAAATCACAACCAGATTTAGCTGATTTCTTAGATTTAAAACTCAAAGTTCAAAGATCTGTTGAACATTGGAAAAGTGCATTCAACTTCCACTGATGGTCTCTCAAGCTAAAGTTGCTGACAAAGTAGCAAAACAGCAAGCTCAGACTCACACTCAGATTTATTTGGCTTACAGTGAATTAATTGTAAAAGCCTTTTTGGCTAAGCGCGCTTCGTGCGGCTTTGATAGCCAGCAGTGCTAAACTTGATGATTATTATTGCTGATTTTAGAACTACAAGTGGAATATTGATTAATAAGAGGACTGACCTGGGGTTGACTTCTGAAATCGGAACGTTCAGGCGGGCGGCAATGTCCTCAACGGTCTCATTGCCTTCAGAGATGATGCCAACACCTTTAGCGATGGCCTTGGCTGTGATTGGATGGTCACCTGTCACCATGATTACCTGAAAGGAAGGAGATTGAAGGAAAAGTTGAAGCTATATCTCTTTTTCCAACCTAACTGAGTCAAAAAAGAGAACTGAAAGCACCTTGATTCCTGCACTCCTGCATTTGCCCACAGCGTCTGGCACAGCGGCACGTGGTGGGTCAATCATGGCCATGAGGCCGATGAAGCACAGGTTCTCAGTCGGGAAGTTCACTTCTTCAGTATCAAAAGCAAAGCCATCTGGGAACTGGTCGTCAGGCAGATGGAAGTGGCAGAAACCTGAAGAAAACAAAAATGTTCATATGAACGCGCAGCTCTCTCCTTGTATTGTTCAACAGAATTGATCTTTACCGAGAACTCTCTCTCCTAAACCTCCCAGCTCCACGTAGGCGTTCTGGAAAGCATCCTTCATCTCGTCATCCAGAGGTTGCTCCTTGCCCTGCAGCACAATGGTGGAGCAGCGGTCCAGAATCCTCTCTGGGGCTCCCTTCATCACCAGTAGGTGCTTGGTTTCTCCAGGAGTTGTGTTCTTGTGGACGGACAGCTGTTGGAGAAGAAAAAAGCTGAACCCAAGAGCCACCAATGTTTTATGCAAAAGCCTATAAAATAAAATGTTCAGAAACAGGATGATGATAATAAAAAGACTGAACCACTTTATCAACTTAAATTTTTACACATTCTGTTATGCAGTACTAAGAAGCAGTATATTTTATTTGGCTCATAGACCAACCCAAAATAAGGAATGGTGGATAGGAAGAAGGAAGGAAGAAACCAGAGCTACAGTGAAGCAGGTAGATAATTTACACCTGAGGGATGGTTTACCTGGTATTTGTTGGTTGAGTTGAATGGAATCTCAGCGACCTTGGGGTACTTCTCTCTCATGTCCTTAACAGAACCGCAGCACAGCTCAATACACTTGAGCAAGGCAGCTTCTGAGGCGTCACCAGCCACATTTCTCTGTGAGTTGAAGTACAAGAACAAGACAAGAATGCTAAATTTGAAATAGAGGGTGGGTCATAAGTGGGTCACATAGGAGAATGTAAAATGTACATTTCTTTTATATTTCAAATACCCAAGAAGATGCGTTGACAAAAGAGCAAAGAATTGAAATTATACTGATGGCTGGCTCGGGAAGCAGTCGCATGGTTGCATGAAACATTAACAGAAAACATGGAACGAGCATCACACACAACACTGTGGCAAAACTTATTTGCAAGTTTCAAAAAACTAGAAATGTTGCAGATCAACCACGAAGTGGTCCAAGGCGTGCAGCGATTGCACAGAGTCCCACAAAAATAAAAATGGTTGTCCAATATAAAATGTTTATTTTTTCTATGTATGGAAACTTTGGCCCACCCTATATATCACTGATAAAAGTAGAATATCCTCAGGCACACTGGTATTCCTGGACTTTAATAACACTAAGCGCTTCCAATGACACTCTCTTGTTAAGTGTGGCTGCTCTACCAGTTTGTTGGATCCTAAAAGCCCCTTGCCAAGTCATAACTCTGCCATGCTTTACACATTGTCATATTATTTCTGATAATGCTGAAAATGATAATTCAACAAAAGCCACTCAGGTTAACAACGAGACTCAGAGATGTCTATATGCTACACCAGCTCTTCACCTTGAGGATGGGAATGTTGTTCTGCTCGGCCAGGAAGACGGCTCGGTTGCAGAGTCCGGCGATCCTGGCCAGAGACGCCCAGGTGGCCGAGCTCCGGTCAAACGAGGTGCCACTCTGGTTCTCAGTGGTGTCAGCTTCGTGGATCTGGTTGTCAAACCACATGTGAGCCACGGTCATCCTGTTCTGGGTCAGGGTGCCGGTCTTGTCGGAGCAGATGGTGGAGGTGGAGCCCAGAGTCTCCACAGCTTCCAAGTTCTTTACCAGGCAGTTCTTCTTGGCCATACGCTTGGCAGTCAGAGTCAGACACACCTGGAAACAAACCAGATCGATCAAAACTGATGGAATATTCTTGAAGATTATTGGATAAGAGGACGAAAAGACTTGTAGACTCACAGTGACGGTAGCCAGGAGACCTTCTGGAACGTTGGCCACAATGATACCAATGAGGAAAATGACGGCCTCCAGCCATCCATAGCCAAGGATGAGGGAGAGGATGAAGAAAGACACACCCAGGAAGACGGCCACGCCGGTGATGATGTGGATAAAGTGCTCAATCTCAATGGCAATCGGAGTTTTTCCTCCCTCCAGACTGGAAGCCAAGGTGGCAATGCGACCCATAACGGTTCGGTCTCCGGTGTTGATGACAATTCCTCTGGCAGTTCCTGAACATCAAGAAGGAACATTACAGTTTCAGGATATTGTCCAGCTATTTTTTTTAATGTCTCCAAACTGCACATCCCCCAAAATATCCCACCTACATTTATCACTTTACATTTCTAAGGGCATGAGTACCTTCAACACAGTTGGTGGAGAAAAAAGCAATGTTTCTGGTCTCCAGCGGATTGTCGTTGGTGAATTCTGGGGATCGGGTCTGGGGTTCTGATTCACCAGTAAGGGAGGAGTTGTCCACCTGAAAAATAAAGCAAAAAATAAAGTTGTTTTTGTTATGCCATGTTATTGGGACAATTGAAAATTTCTGTGTTATAAAAGCAGCTCAGGTATTTCTGTATATATAGAGAGTTTATGAGCTTTTAATTGAAAATATAAGTCTCCTCACCTCCTTGGAGAATAGATACTTGCTCAAACTTGTCCATATTTACACTCCATGGAATTTTGAAATAGCTTTTTAGACTACTTTAAATAAAATATGGTTGGCCCTACAACAAAACTGTAAAACTTTAGTAGGACTGAAACCAAACAGAAAACCTGAGTTGAAACACTAGAGAGAACCTGGTACTGTGGGAGCCAGAGGTCTGGTCAACGATCCCTCTCTGTATGTCTGAACCTTTTAATTAGTTCTAGAACCAGTTGAAGTGGTGTACATACACCAAGGTTGCCTATAATTGTTCCACCAGTAATCTATACGTAGACTGATGATACCAACCTTGCAGCCATGAGCAGAGATGATCCTGAGATCAGCAGGAATCCTGTCTCCACCCTTCACTTCCACCAAATCTCCGGCCACCACATCCTCAGCGTTGATGCTCTTCTTCTCCCCATCACGGACAACCAGGGCTTGCTATGATACAAAAGAAAGGTTTGAAGTAAGACCTAGTGTAACGACAAGCTGCCACAGGCCTGTGGAAGCAGGAAGTCTCACCTGTGGGACAAGGTTCTTAAAGGACTCCATGATCTTGGAGCTCTTGGCTTCTTGGTAATAGGAGAAGCAACCAGTAATGATGACGACAGCAGACAGCACAATACCCAAATACAACTGTAGGAGGACAGATAGGACGCGTCATTTAGTTTCTGGAGGACCAGGAAATGACTGTCGAGGACAGTAAGAGAAATCTTCTTACATTATCGTTTGCTGGTTCATCTTCTGCAGCAGCCTGAATACCATAAGCGAGGAAGCAGAGGATCGCCCCAATCCACAGCAGCATAGAGAAACCACCAAACAGCTGGACGAGAGACCAAGACAACATTCAAACAACCATCTCTACCGCATGCAAACGCTAATCTAAAAATATATTAGCATCCATTTAAATTGTGCCAAGTCTGTTGTTAGCTCTCACCTGCTTGCAGAACTTCACCCATTCGGGTGTGGTTGGGGGAGGTGTCAGGGCATTTGGACCATCTCGGGCTAGAATCTCTTTTGCTCTGGAGGCAGAAAGACCCTAAACAGACATAGTGTGAAATTAGCATTTAAAGTCTCTATGGCAGATTGATATAAAGTATTCTATTAACCAGATGGTGGATTTAGATTCAGGTTTGACAAAAGTCACATTTAGCCTTGTGAGGTTAAGACATCTAACCAGACATTTCTCTAAGCAGATATAGTCAACTCAGTCAATAAGGATGGTGTTCCTGATGGATTGAGTCTTTGCTTTGAGGAAAACTCACACAGACCAAGTTTTAACAGATGATCAGGCATTTAGCCTCTGTGGAGTTGTATATTGCACAACGAAGACCATAAAAAGTCTCCTGAAATCAAAAAGGAGCTGCAAAGCTTACCTTTTTTGTGCAATGCCACAATCCCATTGCAAAATAGGTTTTATCATTTGGGTTAATAGACACTTTGGTAAATCTTCTGCCCATTCACCACATTGCTACTCTGCAGGATAATTATATGAAAGTCTGCTCCGGCACGGCTGTGTTTGTCTGCCTGAAGCTTGTACTCTGGCCTTATCTACCACTGTGAATCCTGATAAATCCTGTGTGTAGAGAGCTCACCCTTGATAGGTCTGTGCCATATTTTCTGTGAAGTTCATCCAATGTCAGTTTGTGATCATCCTATGGAGGGAGAGGAAGAAATAAAAAAACACAAAGAAGAGAGAATGAGATTGACAGACATTGCGTCAAACAGGCTGAAATCCCTGTCATTTTAAAACCGCAGATATTATCTCCTCTGAGGATTAAAGAATGTGTTGACGTGGCCTCCAGGGAACATAAAGATGACAAAACAGAATTGCCCATCTGATCCAGATTATGGATGCATGAGGGAACGTACAGTGATTTTTAAGATTAGTCAAACATTTGAGTAAAACTAGTGTGCAGAGGATTGTGAAACATGAACTGCAAACAACACAACAGAACATTCAAATCATTTTGGCTTATATAGCAACTCATCCTCCATTTTAAACCAACATGTGGAAAAAAGTTTCATGTTGCTGTGGTTTCTCTAATTGAAAAAGCAAAGTGTTTCTGCAAATGAACAGTCAGAGAGGCTGACACATTCATGTGCCCACACTGAGGTTTTTTTTTGTTTAATAACGCCCACAGCGGGTGAATGAAAAAAAATTCTTCCGATGTAACTTGGATGAACTGCAATCTGATTGACTCAATCACTAAAGTTTTAAACTGTTTGTCGACTACTGGATGACTCAAGTCCTCTCACATTCCCTAAAGAAGAAGAACATGAGCACATTTGCACAGTTATTCCCATCCCCATCAACATTTGGCATTATACTAAGCAAGCATGTCAAATGTGCCATGGACAATATATTATCACATGCTCCAAAAGTAGCGCTGCGTTTTTTCCCCCTTCTCAACGAGGACATCTCTCGCCTCGTCTTCTTTCATGTTTCGGCCTCGTTTTGATGTTATTTGGATGGCTGACCACAAGCTCTCAGATAAATCCTGGGTTGGAAATTCCTGCTGCTGTTTAAATAAATGAAGCCACTCTATTTTTAGCAATCAATCATTTCTGCTCAGACTTTGCCACATGTAGTCAAATCAAAGGCTGCATAATGTTGCTATGGAAATAGCCTCCATTGTCTTTACTGGACTTTGATACCTCTAGTTAATTGTATGACTGGGCAATAATCATTAACATGTCAGCTGGATGTGCTTCTCCAGAGACCCGTCTGTGCTTTTACTGCTGCTCTGTAAGCCGCCATTATTTAACCACGGATCAGACCTGAAGCATTGGAATTACTAATACATGACGGTAAATCATTTAAAGCGTTTATTTGGACTGAAAGAATTTCTGCATCTCCAAGGGAACATTAAAGCTGGGGCATGGCGTTAATTGCAGTGAATGATATGCTAGATTGGAAAGATCAGAGGAGATTGGCGATAGCGTTGCCATGACATTAAGATGTCCTTCAGCTTGAGGCAGGACTTTGAGATCTAGTTAAGATGTTCAAAGGACGATAACCATTAATATGTCACCAAGATGAGAGTTTTATTACCTTATAATTCAGAATAATGCCTGCAGAAAGACACTGGGCAAGTATTAGTCTTGGACACTTTGTAAAATAAACAGAAATGACTGCACCTTCCATTTAGATATGTCTAATGTTCAAACATAGTTGGGGTTAATCAAATGATCTAACCCAAAATGGCTTTTAAAAACTGTACACATTGAATACATTAAGAGTCAAATATCAACTTATTTTTGTTTACAACCTTTGGTGTTTGAGTACATTTAGAAATGACTAAAAATCTACTTTAATTAGTTGACTATTGATATCTAAAACGTTTTGGTTTTATTAGTTGATTGAGAACAAATTCTCATTCTCAACAATCTGTTTAGATCACATGTTCCAAGCATTGTAATGCTGTGCAAGTATAAACCAGAATATCATCCAGTAGGAAACAGAAAAATATAATGGAACAGAAAAAAAATCACAATCATATTCATACTAACTAAACATACTATGAGACACGTAATATATCAAGGTATATTGATCATGAACTATGGTTTTCATTGAGATGGTATTGATTTAAGTGTACTGACCTTCAGTTTTTTTGGGGTTTTTTTTTTGCAAATTGTTCCAATCACTGGGTGAAGCTAAATGAGACAAATTTGCCTGATGATGTACAAACTCTTGATCACTGTGGTGATGAATTTATTAAATTGTGAGTATTGTTGGAAATCTTGAAGGTATGTTCATAATTAAGCAAAAGAAGTGAGACATCTTGAGACAGAGTGAGGCGTCAGGTGGTCTGACTGTGACCGTTTCTCCTTGTGGTCTGACCTTGTGAAGGACACGACAGTCGGGTCTTTTTGGGCGAAATGCCTCTATTTTGCAAAACAATTTCCCTCTGCTCTTTAAAACGCCATCACTACACTTTCAAAATGTATCATGATTTTGTGAAATGAATTACTCTCTCCTAAAATTTGACTTCCTCTTTGACCTTGGTGAAAGGACTTGAGGGAAAAAAGCTGACACCAGTAGAAACTGGCCAACCGTCCTCTGACCTATACGCCTTTCTTAACCTTACTTTGTCCACGACTGGAAAGTAAGATTTTAAGCATGTGTTAGAGGCTGATTATAGCTGGAAACTCTTTAATAACATGTGACTGCATGTGTAGAAGTGTAAACAGTAATCTTTATGAAGCAAACAGACATCTCATGTGACTCTGTGAGGTTTGTGTCAGCCGTAACGGTTCATCCCTGCGACTGCTCGCTCTGACAGGCTCCACCAGCAGAAAAGTTGGCGTACTCACCAGATCCACTTCTTTCTTCAGTTCGTCCATATCCTTCTTCTGTTTCCCCTTCTTGCTCTTCTTTTCATTGTGTTCCGACGTTGCGGCCGGCTTGTAATCATCCTTCCCTTTCTGGATTGGAGAAAGTGAGACAAAAACAAGTCCCAGAATAAGACCGAGCATATGTGGGAAGACAACTCTGAGGCTCCGTCTTGGTTTTCCATGAGGAAGCGCAGAAAGTATTCCTCTTTGCTGTGCAAACAAGCTTGTGTGTTAATCATTGACTTGCCACAAAAAAAGAAGCAGATTACAAAATGACCTCACAATCCAAAAGTTTTCTAACACACGCACATGAGAAGAGGAGGAAAAGTTGGAATACTCACTCCAAGCCCCATGATTGCAGAGTAGCTCTGAGAGCAGTCAATCCAATTCTCGTTTTCAAAACTTCCCCACTCCGCCTCTTTCCGTTTCCCACACCGCTACTCTCGGCCCTGCTGTCTTCTTCACTCCCAGAGCAGAGAAGATGGTCTGCTTGGCGTTAGCATACCTTTATATCTGCAGCTGGAGTCCTACCTGCCCTGTAGGGGGAGGAGCTTTGGGGGGATGGGAGGCAAAACTCGACAGGTGAGTTGCAGAGAGAAACAGGGGGATAGGGGGTGGGGGAGTGGATCCAACTCAAACGTATGTTAGCAAAGAGGACGGGTGAATATTTCTCAACTTCCCTGTTCTGTTCTCATGGCTTCCTTATTTTTTCCATGCTATAATTACTCTCTGCTCTTTCTCTAATTAAATTACACTTTTCATAAAGTTGCTTCACAGTTTTCCCCCCACAGTCGCAGAAAAACCGGCACAGCCGTCTGTGCGAGTCCGTTTACTCTGCAGACAGGAACAATCAGAGGAGAGAAACACACACAAAAAAATGGGAGTCAAGAAGATAAAACAGCAGCAAGAGATGTGAAAGTCCACCTCGGGAGGTGACTGACTGGTGCATTTTATAGACTAAAAGGCTTTCTCCCAAAACACTGAAGATAGAAAAGAAACATAGGTTAAGATAAACTGTTGCACACAGCAGAGATAACATGAGGAATGCAGAGGGAGTAATCCACAGAACGGTTAGCTCTTCCTCTCTAAGGTCAGTGTGTCCTGTTGGGGAGAGGACACACACAGACACACACAGCTAGGAAAATCTCTATTTGTTTGAGGATTTCTTTATTTTAATCATAAATTAAAGCATAAAAAGTGAATCATTTCAGCTGTCAGAGGCCTCGCCTTTTCGCTCCAAGCAATAAACCTTAAAGTTTAACAGAGCAGGTTTCAGTGCCCTTGAACAGGTCGAAGGGTCAATCAGCTGCCAATCAGATTGGAGACATTTCATGATTTGTGAATGCAACGAGGAAAACGCTTCAAATTTGTTTCCGATGAAGCTCAAAGTGAAGGCAGGATGTCATCGCACATGTCCCAGCTGACACCGGTGACCTTGAAGGTACGCTCTCTTCCTGTTCGCTGAAACTGGCAAGGAAGGAGAGTTACCCTTGGTGGCAGCGCAGCAGAGAACGCTGGAGTGTTTTGGAGTAAACTTTCGAACTGTTTGTACTCATTCAGCTATGCAGGGGGGTAGGAGAGTAAGGAGGAGTCGGGGGAGGGTGAAAAAATGCTGAGGGAGATGGAGCGAATAAAGGAAATGTAGTGAAATGGTCAGATGATGGGGAGGAACAACTGCAACAGAAGTATGAAGGTAAAGACTGGGGCTTGATGTGCTTTTTATCCCTCTGACCAAAAGAATATTTCATATTTGGTTACAAATATGTAAAATATTAAGTCTCACAATAGATTCTGAATTGGACGTAGATATGGACACTTACTGGTTCATTATAATCCATGTACCCATGTTGATTGCAACTTTTTTAATGGAATGTAACTCCAAATTATATACAAAAAATATTCCAAAGAAATGCAGCGTGGGAATCTCAAATACTGAGGCACAATGCTACTTGACATGCTATTGGCTACCATTGACAAAGCAGCCGATCTAGGAGTGTCATTCATTTCATAAGTACTGATTGGCTGAAATCCTATAGACTGTAAATGTTAGCTTTTGTGGTAGAGATGAGATGGTTTCTAAGGTGTGTATTAATGCATATTGATGTGCTCAGGGCATGTGTGATGTTAGGTTTTTAACCTCCTACATTGTTTATAACCAAATTTAAATGCTTTCTTTCCACAAAGGTTTTGGTTTCGACAATCTTCCACAAAGTATGTGGCTGTAACTTGGCAAAATATGAAACATTTCCCTGGGGCAAACACTATTGCTGGCACCCTATGCTTTGCAGCATAATGCTCAGAGTCTGAAAACTTCAGACTCTGAGCATTATGACCTCCAGAACACCTCAACTAGCAGTTGTATAATTGTTAAAGAATTTCTGTTTACACTTTCGTTTGTTGTATTCATTCCAGAGAACAGTTGAAGTCTTTGGGAATTTGGTCTCCCACGCAGAGTCGGAGCATTTTACGCTATCAATCAAGCCAAAAGAGCAAATTATGATTGAGCCTAAGTGGCTCCCTTGGAGCTTTTATGCAGCTTACAAGGGTTTAAGTTCTATAATGAAGGTGGTATAGGTGCTTGTTTGACCCAAAATAGAGTTCTGCTGTATATAAACAACGTGGGAGCAATGTGGCCTTTGCAATGTCACAGTAGAAGCCGGAACAAGGAGTCATAGTAGTGTTGTAAGGGGAAACATTACGAGCTAGCGACATGGCGCTGATGTCACTTCACTGGCATGAGCGTGAAAGATTGACCACCAGAACAGCAGCTACAACAGAAATCTGTTAATCTCCAATGGACATTTGTCATATTTCACTGAAATATTCCATGCAAAACTGCCATGCCATTGTCTCTGAATGAGTCAATACGTCCTTTCAAACAGTAACATCTGAAGTTTCCATCACCTTTTAAACAAGTCCATAAAAAGGGTACATTGTAAATGTTTCACCACCTGGTAGGCTGGACTTGTAGTCCTCTAACTGTCATGAACTTTGGACCCAGAGTGACGCCTGAGGCATTTAAAATGTTTCATAATCAAACCGAAGGCTTCTGGAGAAGAGTCACAAAAGTCATCTTCTTTAAAGCCAATCATTCTCTCAAAAGTCATAGTATAATTCCATGAGTGGCCTGATTCTGATAAGCTGTGTGGTAGACAAGTGATAATACAGAAGTTATCTGTTTGAAGATACAAATATTACTAGCAGTTTGACAAATTATTAATTTAATGCTCAGCCATAACAACATGCACCTAATCATTATGCTGGTCAACTGCTTGGTCACACACTGCTGTGGGAAGACATCTCATTCCTCAACCAGCATGCGCCAAAAATTTAATGATGACCAGCCTTTTTTCACCAGAAAGCTTTTTTCTCCCACAAAATAATACTGCCACCACCAAAAGCTATCTGGCAGAGGTAGAAAGAATATCATTAGCTTTTAATTAGCATGACCAGATAGGGATTCACCTCACGCATGTAGCACCATTTATAAGAGAATAAACTTTATATCAGCATATTACATCATCCTGAGCAACTGAATCACTTTGCCATATGGGCAGATGCCCAGGGTAGCATTAGAAAGGGGGTGTATAGCAACAAAATAAAAAGTTCTCTGTTGGTTTCCTGCTTATATAGAGTCAATACAGAGTTGGTGCCCACTACTTACCATTCAGAATAGGGAGACTATTTGTCATGTTTTGTGCCTGACTTTAAATTGGTGATTTTCTGCTCTGTGATTGGTTGTGTAGGTGACAGAAGAAAAGTCCTACCACTACCAGAACCATCTCTGGTTTATGTTACTGGAAAACGGGTAGCAGTCATATCATGAAATGAAATGCAGCTCAAATAAAATAGAAAGAAGATAAACAAAAAAATCTAACAAAAAACAGAGATGCAGAAGAAGATTATCCAAAGACAAAGATTATCCAAAGACAGGGTGGATAAATTATGGAAAAAGTCATAATCATTATTTTTTCTCTGTATTGAATATTTTATGTAGAAGACATTGAACTCATTAGAACTTCATACATTTCCACTGACATCCATAAAGCAAATAAGTAACTATATATGAAAAATAGAGACAATGTGTCCTACGATAGACTGGCAACCTGTCCAGGGTGTACCCCGCCTCTCGTCTGAAATGTCCCACTGGAGATAGGCACCAGCACTCCTCCTGACCCCACTAGGGACAAGGGTGTACAGAAAATGTATGGATGGATGTAACAAAGTGACAAAGAATCATCGATGTAATGTAGGCGATCATTTAAATGACATTTATAAATGATCTGACCTCTTTTACTGGATGTAAGGGAGATATTCCAATAATAACTTCATAGAGCTTCACCTTACAAAAATCTACACCAACCCTTTAAATCTACAATCATTACTTAACACCAAAAAAATATATAGTGAAGCAGCCATAATCACAATAAAAACATTGTGTATGTTTTACTCTCCTAAAAGTCACAAAGTGATTAATAAACAATGCATGTTAGCTTGAAAATAGCATATCTTGCAACTAGATTAATCAAAAATGCCTGGTCTGTCACCTAATCTTTAATACAAACAAACAAAAGTCCATGTACATACTAGTGATTGTGAAGATTCAGGTGGTTCAGGTGGAACCTGATAGTGAAACTTGAGTTCACACTGTGACAATTTGCCTTGTAAAATCCTCCCTCCCCCTCTGGCTTGGGACGAGTCTGAAAAAACAAAGAGCAACTGTTTGCCTGATCAGCCATCATGAGGTTTCAACTAAAGCTGTGACATGTTCACTATGAACAATTCTGAACAAAAATCCAGTCAGAGTATTTTTGTTTTGTAGATCTGGCCTTCGGATTCTGGAGGACACTGTTCACACCAACTGGACTGCAGCTGAGAAGCTTCAGGGGTTAAGAGATGCTTAATTAACATCCACTGCATCAACTTCCTACCATTTATTTAGATTTTTATGCCAGAATAAAATTTGAACCATTGCATTTCTCATCATTCTCCACTTTTCACTTAACTGGAACATTCTGTACATTCTGTACCCAGGTGAACTCCCCAAAGCAGAGCACAGTTAGAGCAGGTTTTGTTGCATTTTGGGTTTTTCTGGTTTCAAATCCCTGTCAATGTGACGTATCCTGTCTGTTCGCGCTGCCAGAAGTGAAGACAGCAGCCAAAAAAGAAGGGGAAAATGCAAAACCTGTCCCAACTGAACTGATGTGGGAGGTTTGGATTAGGCATATTTGTGGCGTTTGTGCGGTGAGAGAAAAATGTCTTACACATCACAATTTCCCTGACAACAAACGGTGAGTATCGCTGTCTGTTTGTGCTACTTGTGTCTTGGTAACACCTCTAGTTCTCACAGGCTGATCACACTAACTCTTCCTAATTACATTCTTCAACACATGCTGCTAAACGGGGGATCCAGAAATGTCCTACAGCAAACTTCACAAGCCTGGCTGAAAAGTCAAACGTGGGTGTTTGTTGAATTCTTCAAAAAAAGGAGGGAAATATTTCAGTGTTATTTAGCTCA